>NW_006783590.1:1334655-1346156 GCF_000442215.2 Lipotes vexillifer
CTAGCTGGTGTCACCTGGAAAAGAGTGTTTGCTCTGAGAGGCTGCCAGCACTACTCCTGTTTTCTAACTGTCCTCCCCCAGTAACAGCAGGTTGAGTCCTTCTCCTGCTTCAAATTTCCCTGACTTCTCCATCTGTCTCACATTTCTTACTCCAGCCCTTTCTGTGCTTTTAAGGACTCATGGGTTCGATTGCACCCACTCGATAATCTGAGATAATCTGCCTATCCTAATTACAACTGTTAAGTCCCTCTTGTCGTGTGACATAACATATTCATTTGCAGTATCCAAGGATTAGGGCAAAGACGTCTTTTGGGGGAGGGGGCACATTCTGCCTTCTACCAGCGTTTAGGGCAACAGTCAATCCAGGCTCATCATCACAATGACTGTTCGCTGTGAGCTTTACCTTTACACCAGGCAGAGCTCCCCGGCAAGCTATCCATGCAGCCAGTATCCAATAACGATGAGGGTGGGGCACCACAATTCAACTGTCAATATTATTTTGGCTCTTTTCCTGCTTAATATTTTACTCCCCGCTTTGCTTTTTAATTTACCTGCACTTTGGCCTTCTTGTTTTTATCTCCCCCACTTTGAACTCCGTCCTTGTTCCTTGGGCTTAATAAAGAAGGGGGCCTCCCTGGTTTCCACCCATGTCACTTAAATAACAAGGCTCCTGTGGTTAGCCAGTCCAGGAAACCTCTCCACCTGACTGATCCCTCCTTATACTTCTCTAAGACCTTCACTGCTCAGCCTCTGCCTCCCTCTCCAGCTCCATTTCCCTCTGCTCGGAACCCTCCCGCCACAAGAGGGCAAGAACAGTGTGTTATTCCTATCTGTAGCCACAGCTTCTATAATAGTGTCTGGCATAGGGTAAGCAAGCAATACAAGCTTGTCAAGTTTTGAATGGAAGAAAGGTGGATGGATGGTTAGGTGAATTAAATAAACAAAAGGACTCAATTAGTTATGGGATAAGAAACATTGCCTTTTCTTAAGTGTGATGATTCATGAGTTAGGTCAGCAGGGTGAAACCCAAATTTATTTTGCTTTATAGTTTACTTATTAAACAAATATTTACTGAGTGCCCCTATAAATGAGATTCTATAATGAGTTCTGTTGGTGATGAATAAGATACGTTCCTTGGCCTGAGAGAGGTTTACTTTCCATCAGGGAGCATAGCTGTGTACACATTTGTTTCCGTTTCTCTCCTCTGTGTCTTCTGACCCATTCCTTCCTCATTTATGTTTCTGCCATTCTGCCTCTCCTTCCTAAATCAATCCCAATATGTTGACCCATGCCAGCAATTCTTCAAAGAAAGAAATTGCTCATCATAGGTTCAACTTTAAAAACTAAGTAGTAGAAAGGGTTTGAGAGCCGGTTAAATGTCTTTATTGGCAAGAAAGAGAATAAAAAAGAATTTAAAAGAATGTTGTTATTTTTATTGCTTCATGGTTACTTCTGAGGTCATTTGCATTTAACTTCCATTCTTTCTGACATAGATAAACCAGTTTTGCTGCTGGTTTCATGATCAAACCAAATGAGAGAAGCACCACGGCCACGGAGAAGCGAGAAGACTGCAAGCTTTGGGGCCAGAGAGGCTGGGATTTTCTTGTTCTTTTTTGTTGTTGTTGCTGTTGAGGTGAAATTCACATAACTTAAAAGTGAACAAGTCAGTGACATATAGCATATTCACAGTGTTGTGCAACCATTACCTCTATCTAGTTCCAAAATATTTTCACCACTCCAAAAGGAAACCCCATATCCATTAAACCATTACTCCCCATTCCCCCTCTCCAAAGCCTCTGGAAGTCACCAATCTGCTCTCTCTCCATCTCTATGGATCTTGTGGTTCTCGATATTTCATATAAATGGAATCATATAATATGTCACCTTTTGGTTTCTGGCTCATTTCCCTTAGCATAATGTTTTTGAGGTTCATATATACACACTGCTATATGTATCAGTACTTCATTCCTTTTTATGGCTGCATAATATTCCATTGCATGTATTATATATACCATAATTTGTTTATCCATCCATCCACTGATGGGTATTTGGGTTGTTTCCACCTTTTGACTACGGTGAATTACATTGCTATGAACATGCATTTATGTGTGTTTGTATGAATATCTGTTATCAATTTTGGGGTTATATACCTAAGAGAGGAATTCCTGGGTCATTCATATATATATATATATATATATATATATATATATATATATATATATATATATATATGTTTATTTACTTCAAGATAGGGTCTGTAACTTTCATCAAATTCTCAAAGGAGCCCAGTATTCAAAAGAGATTAAGAACCAGTGGTTTAAATAATTGAACCAGCACTGTATGGAAAGGTGTTGCAATTACTGCTATTCCTTGCCAACACTAGTTATTTTCCTCTTTTTCCCCTTAAATTATAGCTATACCAGTGGGTATGAAATAGTATCTCACTCCTTACCCATCATTTTCCATATACTCCATTTCCCACTTTCCTTCCAGTTGGAAAGGGCTTATTCTTCAGAACTTTTGCCTCTTTCATACCTCACTATCTCTAGGAAACCCCATAGTCCTCACCCACTCCAGACTAAGCCCTTTTATTTTGCAGGGATACCTTCTGGGTTCTTACAAGTTATCAGAAGATCTGAGTTCCAGCCTCCACCCACAGTATTCTAAAGAGGTGGTTTGGAGGAGGCGACTTGACCTGGAGTAGCCTTATTTGTTAAATACTTGGGAATTAACATCCCTCACAGGGTTGATATGGGACTCAAAGAGGGTATGAATAGCAAATGCTCTGTTGTGCTATTGTTATTATTGGTCAGAAGGACTGGATCTATTTTGATTGTGTTTCTCCAGCATAGGATCTGGCCAACAACAGAAGATCTGTGATGAATGCATGAATGACTATTATTATCATTACTATTTCACTGTGGAAATGGCATACAGTTGGAAAAGATATCCCAGTTCTTCTTTAATCAAAGAAGTGTAACAGATTGAAGCATGTGCAAACTGGAGAGTGCATAAATCTAGTCCTGCAAAAGGATTCCCTCCCCTCCCATATGGTGTAATCCTCGGTCTACTTGCAAAAGAAGGTAGCAGGCTCAAAAAGCAACCCACTTTCCACCAGCCACATCTTGCTGGCATAGTCCTGGCCACAATATGACATGGGAAGGCAGAGGTATTATGGTCTCAGTTCATGGGCCGTCCAGGCCCTGGCTTCACATGGAGAACAGACGTATAGTCCTTTCCATGCATGAGGTGTACTTGGTCCTCATCCCCATTTGGGAAAGGGGTCTCCAACCCCAGCTACCTGTATCTGATTCAAATCCCCATATTTCATAATAGTTTAGCTTCAGGCTTACAACTCTGGGTTCTCCACTATCTTTTTTAAATGCCTTTGAATACAGCCATGTTCTTCTTATTATTATATAAAATATTTCATGTACAATTTCTATGCACCTGGATCAGGGAGAGAAGTTTCAGCACATGCTCACATCTCTAAATAACCCTAGAGGGGTCTTTTTTGCTCTTTCTACCATTCCATCAACCAGGGCTGTCTGGTTCACATTACACTCTCTCCACCTATAATCCAATAAATAACTATCAGGGAGTAACTTATATAAGTAACTCTCATGTTTGTTCTTTAGAACAACCCTGCGTGGTAGAGGTTTTATTATCCTCCTTTTACATCAGAGGTATTAATTTGATATGTTCAGGATGCCCATGTGAAGTTGGATTCTTGCTTTATTCTGACTCTCACTACCATTAAATTTGATGTCTGTACACACTATATGGGTGTGAGAAAGAGAGCACACACGCACACACACACACTTATGTGCACACACGTGCACAGATACCCATATACACACACTGTAGATACATTTTTTGGTCCATGCTGCTGCTAATCAAATGCTGAAAGGATCTTTGCTTAGGGCTTTTCAACATAATTACTTACTTCTCAGCTGTTTAAATGGCAGCAGAATTGTTCAGTTGTCTTTCCCACTTGGATTGATTGGAGAAATCAAGGCCTTTTCAGTGAGCCCAGCCTATTAGCAGGCTACAGAATTGGGTGCCCTTTGCCCCTTCCCAACCCCTTTTACCAGAAGGCAGGGGATACGGAGAGACAGGGAGCGCAGCACATCCGACAGTAATGGGCTGTAATTGAGTTCTCAGTTTGTTTTAACTTCCTGGGTGTGATTGCCTGTGAAAATGGTTTGATTTTATGCTCTTTGTGAAGCTGCGTCAAGCCTCATTTCAAATAACAAGGGCTTTCCCTTCCTTTGCCTCTGTTCAAAGTGAGGATGAGTGGAGTGGGGGAAAGGAGGGAGGGTATGTTTCCAAGAGAGCTTGCAAGGGAGGAGCTGTAAGTGATCATGTGTAGAAGTGAGCGGGCAGATGGGGGAAGCAATGCTATAAAACGGCTCTCAGGCAACCTGCAGCCTCGGCGGATGACAGGTGGAATCTGTATCTGGCACCTTACAAACTTCTCCTCTGATCAGCAGCTGTCCTGTGAGGACCGGTCAGGCAGGCATTTGATGAGACCTGCTCCATGTCTATGTACAATGATAAAGCATAAGGGGAAAGTAGGAGAGGCCCTAACTAGGGCACCATAGAACCCATACTGTTCACACTGCCTTGTCCTGGCTATTTTTTTTTTTTTAATGGTTCTCACCTAAATATTAAGAAATAATCTCTATACTGGTGTACTAACAGAATTATGATTCAGGGATAATAATTCTATGAAATGTAATTAAACACTATATATTTTTTTCTTTTAAATTTCCATCGTTACTTTTTTTTTTTTGTAACATCTTTATTGGAGTATAATTGCTTTACAATGGTGTGTTAGTCCTGGCTATTTCTTACAGAGGCAGACCTCATAGCTGTGATGTCCAGTTCAGTAGACACATGTAGCTCCTGAGCACTGAAAATGTAGCTGAATTGAAATGTGACTGTGAGTGTAAGATACACACCAGAGTTCAAGGACTCAATGTGATAAAAGAGCTTAAAATATCTCAGTAATAATATTTTATGCCGATTCAATATTGAAATGATAATGTTTTGGATATACTGGGTTAAGTAACACATATTATTAAAATTAATGTCTCCTGTTTGTGCTTTATTAATGTGGTTACTGGAAAATGTGAAATTACATGTATGGCTCAAATCACATTTATATTCGACAGTGTTGGTCCGAAGACCAAATCCAGCACCGCCTCCTTAGGCTCCCATAGGTTGCAGTGGTTAGAACTGAGTTTCCCCACATGGCAACCTCACTTTGGCAACCCCAGTGTAGCTCAGTTTATTATACATAAGAATGGCTTTAAGAGCCCTTAATTGCTGCAGTAAAAGCTCAAAAATGGTTGATATTCCAACTCCAAACACAGTCAGAGCTGCAGGATATCCTGCGGGCAGAACTGGGAAAAACACTTAAGACAGCACAGAAGTCCCAGACCCCAGGAGGGCACCTGCCACCTTTGCCGTATTCACTTTAAATCCTTGTTCTTCTCTCCGTTCACATCATCACCTTTTCTTCTTTGCTTTTCTTTTTTTCTCCTAATGCTGGAGAGTCAAACTAGTATTGATTGAATAGCTAGCACGTGCTAGGTTCATGCCTATGATCATCACAAAACTTTCCTATGAGGTAGGTACCATTGTCCCCATTTGAAAGATGAGTAAACTAAGGCTCAGGGAGCTGAGGGCATTTGCCTGAGGTCACACACACAGTACGCAGCAAAACTAGAATTCTAAATCCAGACAGTCTGAGTCCAGTGCTAATGCTGATTCTGTTCCTTAATTCCACCACTCTCTTTCCCATTTTGCTAAAGCCATCTCTGGCTGTTAGTTTTAATAACCTCACCTTCACTTAGTCCAAGAAGCCCTGGGCTTCATGCTTCACAGAAAGGAGAAGTGTAGGACCAACAGGGAAGCAGCCTTGTCTTACCCTTTGTAATAGATACATTGTCTTGCCTAGTTTTTTCTTTTTGATTGGTTGATTTCCCACCTCCATATTCAGGATTCTGTCTACTGTGCCGACAAATCTGAGAAACGTACAAGCAGAAGTGACGGGCTACTCCATCCTGGATGTCCACTTCCAACCTAACTGGCTTGCTCACCCTTTGCCCTGTACGTTTCATTCTTGCTGATGTGACACTTCATCTTTTGTCCCAAAGCCTAGGATGCTCAGAGCCACCTACTCTGGTATATCCTAGTCGACTTCATCTCTAAGGCTCAACTTAAGTGCCTCCTCCCGCTGGAAGTACTCCCCGATCCTGCTCGGCAAGACATGATCTCTCCCTGTAACCTGTCTTATGTTGTTCAGTTAGCCCTTTTCATCCTTGTATTATGATGATGACGCATTCCTCTCATCTCCCCTGCAAGGTTTTGAAGGAGAACTAGGCACTGTGAGTATTACATGGACTTTGGAGGCAGAGGGACTTGGGTTCACAGTCTGGTTCTGCCACTTACTAGCTCTGTGACCTCAGGTAAGTTATGTAAACTCTCCAACTCTCACCTCCTTCATCTCTAACATGGAAGGACAAATGGTCCTCAACTCGTGATGCTTCAATTTAGGATTTTTCAACTTTATGACGGCGGGAAAGAGATAAGCACTCGAACTTTGAATTTTGATCTTTTCCCTGGCTAGTGATGTGCAGTACGATACTCTCTCCTGATGCTGGGCAGCAGCAGTGAGCCGCAGCTCCCAGCCAGCCACGCGACCATGAGGGTAAACAAGCGACACACTTACAATCATTCTGTACCACACAACCATTCTGTGTTTCATTTTCAGTACAGTATTCAATAAATTACATAAGATTTTCAACACTTGATTATAAAATAGGCTTTGGGTTAGATGATTTTGCCCAACTGTAGGCTAATGTAATCGTTCTGAGCATGTTTAAGCAGGTTAGCTAAACTGTGATGTTTGGTAGGTTAGGTGTATAAAATACATTTTCGATTAATAATATTTTAAATTTATGATGGGTTCATCGGGATGTAACCACATTGTAAGTTGAGGAAGATCTGTACTAATATCTACGTCACAGGTGTTACACTAATATCTACATCACAGGTGTTGAAACCCAGCTCTACCTCTTACTAATCATTTGACTTCAGATATCTCCCTGAGCCTCGATTTCTTTATCCTCAGAATAGGAATAATAATACTCCTCTAATAGGTTTCGAGATTAAAAGATATCATATGTAGAATGCACAACACAGTAAAATATGACATAAAGTGTGTATTCATTAAATGTTTACTGAATGAATTAATAAATTAATAAATGAGGATAACGGTGGTCAGGTCCAAGGATACACAGCAGACAAAATCAGAGTTAATTCTGGCTTATTTAAAGGCTACAGGACCACTTATTGAAGATCTTACATAAAAAAATTAAGGAATACACTACGGAGAATAGTATGGAGGTTCCTTAAAATACTACAAATAGAACTACCATATGATCCAGCAATCCCACTACTGGGCATATACCCTCAGAAAACCATAATTCAAAAAGAGTCGTGTACCAAAATGTTCATTGCAGCTCTATTTACAATAGCCAGGAGATGGAAACAACCTAAGTGTCCATCGTCGGATGAATGGATAAAGAAGATGTGGCACATACATACAATGGAATATTACTCAGCCATAAAAAGAAATGAAATTGAGCTATTTGTAATGAGGTGGATAGACCTAGAGTCTGTCATACAGAGTGAAGTAAGTCAGAAAGAGAAAGACAAATACCGTATGCTAACACATATATATGGAATTTAAGAAAAAAAAATGTCATGAAGAACCTAGGGGTAAGACAGGAATAAAGACACAGACCTACTAGAGAATGGACTTGAGGATATGGGGAGGGGGAAGGGTAAGCTGTGACAAAGCGAGAGAGAGGCATGGACATATATACACTACCAAACGTAAGGTAGATAGCTAGTGGGAAGCAGGCGCATAGCACAGGGAGATCAGCTTGGTGCTTTGTGACCACCTAGAGGGGTGGGAGGGAGGGAGACGCAAGAGGGAAGAGATATGGGAACATATGTATATGTGTAACTGATTCACTTTGTTATGAAGCAGAAACTAACACACCATTGTAAAGCAATTATACTCCAATAAAGATGTTAAAAAAAAAAAAAAGAAGAATAATAAGAACAACTTAGTGAGCGCCTCCAATAAGGAAATATTTTAAAATGGTACCTGATAACCTTATGAGACAATAGTTATTACCACCAACGAAGTTCTGTCCAATTTAGAATTCAAGCTCCTCACTACTCCGTCATGTTGATACTCATCAGATGGGGGAATCCAGGTTTTTTGGGAGTCAAGACACTGTTAGTCTAACTGATAGAAAGGAAGCTTAAGATAGCTTAAGCCAAGGCGGAACTTATGATTCATATATTTGGGAAGAATAGAGGTCTCTGAGAATTGAAAGAACTCCTGGAACCCTGTGTTCTCCAGGAGCCCTAACTATACCCACCCAATTTCCAGCTGTTAAAACTTGCATATTATTTAGGCATCAAATCAAGTGCCCTTTCTCTTCATTACCTTTCTCCTTCTCTTCCCTTTGAAACACTAATTGCTCCAATCTCAGATTTCCCTGAATATTTTGTTTATATAAAAGTACTTGCCATATTTTGCCTTATATTGTAGCGGTAGTTATCTTTGTATTCACATATAGACCAGTTCAGCATTCTGTGCAGATTGGATGCTTAAATATTTTTGAATAGATTGATAGATGGCTTGATAGGTACATGGATAAATGGGTAGAGGTTAGGTGAACATGTGGATGAATGGTTAGCTGGATAAATAAATGAGAGATGGAAAATACACTGATGGATAGAATTGTGGTTGGACGAATGAACTGAAGGATGGATGGGTACAAATAAATGGACGGAAGGAGATATTGTATGGGTGATAGATTGATGTATGAATGATTTACTGAATTAGTGGATGTATAGGTGAAAGGATAAATGGGCAATGAGAAGGGTTGCTGAATGACTCAACCTATGCATTTGAAGGACACCTGTTCCTTTCAGGTATGCATAGAAATTTAGTTCTTTCTTGTGTAAATAAAATACACAGCCAGCACAACTTTCCTTTTTTCCGCAGTAAACCTCTTAGAGGACATCAGGAAAAGTTGATGCTTTCTTCAGATGGAGACTGAGGAAATGCAAGTAAAATGTTTACCTGTGTTGTGGGTTTTGTATTACACATCATAATGTGCCTGAGTATCTTACTGAAGAAGAAATGGAAAAACAGATTTTTTATAAATATGTGACAGTCCATTAATCTTGGATTCTGAGAGTAATGCTGCCCACTTTGACTAGGGAGAGAGAAAGAGGTTGGAGGTGAGTGGAGCAGGAAGATGGACTAGTTAATCACGTATTATCACTCACGGGGGGAAAACAACACTCCAGGAAGCAAGTCCCACTTGCTCCCTTTATCCCACTCTTTGCTGCCCTTCTGCCACCAGGCTCAGCTGCTTTCTCGGCTTTGGAATGAGCAGAAACAAAGTTGTATTCTGGAGCTAAGTCATAAGGAAAAGTCATATAAGTTCTTAGAAATAAAGGTAGCACCCATATGCTAATCCGACTCAATTGAAATAGAGTAGGTCCATCACTACCCTGGTATTAGATGTAATATGTTTCAGGAGCTGTACAAAAAAATTGGTCCTTAGTGACAGGCAAATTTCATTTGTGTCCAAATTCTTTTTCTTATTGAGTGAGGGACTTCTTTCTAGCATCATGGTCCCCTAGGTGTCTCCTACCAGCTCCCTGCTACCAACCCTCTTGCTGAAAACAACTGTCAGTGCTAGATAACACATTTTTATACCTTTTTGAATGCACTTTGAGCTGGCAAGAAGTTCAGTGATGCTTATAATAAGGACCTAGAGATGTAAGGGTAGCATTGAAGCTGCCCTGTGCCTAGAGGGCATTTTTCTGATCTTTGTGAAACTTAAGTTTTTACAGGCTTACAGGGCTTAGAGACAGAATACAAAACTCAGAGTCCACCCAAGACAAGAGGATGTCTAACACAGGATGTCCCCAATAAAGCTGGGCTCTACAGAGCTTTAGTACACTTTAGTGTACAAGAGAATTAGAAATACACATTCTGGAGGATTGCAAATAAATTTGCCACAAAAGAAGTTTGCCCAAGAAATCGTAGCAATGAATGGAGAGGAAAAATATCCCCTGAGAAGTTCTAAACACAAACCAACCATCATACAAAGTTGCAGTCAGAAGTCACTCTATCTGTTGAAAGTCTAGCTAAGAATTTAGTTTAAAATGGTCCTAATCCTCTTGTCCCAGGCAGTTGGCAGAAACCTGGGTCAATCGTCTCCAGAATAACCATAGGTAAAGTTTCAAGGAAATGTGCATGTCTCAATAAAGTAAAATATTAACTGTATACAACGTTTTATAAGCTAGACCTAGCTTTCTCCCTCAAAATTACAGTTAGCAGCTTTCAAAATGGCAAGCTTTCATTTGGGTCCTGGAAAATTTAGCTTTATTTGCAAGAAGAAAATAGAATGGAAGATAAGGATAAAAATTAGAATGAGAAGGAGGAGAAGGAGAAAAACAAATGCAAATGTAGCGGAAGAAACGTATTTTACATGAGTGTTACTCTATTTCTGGACATACAGACTATGGCCAGTTTCAAGTAATATAAATCATGCTTAAAAGGGTATATTTGCATTCAAATGCGTGACTAGATTCTTTTTATGTACGTGAAATAATTTCCTAAAAGTATAATAACTGAATTAAAGTGACTGAACATTTTTATATCTCCTAATTCCTGATGGAATAACTTATACAAAAGAGCCTTATGAATGTCAGTGACGTAAAGTATAAGGGACTTAACATTATTTTTATGAAAAGGTAGGGAACTATGAAGGGTAAGAAAGGCACTGAATTTTAGTTTGATTAATTCACTAAGTATCTCTTAAGCTCATGCTTTTTATTAAGGAAATCCAAAGCGCTGAGGATACTATCATAAGAAATAGTCACAATCTTTGCCCCCCAGGAACTAAGCATAAGTAAAAGGAGACGGATAAACAATGTATATCCATGCTTGGAACTGTGCCAGCACACAGCAGCTGTTCCATAAATATCTGTTGACTCAAATAAATAGGCAGTTAGAATACAATGATGCCACGATAAGGATGTAGAAGGGATTTTTCTGCTGAGCCTAAGCAAAGGCAGGATGTAGATTTGATGCAGAATCTACAGAACCAGTTTCATGGTAAAAAGGTGGTGCCCTGGAATAGGATGTGAAAGGCGAAATGCTGTCTTCTTCCAGGAGTCTTACTGGGAGATTTGGGAAGCAAATGCTAGCAGTCTTGTGGCGGTGGTGGAGAGCGGAAACACACGATACCTTGAGTTTGAGCCTTACTGAAAATCCCCAAGATGCAAGCCAGAATTCTGAGCTGCTAAACACCTCTTGTCTCAGGAACTTGGAATTTGCTGTTTTCCATGTCTGGACCACTCTTCCCCAAGAGAGCCCATGGGGAAGAGCG
>NW_006783590.1:1346307-1360186 GCF_000442215.2 Lipotes vexillifer
GCGGTCCAGACACGGAAAACACTTCCTGTGGATCAATATCACTTCCTCAGAGAGAATTTTCATGTCCCTCTTGAACTCCATACCCCTCTCACCCTGCCTTATTTATCTCCATTTTACTACCAGCAGACTACTCTTATTTGTTAATTGTCAACCCCCTGCAAGAAAACACAGAGAAGGATAATTGTCTCTTTCATTCACTATTATAACCCCAGTGTTCAGAACAGGCATGCAGTATGTAGCCCAAGTTCTGCGCAGTTTATAGTTAATAATACTCATTAAAGATGTTGTGTTCTTACCACAAAAAAAGGTGGGGGAACTCAAGATATTTTTAGAGGTAATGGATGTCTATTACCTTATGGCGATGGTTTCACAGGTATATACATACATCCATACTCATCAAATTGTGCATATTAAGTAGGTGCAGTTTTTGTATATCAATTATACCTCAGTAAAGCTGTTCAAAAAGGAAGCTCAATAAATATTTGTTGAATGGATAAGTGAATGAATAAGTAAATAAAGGTGATTTTTGCCTGAAAACCCATCTTATTTCGCTACTTAGTTCTTGTAATAACTGCCATTCACTGAGTGATTACTATTTTCAATCACCATGTTGACTTTTATTTGTACACTACTTCGTGTAATCACCCAGGAAAGGTATGCAATGAGTCCTATTTATTTCTCACTTGATAGAGAAAAATTTTACAAGACAGAGGTTTCAAAATGTTCTTGGTACAGTAGTTTTACTTACTGATGTTGGTTTTCTTGCTTTATTTAACATAAAGATGTTAAATGTCATCTTACATCTTGTATGTCATCTTAATTATACCACGTAACAGCTAACATAACAGAGTGGGGTCATGGAGGGAACGTGGGGCTTGGAATCGGGTCACCTGGATTCTGGCTCAAACTGCGCGACTATGTGGGCCCTCACTTTTCCCGTCCATAAAATGAAATCTCCTCCCTGCCTCCCCTACTTCACAGGGGTATTGTGAGCATTATGCAAATTAATAAATGTGAAGGTTCTTAGCACGCTATAATTTGCTATACAAATCTGGCTATACTTTTGTAGCTATCCCCTCAGGGGAACTAAGTGTGAAAGACCTGAAGTTCCTGAGCTTCCAAGTTTATCTTCCTTTGCATAATTCATTTGCCTAACTTTGGTGCACAGGATCATTAATATTAATGTTCAGGCTTCATGAATTATGCACCTGAACCAAGAAATTTTTCTTCTACCTTTCCCATCTTATACTTTATTTCACAAGCCCAATGAGCTTCAGCCACTATCAAAGACCCCACAGAAAAGGAAGATAAGATGTGTCCTTTGGATGGCAGAACATGGGGCCATTCCCATACCAGGCATCAGCCACTGCCAGCAGAAAGTCTAGACTTATCCTTATACCAGCATGCATTTACATTTCCAAGTATTGATCTCTGTTTTCACAAAAGTCCAACTGGGCCATTTGCCAGCTACTGACTCAGGTGGAAATGAGGTTGGAAATGCCTCTAGTGGAATTCTGGTTACACACTCAGTCAATGGCTTGTCCACAAAGTAATGGACCCTGAGGAGGCACACTGAAGATGTAACTTTAAAGGAAGAGAGGGAAGAACATACATATTTGGTAAATAATGATGTTCCTACCACAGTTCCACAGCAATCAACAGGTGCCAAGGGAGGTAAGAGGAAAATGCTTATGGAAGGGAGAATAATGCCCCCACCCCAAAGATGTCCACATCCTAATACCCAGAACCCGTGAAAACGTTACCATACATGACGAGGCATTAAGGTTGCAAATAGAATTAAGGTTGCTGATCAGCTGACTTTGAGATGGGTCGATTATCCTGGATTATCCAGGTGGACCCAGTGTAATCACAAGAGTTTTTAAAATGGAGAAGACAGAGGCAGAAGAAAATGCATGTCAGAATGAAAAAGACTCAAGTTGCCATTGTTGGCTTTGGAGATGGAAGGCGGCCAAAAGCTAAGGTGTGTGGGCAGCCTTTAGAAGCTGGAAAAGGCAGGTAAATACGTTTTCTCCTAGAGTCTTCAGAAATGAGTTCAGCCCTACCAGCACCTTGATTTTAGCCCAGTGAGACTCATTTCAGACTTCTGGTCTCCAGAACTGCAATATAATAAATCTGTGTTGTTTTCAACCACTGTTTGTGGTTATTTTTAACAGAAGCAATAGGAAACTAGTACAGTGCTAACACTCTGAATATCATCTACAAGTTTCTGATCCGAGTTTCTGGCTCATTGCCCTGAAAGCTATAATACAGAGATGCCAAATCAATCCAGAAATGACAAGATCCAGGGCATTATCCCTACGCTAAAAGCAGTGAGACTCTTCTTTGAGTCTCCACGTATTCATCTCTGAGAGGGCTGGACATTGGTCTCTAGGGTTCTCTTAGGTCTGTAAACAAAGCCTCCAGGAATGTTTTGCTATGTGGCTGGTCACTACTGTCCTGATGGGAATGGAACCTCTCATGTGGCAGTAGAAGACAGGTGTACAAATACCAAGACTGTTTTAAAGACAATTCACAAATACATGAGACATTTCATAATGTTGCTGTGTTAGGTATTCACGGCTGTATAAAAAATTTCCCCCCAAATTTGCAGTGTAAGACAAGGAACATTTGTTATCTCACAGTTCCTGTGGGTGAGGACTCTGGGCACACCTTAGCTGGGTTCCAATGGCTCAGCATTTCTCACTAGCTTGTAATCAAGGTGTTATCTGGGGCTACAGTCAAGACTTTACTGGGCTAGGATCTGTTCCCAAGCTCACTTATGTGGCTGCTGGCCAACTTCAGGTCCTCACTGGCTACTGGGTAGAGAGATTACTTCCCTGCCATGTGGACTGTTCATAGAGCAGCTCACAACAGGGCAGCTGGCTTCCCTCAGAGAGAGCGAGCCACAGTCTTAATGGGGTCTAACATGTGAAGTGACACCTGATCCTTCGCCTGTATTCTATTCATTAGAAGAGAATTAATACATCCAGTTTGCAGTCGATTGCTTGGGGCAGATGATGACAGAAGGACATAAATACCAAGAGGTGAAACACCTCAGATGCCCTCTATAATACGTAGAATGATGAATCAGTAAATATCCCCAACTATTACAAAGGATAACGAGTTTGATTCTCGGATAAGGGGGAAAATCATATTTTAGTATGGCTGGTTTGACCGATAGTCGGGAGATTGATCAAATGAGGCTGAAGCCACATCTTCAAACCCCTCATGGGCTTTACCACCTCAGCCTGGCCTGGGTCTGCTGAGGATGAAGGATGAGAGACTTTCCACTGCACTCCTGGTACAAGATACCATCATTTCACATCTAGATGATTGCAATAGCTCCTTATTGGCCTACTGCCTTTTAATCTTGCTCCTTTTCAACTCATTTTCTACAAAGTGGCAAGAAGATCTTTAAAATAAATTATGCCACTCTTCCGCTGAAGATCTTTCAATGGTTCTTATATACTTAGGATAAAGCCTGAAATTCTTACCAGCCTGCAAGACCAGCCTGACCTGGCAGCTGCCTATCTGTCCAGTCTTGTTTCAGGCTTTTATTTCCCCTTATTCCCTGCTCTCAAGCCACCACATCCTTTTTTTAGTCCCTTGAACCTCTACCAAATTATTTCTTGCCCAGAGTCTTTATACAATGCTGTTGCTTCTTGCCTGACAGAAGTTTCTTTGAACTCTACCTGGTTGATTTCTACTTAGTTTAAATGCCATGTATTCAAGTGATGTAATTTGTAATTTTACAAGTGGTATCCTTGTTGAAGGTCTACTCTTCCATTTGACTTCAAGTTTTAGAGGAGAAACACCGTATCTCATAAGCTCACCACTATGTATCAGCATCTTTGAAAAGTGCCTAGCACATAGGAGCTTGATAAATAATGGGTGGGGCTTCCCTGGTGGCGCAGTGGTTGGGAGTCCGCCTGCTGATGCAGGGGACACGGGTTCGTGCCCCGGTCCGGGAAGATCCCACATGCCGCGGAGCAGCTGGGCCCGTGAGCCATGGCCGCTGAGCCTGCGCGTCCGGAGCCTGTGCTCCGCGACGAGAGAGGCCACAACAGTGAGAGGCCCGCGTACCGCAAAAAAAAAAAAAAAATAGTTCATGGGTGAATGAGGAAAACTCAGGACCCTCCAACGTCTAGCTTGGACAAGCCACATCTCCTACCTATAGGTCTTAGAAGAACTATATACACAAAGAAATAAGAACAAGGCAGGGAACTTACATGAGAGTCGAACTCTAATAATCAAGCAGGAGCTCTTTTTTCCTATACTTGTTATAGCTCTAAATATAGCCTTCCATCAGTCAAGCTGAAAGTATACTGTCTATTTCCTCCCATTGTTCAAATATGTATCCTAGTTACTTCGATGAACATAGAGGCACCACAGATAAAGATACAGAGGAAAAAAGAATGTTTGCTCCATAGCACAGAGCCAACCTTGCTTAGCCTGCCACAGACCTCTCAGCCTGGGGCAGCATCTCTAGGACACACTGTCTCTTGGAAGAGAAGAAAATGGATAAAAGGAAGAGAAAGAGAAAAGTAAGACTGTACCATTATCAACTTGTAGAAGGAAGAAAGAGAAGGGCATGTGTACCATTCTTTTACTCCCTTGAAAGTCCTACCCATCAGGGTCATGGTCCTCATAAAATAGCCTGGAATACGATCAGCGCTCCCCTTCCAACTCTTCCTCCCTAATGGGGAATGTCGTGACCTTGAGCCTGCTACATCTGTAGGGAGGACCAAAGATGAGAGTGGAAGAAAGATGGATTGGGGCCCTGGGCTCTTTTCCCTAAAGAACAATAACAGCAGTTATTGGAATGAAGTGGTTCCTGCGTATGCGGAAAATTGAGGTGCTATCTTGAGGATTTTATTCTTTCCCCTTAGATAACGCTAACGTTTAGAGAGACTTCACATTGATTATCTTATTTGATCCTTATAGCACCTCTGCAACACTGGTTGGGGTAGGACTTTGATCCTATTTGAAAGATGAGGAAATCTAAAAAAAGAGTGACTATATGTATACGTATAACTGATTCACTTTGCTGCAGACACTAGCACAACATTGTAAAACAACTATACTCCAATAAAAATTAATAAAAAAAAAAAAAGAAAGATGAAGCAATAGACTTAGGTCAATTGCAGGCACAGAGAATGGGCTTGAGGACACGGGGAGGGGGAAGGGTAAGCTGGGACAAAGTGAGAGAGTGGCATGGACTAATATACACTGCCAAATGTAAAATAGCTAGCTAGTGGGAAGCAGCCGCATAGCACAGGGAGATCAGCTCGGTGCTTTGTGACCACCTAGAGGGGTGGCATAGGGAGGGAGGGTGGGAGGGAGACGCAAGAGGGAGGGGATATGGGGATATATGTGGACGTATAGCTGATTCACTTTGTTATACAGCAGAAACTAACACAACATTGTAAAGCAATTATACTCCAATAAAGATGGTAAAAAAAAAAACCCTCCTCATTAATTTAAGCAAATTCATTCACTCATTTAACAGCTATTTCATCTCTCCCCCCGCATCCCCCCCCAAGTGTATTTCCATGGGGACAGCAACAACCACATCAATTTCTTTGCGTTCAGGAATGTTTGCTCCCAGGAAAGTTTGATGAATGAATAATGAGCAAAGAGAAAACAAAACAAACAAAACAAAAAAACAAAAACAAAACCCTGCCTGCACTGAAATATTTTGAAATAACTCCCTTTTTTTTTTTTTTTTTTTGTGGTGGTACGCGGGCCTCTCACCGCTGTGGCCTCTCCCGTTGCGGAGCACAGGCTCCGGACACGCAGGCCCAGCGGCCATGGCTCACGGGCCCAGCCGCTCCGCGGCATGTGGGATCTTCCCGGACCGGGGCACAAACCTGCGCCCCCTGCATCGGCAGGTGGACTCCCAACCACTGCGCCACCAGGGAAACCCTGAAATAACTCTTTTTTTTAAAGTCTATGATTTTCTATTAAATGATACTTCCCAAAAGTATTAGAGGATCTAAACTTTTTGTTCATTTATCCATGTATCGGTGAAAATGCCGTTTGGTTGTTAAAGACCTATTTGTTTCCTCACATATTTCTTTCTTCTTCTTCCCCTCTTTTCCCACCTCCACCCCTTGCTTTGCTCATTCTTTGCTGAATAATTCAGTCCTAAGTCTATTAGGTGGGACACAAGAGGATAGGCATCTGTATCGAAAGGGGAGAAAGCTGTGGCGCTCGAGTCCCGGGCCAAGACCAGGCAGCAGGGAAGGGCCACGTGTGAGGGCTTCCCTGAGCAGAGTAACCTGAGTCCAACCAAGCGGGGAGGACATCCAGTAAAGGGGCAGCCTGGTGTGAAGTGCCAGGGCCTTGAGCACGTGTGGAGGTGTCCACATCAGAGGAGTCATCCCAAGTGTGGTGAATGGGGCATCCACAAAGAGAAGCAGCCCTCAGGGTCCAGGTGGGATGAGAATGTCTCTTCAGGTAGGGAAGGGCAATTGCCCAGCCTAGGAAGTGAGAATCTGAGCGGGAAAGAGAGTGTGAGCCCCAGGAAGGGCAGGCTATGGGGAGTGTCACATGGGGTGAGGTGAGGAGATTAGCTTACAGTGGAGAGTCAGAGAATGACCAAAGTGAGGAGGGGTGCCTGGCAGGGGCTCTCAAACCCCAAGCACAACCCTCAGGAGAATACTTATGTGCTGGGGAAGCCCGGTTCTGGGGTATCCGAGACACAGCAGAGTGAAGAGGTGTCCAAACAGGGGGTGGCCCTGCACAGGGTGTTGGAATTCAAAAGGAGTGTGGGTACCATCTGCTCTGGAGGAGGGAGAGGGCATAGGAGATTAGTTGTGCCGAGGGATTGATCAAATAAGTAAATAGAGTAAGGATAGCGGGAACCATTTGGAGAAGGGACATACAAATACAGAAAGGCAGAAAATTCGAATGAAAACTGTAGTGCTGAATTACAATCAGAACGAATTCATGGTCTTTAATACAGACAGAAATAAATGTAAATGTGTGAATATACACACATACATCCCCTGGCTCTGTCCACCGAAAAGATGTGGGTGTAGTGACATCCCAATAGCAATGAACACACCTAGAGCTCATACCTTGGTTTCTTAATACCATTCTCCAGTAAAAGAAACCTGAACTCCTAGGCAAAGAGCTAATTTCAGGAGTGGGGCAGGGAAAATACAAGATGAGACTGAAACATCTTGTGACAGAGAGAAATAATAGGAACATTTTAAAGGGGTGTAAAACCCAGCTTGAATGGAACCCCAATGGCCAAACCGGGGACAACTTGAGTAACTAAATAAGTAATGATAGTCATAGATTATAATACACTGAATAAAATAGAAAACCGTGAATCCATACTGATAAAAATAACTTAAAACTGTGAAGACAACAGCATATTTACATAATGTCAAAATACTTTCCCATAAAATACTCATTAGTTACAAAAGGAAGAGTAGTGACTTTACAGTGGGGAAGCCTGGCAGACACCACCTTAATCAAGAGGTCAGATAAACAAATGGAATCATCCAACCCCTGATGGGATGCAGTGAGAAGAATGTAGCATCACTTCTGCAATATTTCTGCCAAGAATGCAGAACCTGAATCTAATCATAAGGAAATAGAATCTAAAACCAAATTGAGAGACATCCTACAAAATAAATGACCGGTACTCTCAAAAGTGTCAAGGTCATGAGAGTCAAAGAAAGATTGAGAAATGACAGAAGAAGACCAAATTCACATGAAACTAGATGCAATGCATGATTTACCTCAGTCTTTTAGCTATAAGAGACAATTGGAGAAAATTGAATGGGTCTGTGGAACAGGTGGTGGTGACGTATTGATATTTATGCTACCTTCCTGATTTGAGTGATATCTCGTGGTAATGTAGGAGAATGCCATTGTTTGTAGGAGATACACGCCAAAGTATTCTGAGGCAATTGGACTTCAGGTTGCCAACTCACTCTCAAAAGTTTAGAAGAAAAGTGTTTGTACTGTGTTTGTAATCTTTTGGAACATTTCAGTGTTGTTTCAAAAAATTTTAAAGGCAATTGGAGGGATCATGCTTCACTGGTGAACAAAAATGCCAAAAGTCTTTGCTTTGATTAGAATTAGTCTGATAACACTGCTGGTGTTTCCATCCCCCTCAATCAGAAATCCTGATTTGTAGTCATGAGTATCTTTGATCCACTTTAATGAAGGGGTAGAAGAGGGAAGAAATTAAGCATTTCTTACATGGTTGAATACACTGTATTCCCCAATTTTTGCAATTCCTGGGGGAAAACACTACAAAGAGGACCTTAGTAACAATAGTAACAGCTAACAATTTCTGGGAGTCTTCTATGATCTAGGTATTATTCTATGTGTTTTGTATTTATTAACTCAGATTAATACTTTCCACAGCCCTATGAGATAAGCATAGGTTTTATTAATACCACATTTTATGGACAAGGCCACAAATCTGGTTAGTAGCATAGTTGAGATTCAAACCTGGGTAGTATGACTCTTGGGTCCACAACTACTATGCTGGTAATAATAACTATTTTGGTGATAAGTATTTAAAGTGTCCAAGGCAAAGCACTGAAATTGAAACTGTGATTAAAAACCTTCCAACAAACAAAAGCCCAGGACCAGATGGCTTCACAGGTGAATTCTAGCAAACATTTAGAGAAGAGCTAACACCTACCCTTCTCAAACTCTTCCAAAATATAGCAGAGGGAGGAACACTCCCAAATTCCTTCTACGAGGCCACCATCACCTTGATACCAAAACCAGAGAAGGATGTCATGAAGAAAGAAAACTACAGGCCAATATCACTGATGAACATAGATGCAAAAATCCACAACAAAATACTAGCAAACAGAATCCAACAGCACATTGAAAGGATCATACACCATGATCAAGTGGGGTTTATTCCAGGAATGCAAGGATTCTTCAATATACGCAAATCAATCAACGTGATACACCATATTAACCAATTGAAGGAGAAAAACCATATGATCATCTCAATAGATGCAGAGAAAGCTTTCGACAAAATTCAACACCCATTTATGATAAAAACCCTGCACAAAGTAGGCACAGAGGGAACTTTCCCCAACATAATAAAGGCCATATATGACAAGCCCACAGCCAACATCGTCCTCAATGGTGAAAAACTGAAAGCATTTCCACTAAGATCAGGAACAAGACAAGGTTGCCCACTCTCACCACTCTTATTCAACATAGTTTTGGAAGTTTTAGCCACAGCAATCAGAGAAGAAAAGGAAATAAAAGGAATCCAAATCGGAAAAGAAGAAGTAAAGCTGTCACTGTTTGCAGATGACATGATACTATACATAGAGAATCCTAAAGATGCTACCAGAAAACTACTAGAGCTAATCAATGAATTTGGTAAAGTAGCAGGATACAAAATTAATGCACAGAAATCTCTGGCATTCCTATATACTAACGATGAAAAATCTGAAAGTGAAATCAAGAAAACACTCCCATTTACCATTGCAACAAAAAGAATAAAATATCTAGGAATAAACCTACCTAAGGAGACAAAAGACCTGTATGCAGAAAATTATAAGACACTGATGAAAGAAATTAAAGATGATACAAACAGATGGAGAGATATACCATGTTCTTGGATTGGAAGAATCAACATTGTGAAAATGACTCTACTTCCCAAAGCAATCTATAGATTCAATGCAATCCCTATCAAACTACCACTGGCATTTTTCACAGAACTAGAACAAAAAATTTCACAATTTGTATGGAAACACAAAAGACCCCGAATAGCCAAAGCAATCTTGAGAACAAAAAATGGAGCTGGAGGAATCAGGCTGCCTGACTTCAGACTATACTACAAAGCTACAGTAATCAAGACAGTATGGTACTGGCACAAAAACAGAAAGATAGATCAATGGAATAGGATAGAAAGCCCAGAGATAAACCCATGCACATATGGTCACCTTATCTTTGATAAAGGTGGCAGGAATATACAGTGGAGAAAGGACAGCCTCTTCAATAAGTGGTGCTGGGAAAATTGGATAGGTACATGTAAAAGTATGAGATTAGATCACTCCCTAACACCATACACAAAAATAAGCTCAAAATGGATTAAAGACCTAAATGTAAGGCCAGAAACTATCAAACTCTTAGAGGAAAACATAGGCAGAACACTCTATGACATAAATCACAGCAAGATCCTTCTTGACCCATCTCCTAGAGTAATGGAGATAAAAACAAAAATAAACAAATGGGACCTAATGAAACTTCAAAGCTTTTGCACAGCAAAGGAAACCATAAACAAGACCAAAAGACAGCCCTCAGAATGGGAGAAAATATTTGCAAATTAATCAACTGACAAAGGATTAATCTCTAAAATTTACAGGCAGCTCATGCAGCTCAATACCAAAAAGGCAAACAACCCAATCCAAAAATGGGCAGAAGACCTAAATAGACATTTCTCCAAAGAAGATATACAGACTGCCAACAAACACATGAAAGAACGCTCAACATCATTAATCATTAGAGAAATGCAAATCAAAACTACAATGAGATATCATCTCACACCAGTCAGAATGGCCATCATCAAAAAATCTACAAACAATAAATGCTGGAGAGGGTGTGGAGAAAAGGGAACCCTCTTGCACTGCTGGTGGGAATGTAAATTGATACAGCCACTGTGGAGAACAGTATGGAGTTTCCTTAAAAATCTACAAATAGAACTACCATATGACCCAGCAATCCCACTACTTGGCATATACCCTGAGAAAACCATAATTCAAAAAGAGTCATGTACCAAAATGTTCATTGCAGCTCTATTTACAATAGCCAGGAGACGGAAACAACCTAAGTGCCCATCATCGGATGAATGGATAAAGAAGATGTGGCACATATATACAATGGAATATTACTCGGCCATAAAAAGAAACGAAATTGAGCTATTTGTAATGAGGTGGATGGACCTAGAGTCTGTCATACAGAGTGAAGTAAGTCAGAAAGAGAAAGACAAATACTGTATGTTAACACATATATATGGAATTTAAGGAAAAAAATGTCATGAAGAACCTAGGGGTAAGACAGGAATAAAGACACAGACCTACTGGAGAACGGACTTGAGGATATGGGGAGGGGGAAGGGTGAGCTGTGACAAAGCGAGAGAGAGGCATGGACATATATACACTACTAAACGTAAAATAGTTAGCTAGTGGGAAGCAGCTGCAACGCAAGAGGGAAGAGATATGGGAACATATGTATATGTATAACTGATTCACTTTGTTATAAAGCAGAAATTAACACACCATTGTAAAGCAATTATATCACAATAAAGATGTTAAAAAAATAAAATAAAATAAAATGTCCAAGGCACAGCACTAGTAACTTGCCTTGCTTAATAGTCAAGAGAACCCCATAAATTAGAGTTTTCAGATAAGGCAAATTTGACCAGTGATACACAGTTAGTAAGTAGGGGAGCAGGAATTCAAACTTAGGTCTGTTTGACCCTGACACCTGGGCCGTAAGCAACTATAGTACATCATCTATCTGACGGTGGAAAAGTCAGGAATTCTAGAATTTTACTGTGCTTTTCCCTGTTCTCCATGGGGTTTGGATTCTTTGTGCAACGTCATTTTAAAAAAAGATAGAAATGAGGTTTGATGTTCATCAAACCCCGTTAGCAGGTGTCATGTTTAAATAATCTGGTCCTGTGTATGATTGGTCAGTTAGTCAATATACATTTTTTTTAAAGATTTATTTATTATTTATTAATTTATTTATTTACTTTTGGCTGCTTTGGGTCTTAGTTGCAGCACATGGGATCTTTGTTGAAGCATGTGGGATCTTTCGTTGTGGTTCACAGGCTCCAGGGAGTGTGGGCTCTGTAGTTGTGGTGTGCGGGTTCCAGAGCACATGGGCTCTGTAGTTTGCGGCACATGGGCTCTCTAGTTGAGGCACGCCAGCTCAGTTGTTGCAGTGCATGGGCTTTGTTGCCCCGAAGCATGTGGGATCTTAGTTCCCTGATCAGGGATTGTCCCCTCGTCCCCTAAATTGTAAGGCGGATTCTTTACCACTGGACTACCAGGGAAGTCCCAGTCAATATACGTTTGAACAACCCTGTCTAGCAGAAATCTGACTTTGAAAGTCTCCCTCACACACACACTGCTCTTGTAATTCATCTTTTTGAAAGGCTAAGCTGATCAAAATCTAACAGGCAGCCAAGTTGTTTCCTGAAACTTCACCTAATGGGCTCAGAAGGAGCGGCCCTTTGCAGAATTTCCTGTGCTGTGCTGTCACTTCTGAAGTGGAATGACTGGGAAGGCTGGACTGTATATAAGTGAAACCAAATGTCAAAGGTAGCTCTTTCTCTTGTCTCAGAGTTTCAACAGAGATCCCAAAGGCTTAAAATGTATAATAGGTGATAGGTACCCCCATATCCTAAAATGAGATGCCATATCCCCCATATGGGACATAGAAAGGACATGCTAAAACTGGTTCTGCCAGCAAAGTCCCTTACCTCCAGCCTGTAAAAATGTTGAGTTGCAAATATTTAGAGAGCGGAGCCCTTTGGAGAGGGCTGTTGGAATGCTGTAGGGTCTCTTTTCCTTTTCCCCCTCAAGATGGAGGGAAAGGGCTATAAGTGTTGACATTAAATTAGATAACAGAAGATTAATGGTATTACAGAGAGAACTTGGCCATGTCCCTGGAGATTAGGAGAGCATGAGAATGGCATGAGCAGCTGAGTCAACTGTGAGTAGAGTTCTACTGGGTGAAAGCCATCCTTTCACTGATGGTGGGACAGAGGCATGTATTTTCTTGGACCAGATATCAGTCACAACTGAGAGAGACTGCCTAGAGTGTCTCTGAAGAATCCTGTCCATGAGGATATCTAGAGGCACCCAATCAGAGGACGAACTACCAGAAGACCAAGGACTGATGGGAAACACAAGATTGTCCCTCAGAGAACAAGTTAGCTTCAGTAACGGAATTGCCCCGATGGAAAATCCCAAGGAAAACACACAAAAATGATCCAAGAAAGAGAAGTCAGTTTTAACTGTTCACCAAGCCTAGAACCCAAAATCAGCTTCCAACAATGTCAGCCACATGAAATTACTCCCCTCTTCATTTGGGCTGACCCTAAAGGTGACAGAAGCAGCACATTCCCAATGGAGTAAAAGATGATCAAGAGAAAGACAAAAGCCAACCATACGCTGTACCCACTAGGGGCCAGTTTCCACCTGAGGGAGGGGATGGGTTTAAATTTGAATTATGTTTGGCTTTACACTGCATTATTAGTTTGAACCATGTGAAACTGTCCTTTACATGGATCAAAAATTATCAAATACTGGCAATTTCTCATGGTTCAGCCTAAAACACCAGATTGGATTGAATAGTTTAATTGCCAAAATGAAATTACTCTTGAGAATGAAAGGAACTCAAAAAAGTTGTGGTATCTGCATGAGATTTCTTCTAGGGTCAAGGTGAGGACTGACCCTGGTGTAGTCCCCCATGTACTCAATCCTTGTCTGGGAACAGCCCAAGGAGACTGTGACCTCAACATAAAAATGCTTCAATGGGTCCTGAAGGTGTCTCAACTGGGAGCTGTCAGCCAACTCCACCCCTCACAGCAGGTTCTCTCTTGAAGGGACGTTTTAGTGGGACACTCCCATGTCTGTACAAATAACCTACTTTACAAACAGGGCAATTGAGGTTTGGGGAATTTGGGTACCCTGTCCAAAGTCACTCAGTAACTGACAGCTGTTATTCTAACACAAGTCTATCCGAAAGTGAAATGTTTTCCACCACAACAAAAGGACAGAAGAAAAGTAACATGGATGAAAATGTGTAGCACCTCCAACATTCTCTCACTGTTTCCCCCCCCCCCCCCCACGCCCGTGTTTTATCCATC
>NW_006783590.1:1360196-1377193 GCF_000442215.2 Lipotes vexillifer
CTCTCACTGTTCCCCCCCCCCCACCGCCGTTGTTTTAACTCTCTCCTGATTTTAACCTTCACTGCCCCACCCAAGCCTTATCTTTCAGTCTTTTATTATTCTTACCCAAAGGCCAGGCTATACAAAATTTTCATAGGCATGTGAGCACCCTCAACTGTTTCCTGTCTCCATGGCTTCATACATGCTGTTCCCCCATCTGGAAAATCCTCTCTGCTCTTGTCTTCATTGGTGGCTGTTTATTTTCATCAACCATTTATGTCTGCCTTTTGCCTTTGGCCAAATGCCTTAAGTTCAGTGGTCTGTGTATGATTCATCACTGTTCCTTCATTCTGTGGTCCAGTGCCAAACACATAGTAGGGCTCAGAGAGTATTCTTGGAATGAATGAATGAACAAGTAAATGAATAAGCAGCTATTATCACTATGAAAAATCATTCCTGGATCTTTGACCTTCCTCCTTTTTTCCCATTTGTCCAATCAGGTGAAGACGAGGGCGTTACCCAAGCAGCTCCATGAGGTCACTGTAATAGATATTTCTACTGTTTACCAATACCCAGTTCATCTCTACTTTGGGGCACACAGGGATGAGTGCCCTTATTTGCCTAAAGTAGAGCATTAGGATTGGCCAGTAGGGCTTACTTTGAACAGTGAAATGTAAACATAAGTGGTGCGTGCACTTTGGAGTGGAAGTGTCCCATTGCCAGGGCTGTCTTCCCATGCCAAGGAGCATCATAGGAGCATGTATTGCCATGGAGGTGCTTTAAGTCAAGACCTAGAATGGGAGCCACCACATGGAGGACAGCTGCTCTAGAGAGGTACCCACACTGACAATAGACATTACAGGAGCAGGAAATCTATTTCGGTTGCGTTAAGTCATGCCACAAAATTTGGGATTTGTTTGTTACTCTTTAACCTGGCACACTTGACTAACACAGGCAGGGTCTCATAGAACATGATGACCAGTGAAACTGCAGTACTTTGCACATTGTTCCATGTGTCAGACATGAACTCATTCAACTTCAGATTCCCAGGTCCCATCCACAGAGATCTGAGATTCTCTAAGCTTGGGTTAAAGTTTAGGAATCTGTTTTGATTAAGCTTCTGGTGAGACAGATGTGCAGGCATGTTTGGGAACCACTGCGTTACAGACTATTAAATGTAAAGTTTTTTTCATGTGAAAGGCTTTCCCACTTGGCAGAAGGGACCAGCCCAAGGATACCCCATATGTACTAGCAGTATCTGGATTGATATCACTGTATTTCTAGTTCTTCCCATTCTTCCACACTGCTCTTGTTACCAAGTCCAAGCTTATACTGCTCGCCACATGACAGGCTAATCAATCAAGAGACGAGTTGCTGGGGCAAGGAATAGTGACTTTATTCAGAAAGCCAGCAGACTGAGAAGATGGTGGACTAGTGTCCCAAAGAACCATCTTACCCAAGTTAGAATTCAGGCTTATTTTATACTGAAAGGGGAAGGGATGTGGTTGGTTGTTTCAAACTTCTTGGTGTCAGAATCCTTTTTTCTTGCAGCAGTCCACAGAGGTCAGGCCACGATGTTCCTATAAACCTCCAACAAGACAAATGTTATTCTCTGTTCTGCAACTTTTTATCTCTATATGAATGGACAATGTTATGCGCTTGAGAATGGACTATCCTGTATATTTCAGGCTAAAGTCAACATTCTTAACTTGTAGACAAAGTAACAGAATACAAAGGAAAAAGAAACAGATCTAACATGGAGTCAGATTTGTTCTTCCTTGTTACACTCTAAGTCCAGGTGCCACTGCATATCAACTATACAAGCTTGGACAAGTCACTTCACCTCTCTGAGCCTGCTTCTTTGAACATAAAATGAATAAAGCCTTCCCTGCTGGGTTGTTAGATGAATTAGAATGGGCCTGAATTGAATTCATTAAAGACATTCAGTAAATGGTTCTTACTATCATGAAGAGACTGCAGTCCAGAGAGTCAGATGAACTTGCCCGAGATCACACAGCAAGTTTGTTTAGAGGAAGGAACAGACCACAGGATTGCTTCTACCTCCCCAGCTACACATCTGTGTAACTGAACCAGGAAATGAACCTTCAGGTAAGAAACAACCTGAGCAGGGTTAAGGAGAGCAGCAAGCTAGCTCTGCTCTGTGGGGCCCTGGGGCATGGCTGGCTGCCTGCCTGACACATCAGTTCCCAGATACCTGGCCCTAAGTGAAAGCCCACAGTCAGGCAGCAGGAGTGCAATCTCTCTGCAAGCAGCTCATGCAGCTCAATAACGGAAAAACAAACAACCCAATCCAAAAATGGGCAGAAGACCTAAATAGACACTTCTCCAAAGAAGATATACAGACTGCCAACAAACACATGAAAGAATGCTCAACATCATTAATCATTAGGGAAATGCAAATCAAAACTACAATGAGATATCATCTCACACCAGTCAGAATGGCCATCATCAAAAAGTCTAGAAACAATAAATGCTGGAGAGGGTGTAGAGAAAAGGGAACACTCTTGCACTGCTGGTGGGAATGTGAATTGGTACAGCCACTAGGGAGAACAGTATGAAGGTTCCTTAAAAAACTACAAATAGAACTACCATATGACCCAGCAATCCCACTACTGGGCATATACCCTGAGAAAACCATAATTCAAAAAGAGTCATGTACCAAAATGTTCACTGCAGCTCTATTTACAATAGCCCGGAGATGGAAACAACCTAAGTGTCCATCATTGGATGAATGGGTAAAGAAGATGTGGCACATATATACAATGGAATATTACTCGGCCATAAAAACAAACGAAATTGAGCTATTTGTAATGAGGTGGATGGACCTAGAGTCTGTCATACAGAGTGAAGTAAGTCAGAAAGAGAAAGACAAATGCCTTATGCTAACACATATATATGGAATTTAAGGAAAAAAATGTCATGAAGAACCTAGGGGTAAGACAGGAATAAAGACACAGACCTACTAGAGAATGGACTTGAGGATATGGGGAGGGGGAAAGGTAAGCTGTGACAAAGCGAGAGAGTAGCACGGACATATATACACTACTAAACGTAAAATAGTTAGCTAGTGGGAAGCAGCCGCATAGCACAGGGAGATCAGCTTGGTGCTTTGTGACCACATAGAGGGGTGGGATAGGGAGGGTGGGAGGGAAGGAGACGCAAGAGGGAGGAGATATGGGAACATATGTATATGTATAACTGATTCACTTTGCTATAAAGCAGAAACTAACACACCATTGTAAAGCAATTATACTCCAATAAAGATGTAAAAAAAAAAAAGCTAATGGCTTTTAAATGGAGCTGCTCCTTAAGCCAGAAAAAGACAAGTTGCCTCCAGGTCTCCAGGTCATAATACAAGATGGAGAGAGAGGAAGGTGAAGTTTTTAAGCCCAACCCAAGAGCATTAATTTTAAACGACCCCAGCTCTTCCTTTCTTCCAGCCCATAGGCAATGTGTTCTCTGAAGTGTGGGCTAGGTGTTCTTTGTATGGGTAGAGAACTCAGACCATTGGGATTTGGACCAGTTTAGCTATTCTCTTCATACCCAGCAAGTTCTGGGGCCTTCTGATTGGGTTCAGGGATCAGTCACTCACTTGACAAACACATATGGAGCTGGAGCTGTTGGTTAAGTGTTGAGCTAGGACCTATGGGAAGATCAAGAAGTGGTGCGATGCTGCCAAAAGAACCCTGGCTGGGAGTTATGACACTTAAATTCTGCTCCCAGCTCTGTCACTCACTAGCTGTGTGAACTTAGAAAGGTCACTACATTTCTCTGTGCCTCTTCATCTATGAAATAACAGAGAGGCTGGTTGAATCTGATGATGATGATGATGATAGGCAACATTTATTTAATGCTTGCCACTTCCCAGGCACTGTTCTAAAGGCTTTACATGGATGAAATTATTCAATTCTCATTAGTCATTCCCATTTTACAGATGAGTAAACTGAGGCACAAGACATTTAAATAACTTTCTGAAAGTAACACATTTGGTAAGCACAAGAGCCCTCATAGTCTCAACTCTCATAGTCTGGCTTTTAAGAATGTGTTCATAAACACTGTGTTCTTCTGGCTCTCTAGACTCTGCCTAGCCTTCCAGGACATGGTTCCAAGGAGTACTGCACCTCCTGCCCTCAGAGTTTTCTTCCTTAGTAGGGAAACAAAACCATCACCATATTGGGCATGGTGGTCTGAAACAGACTAGACTACAGGAGTTTGGGGAGGAGAAAGGATGGGTTCTGGTGGTCAGGGAAGGCTTTGTGGCAATGCTGAGATCAGATATGGTTCCTGCAGGGTAGGCAGGACTTGGATAAGTAAGGGAAGAGAAGGAGGACATTTCTAGTAACAGAAATGTATCAGGCAAAAGCCTAGAGGTTAGAATGCACATGATGCCTAAGCCAGAAAGCATGGCTGAGAACACCACCCCTTTTTGTAACCATTTATTCCCTTGGAACACCCTGTACCATCCTTCAAGGCTCTGCTCCAGCATCACCTCTTTTCCCAACCCCTTCATAATTACCCTTCACCCCACATAAAGTTGGCTACTGTCATCTCTGCTACACCTTGCCTCTTCTGCTGGACTGTGAGCTCCTTGTGGTCACAGACGGAGTTTTGTACTCTTTCCCATCATCTCTGTACCCTCAGTTTACATAGCCTGGCACCATGTGATATGTATTAGATGATTAATTCATACTGGAGAGATTTACACCAAATGAGGTTGGGGCATGGTGAGCTCTGACTGGCTATCTGAAAAGTTTGGATTTGATCTGAATTTGGGCTGAGGAATTGAATGATCCTGGGCAGAGGAGTGACCCCATAAAATCTGTGTTCTACAAAACCCATATTGGAGTGCCAAAACTTGGGGTGGGTGGGACAATAATCTTTTGCTGGGATTTAAGACCAGAAGAAGAGGCGATACCAATGATTCCCACTCTATAAACTTTATGAGGCTATTGGTAAGGATGAGGATGACGGTCATGGTGCTGTTGATGGTGGTGATGGTCAAGTTTGTCTTTTGGGTGCTGTTCTTCCAAGAATCCTCTCCCTAAATGAGGAATAGTTTTTACTTATCTTTTTCCTTAGGATTTCTCTCTGCCAGCTCCCATTTCGCTTTCAGGTTCTAAGACAATGACTTTCACATAGTAGGTTTAAAAAAATGAGGATGGGGCTTCCCTGGTGGCGCAGTGGTTGAGTGTCCGTCTGCCGATGCAGGGGACGGGGGTTCGTGCCCCGGTCCGGGAGGATCCCACATGCCGCGGGGCGGCTGGGCCCGTGAGCCATGGCCGCTGAGCCTGCGTGTCCGGAGCCTGTGCTCCGCAACGGGAGAGGCCACAACGGTGAGAGGCCCGCGTACCGCAAAAAAAAAAAAAGAGGATGGAGGAGGCGCCTTTTACAGCTTCCAGCACTGCGTAAATTTTAGGTCAAACACTCTAATTGAAGATTTCCGGGAAAAATATATTTTTTCATATTACCCAGGTAGGCTATTTTAGCATTATACTATACTTGAAACTCAGTAGTTCTTTGCAGTTAATCAACCACCCTCCAGCTACATCAGAGACACAGGAGAAGGGGGGAAAAAGTTGGATGCTAAACCTAGAATCTCAGAAGTGCCAAGAGCATTTCTTTAAAAAAGTGAAAGTAGATGGAACTCGAGATAAATTGGGATGAACAGCTTTGAGGTCATTCAGACAAGGAGGAAGGTGCCGAAAACTGCTCTAATCCCAGAGCTGGGCAAAAGAATTAGCAGGCACTTAGAGGTCTTATCAGCAAAACTAGAAAAAGGCAAGCAAAAGAATAGCTTTTTAGAAATAACTAGAGAAAAAAGTGAGCTTCTCTAGTTGAAGAAACAGGGAGCTGAAATTGCAGGGACATTTAAACCTGCAGAATATAATTGTTCAGGTTTTAGAGAGTGTCTCCAGAACCTGAGAGGTAAAGCCCTGGCTCTTTGAAAGAACACAGACACACACACACACACACACACACACACACACACCCCGATAGCCACAGTAAATGACTGCTACAAACTAAAGAAGCCACCTGGACTTTAGAACCTCATGTTTTATAGCCACATCTTAAAGGTATGCAGGAAGAGCTGCTAGTCATTTGAGGGACCTCTTAAGAAAAAAGAATTCTATCTTCCCATAACCCCATCTGTGCCTTATTAGGTAATTACGGCTCCTGAGACACAGCTGTCTAGACAGGACTCCTCATTAGGAAGACACAATACAGCTTCAGGTCCCTGGAACCTGAGGGGAGTCAACATCTGACAAGATGCACCCCAGTGAGATTGCAAATGACATTCGCTTAAACATAAATATTTACACTCCCACCTCCCTCTCCATCAACACCAACCACATATCCTTTAAGTACACATTCAAACTTTCACTACATATTCATGTGCACACAGTACACAATCATACATAAAGCCAATCACCTCTACCCAACCTAACTCCACCTCTTCACTAACTCAGTGAGCTACCTAATCCCATTTGCACTATCATAGCAAATTCCTTACCACTCCCTTACATATACTCATATGCATAGACACCCTACTATCCCATCACCTCTCATATCCTTTTATTTTTTTATAAGCCATGTGCTATTCTAAAATAATTGATGTTATATCAGTAGATAAGATAGAGATGGATTCCGCTCTCAGGGAACTTACATTCCAGTGGACAGATAAACAAATAAAGTATATAAATGAGATAGATTTAGACAGTAGTAAGTGCAAAGAGGAAATTGAAACAACTTAATGTCATAGAGGCAGAGAATCATTGAGCAGGCTCCACAAACTCACACCCCTACTACTCAAATGCATTATACCTCAGACTCCTTTCCTGCAAACAGTCCTGTTGCAGGAAGGAGCGTGGGGCTGGAGAGGATGGTCATGTCCCAGGTCTCAGGCAAGTCCCTGGGATGGCTGCCGAGCGTGGGTTCTTGGCTTCTCACAGGAAAGAATTCAAGAGAGAGCCATAGTAATGTGAGAGAAGTTTTATTCAGGGAGAAACACACTCCGTAGGCAGAGTGTGGGCCATCTCAGAAGGCGAGAGGCCCCAGGGTATGGGGGTGTCAGTTTTTATAGGGTGGGTAATTTCACAGGCTAATGAGTGAGAGGAGTATTCCAGCTATTTTGGGGAAGGGGTGGGGATTTCCAGGAAGTGGGCCACTGCCCACTTTTTGACCTTTATGGTTGGCCTCGGAACTGCCATGGCACCTGTGCGTATGTCATATAGCTTGCTGATACGTTACGATGGGTGTATACTGAGGCTCAAGGGCTAGTGGAAGTTGACTCGTCCGCCATCTTGGACCTATTTGGTTCTAATCAGTTTATGCCATGTCCTCGGGCTATGTCATTCTTTTAAAGGTTGTGCCCTGCCCCCTTCCCCTTTCTCAGTCCCACATATATACCCTACACACAAGTACATTTTCCTCTGCCACTCCAGCACTCCTACAGACAAATAACTATACACATGACTCTTTCTCTACCATGCTGTACAACACACCTGTTTATATACGAATATATCAGTTTCACACACACATTCTCCCCATCACAACTACCTTACTTGCCCACCCACCACACACTTTGTACATGGATATACCCCCACATAATTCCCCGCAACCAGAGTTCAACTTCACCAACATGCAACATGTCTCCGCAGGCACCACACATCACGACACTCTGGTACCTACAGACTGCACATTCTATTTACACAAAGATGTGTTCACACACACTTCATTCACACACAAACACACACAGCAAAGATCAGCTCGGTGTTTTGTGGCGACCTAGAGGGGTGGGATAGGGAGGGTGGGAGGGAGGTTCAAGAGGGAGGGGATATGGGGATATATGTATACATATAGCTGATTCACTTTGTTGTACAGCAGAAACTAACACAACATTATAAAGCAATTATACTCCAATAAGGATGTTAAAACACACACACACACAGAGCAGATCTTGCATTTAGCCTCCTTTTGCTTCACAAGGGAGTGCATCTGGTCTTGTTCACCAATTTACTTTAAGAAATACAACTCCTATTATTTCTCCCACCAGCCCCAAGGATCATTCAGTCTGTAGTTCTGTTAAGAAAAGACAGAGCTTACTCTGATCTCAGACTAAATGATATCTGTAAACAGTGATAGGAAGAAAAAAACAAACAACTTTATTTGCTTGAGATCCAAGTCAGGAACTTGTTTGCCATTTCCCTCGAAGTCAAAGCCATAGGGAATTTGCCTCTTCCTTTCCCTCCCCTCAGTTTCTTAGTTCCACCACTGGCCTCATTGTTGGAAACAAAGATTGCTCCAAACTGAGGTCTACTGATGTCGACAGCATGGGGATGTGGCGGACTCTACAATGCGTAAAATAGTCACATGTCTGCCCACCAAGCTGGAGGGGTGGGAGTGCTTTAGAGGAGGGAATGGCCCAGAGATCATTATGGCTTATCAGTTTTCTATTGCTTAGTGACTTGAAACAACACCCATTTATCGGCTCAAACGTTATAGATAAGGGCCCCGGACATGGTTCTCTGCTTAGGGTCTCAAAGGCTGAAATCAATGTATCAGCCAAGATCTCATCTGAAGGCTCTGCGAAGGAGTCTTCTCCCCAGCTCATTCACGATTGCAATCTTTTTCCTTTTGCAGTGATAGGACTTAAGCCTCCATTTCTTTGTTGGCTGTCAGCCAGGAGCCAGGAGCTTTGTTGGCTGTCAGCCAGGAGCCAGGAGCTCTCTGCTCCTCGAAGCCCTCCATATCCTATGCCATCTAGGTTCCACCATCAAATCCCTCTCACATTTTGTATCTCTGACCTCCATCTCTGACTTCTAGACCCAGATCTAAAGGGCTCATGTGATTAGGTCAGACTCACCAGGATAATTTATCTTAAGGTCAACTGATTTAGGACCTTAATTACATCTGCAAAATATCTTCTCAGTAGAACTTAGATTAGTGTTTGAAAAACTGGGAGAAGGTGTGTGTCATCATGGGCTGGGAATCTTGGGCTCATCATAGAATTCTGCCGACCACACCCAGGCAGTTGGTATCTGGCTCACTTCTCCAGGATTTCCCTCAGCCCTTACTTAGCCAGACATCTCCATTTCCGCTTGAATGTAAGCTCCTGGCTTTAATCCATTCTTAACTAATCACTGTGCTGAGGCCTAAGAGTGTACTCTTTCTACATCCAGCCTTCAAATATTTGGCAACGATTAACACACCCCCTCCATCATCATTTTGCTTCATCTCACAAAGCCAGGGCTTTCCATTTTTCCTCATAAGGTACTCTTGACAGGCTTATTTCTCCCAACTCTGGCCTGCATATTATATTCTAAGAACCATGAAATATCCCCGAAGGGGCATTTAAAATTCACCAAGTCCAAGTCTCTCATTTTGTTGTTAGGGAAGCTCGGAGAGATTGTTCAAGGTCACACATCAAAGTGTTGTTAGAACTACACTGGTTACTTCTGATCCATGAGCTCCAGTGGGGAAGACATGAATCTTCTCACCCAACGAACCAGGGCAGGAGTCCTGGTACAAGTGACAGGAGGGAGAAGGAACCCAGTACTTGCTGAGTCCACTCCATGTGCCAGACACTGGGCTGGGCATTTAACAGTCCACATCCTAAACTCTCATAAAAACCCTTGGAGTTGGTAGTTCTCAAGGGGGGCAGTTTTGCCCCCAGAGGACATCTGGAAGTCAGTGTCTGGAGAGATTTTGTGTTGTCACTACTAGGCACAGGGGGTATATGCTACTGGAATCTAGTGGGTAGAAGCCAGGGATGCTTCAAACATCCTACTTTGTATATGATAGCCCCTAGAACAAAAACTTCTCTGGCCTAAAATGCCAATAGTGCCAAGATGGAGAAAGCTTGCTTTGAGTTAAAGCCTACCGTTCCCAGTTCATATGTCCCCATGATTCTCTGACTGCACCAGACTTTTAGGCAAATTGGGCTATAACAATAGTAATGATCTTTGTTGCGTAGGCTGTTACCTTCTCTCAAGCTGAAAAGACTCAGTTTCCCTCCATGTTGTCTCACGTGTGCTCATGAACAGTTTTCTCTGCATCTAAAGGCACTCACCAAGCTCCTCCTCAACTGCAGACCTTCCAGATGTCTCCTGGCTAGGGCAGTGAGTACCTGAGCAGCTACATGAAGACACCTCGTCCCTGCCTCTGAGGCTCACTGCCCAGCACCCTTCTTCTGGGCACTGTTACAGCCTCTATTTTTGGTGATACCCTGCAACCCTTGAAATTCCAAGATGGCACTCCTTTCTTAGGAACACACAAAGGGCTCCGTAGAGAAAAGTTTCCCCCTCCCCAGCCTGGGCATCTCAATTGATCCTCTCAGCCCCCAATCAGGGCTGCCTGAGCACCAATATATCAAGGATATTTGTTTGTTTGCGGTACGCGGGCCTCTCACTGTCGTGGCCTCTCCCGTTGCGGAGCACAGGCTCCGGACGCGCAGGCTCAGCGGCCACGGCTCACGGGCCCAGCCGCTCCGCGGCACGTGGGATCTTCCCGGACCGGGGCACGAACCCGCGTCCCCTGCATCGGCAGGCGGACTCTCAACCACCGCGCCACCAGGGAAGCCCTCTATGTTCTTTATTTCATTTAAATTAACATTTCATTTCTTTATATTATTTATCCTAAAATGTGAGTTACATAAAAAAGTCATTTGGTAAAGCAGAAATTAACACAACATTGTAAATCAACTATAATTCAATAAAAATTTTTTTAAAAGTCATTTGGCTTAAATTTGCTCAGTAATCGGGCAAGGCCCTTTCTGCATGTGTATTAGGCCAAGATGTCCCATCTGATTTTTCTGAAGTGCATTCATTTCAGTCTTTTCTCCAAAATGTGGGGTCATTTTCCTCTCTCAGAAGAGCTGTATTTTCATCTGGTTGGAACCGTTCACCCCAACTCTCCTTCACTAGAGGTTCAAACTGCTGGCCCATTGCTTCCCTGACTTTCTGGTTGAGCAAAGCCTGGGTCTCCCTCCTCCCAAGATTCCCCAGGCTATTCCTCTCAGTTCAGAGACACCTTTCTGCCCCGGTTCCCATGGGAACAGAGGCTCACATTGCTGAGGGCTTGTGTGACCAGAGGATCAAGATTCCTTTGTGAAAACTTATTGTGACACACAATGGGCTCTATCTCGGCACTCTGACCTCATCCACCTCTTCTAACCCAATGCCCGCTAAATCTTGCAATGCATAAGAATCACCTGAAGGGGGGCTCAGATTCAAGGGATCTGCAGTGGGACCCAGGAATTGGCATTCTTTTTGATTTTAGTTATCCAGGAGACTGATATTTAGCCAAGCTCAGGAACTACTGTTCTAACCAATCAACAATCCTGCCAAGACATCCCAGGACCCAAGGCTTCCCACTAACGAAGGTTAGGGGCAGGTAGAATGGTCCCATTGCCAAACTGAATTTCTTGCCTCTTTCAATCATTCATTCACTCACAGATGATTATCAAGGACCTGTCATGAGTCAGACACTGCTTTCAGGTAACATAGTCCATGAAGGGACAATAGTCTTCATCAAGAAAGCATCTACAAGAGCTCTCTGTCCCTGGTCCTATTCACCCAGTGTCATCTTGGCTCTAGTTCAGATTTACCTACCAGGCACTGAAATGTAAATGCACCCAGAGAGCTTGGATTTTAAATGCTGTGGGTGTGTGTTGGGTAGGGAGTGCAGGGTGGTCAAGAGGACAGGATAGGAGCAGCACACGTGTAGATGAAAGAGCTGGTGTTCAAGTGGAGGCTGATGGATAGCTATACTACTAAAAAAGTAAAGACACTGGGCCAGCTGGGACCAATGATGTAGCTGAATCGTGAACAAAAGATCACAATGAATCCAATTCTGGTCAAATATGGTCTATCACGGAAAGATAATTCTAATTTTTCTGACAATCACAAAAGGGTCTGTTGAGAATCACCGGGCTCATACTTCAGAATGATAACCAAATACAGTTTATTCTATAACCTTGTATATTATAAACCACAAAAGCCACGTGTTGATATTTCTAAAGTTGTCCTAAGAGTGACTAAATTTATTAGTACCACATGTTTGTAGTAGAAAATGAGTTAAGTAACATGTCAAACAAATGCATTGTATAAAATATAGAAAATAAAGTATAAAGAAGAATATTAAAATGACCCTTAATTCTGCTATCCACCTATAACCTTTGCCAAAATTTTGGTGTATTTTCCTCTCTCTCTCATTCTCTCTCTCTCTTTCTCTCTCTCTCATACATATATGTATATGTAAATATATATGTATAATTTATATTTAGATGAAAAATTTCATGCATTAAATGTATGTTGTCGTTTAACATCGTATTTTGACTTGTTTACCCCTACATTACATGTTTTCAAAATCACCTGCATCAATAAGTATTTAAATCTGAAAGCTAGTTTTACGCCAGACACTAGGTTTGGCTCTGCAGGTTTGAAGGTGACAAAACACACGTGGCTCTTTTCTTCATGGAACTTACCATCTAGTAGGAGATAAGAAAAGAGAATGAATGTGAATTGAGATCTAGGGGAGGAAGACAGGGCAATAGTTAACCCCCTCCTCTTCTCTGGTGAAATCTCTCTCTTCTCCATTTCTTCTTTCCCCATTCAGTGTCATTTAAGAAAAGAGCTAGGAGATTTATCAGACTGCAGAAGCCCTTACAGTCCAATAAATCACAAAGTTCAAGTCATTTGAGCTGCCAGAGAGCTTCTACCCGGGGTCTACTGAAGGGTATATTTGTGCTCACATGTCAGCCACTTTCTGAGATCTATTCAGAGTCCTGTTGCCTGGAAATTCTTCCCCTTGTGATCCTGGGACCAAGAGCTCAGTGAATGCTCTGGCAGGAAGAGATGTTGTGGGACTGAAGGGCCTCCCATAGAATAATTCTTGCAGTCAAATGGCTGGAGGAGGCCTCTGAGGACATCTACTCCAAACCCTCCATTTACAGATGTGGAAGCCAAGGCTCAGCGAGATTTTCCGATGACCTTTCAATGTATGGAGGGAGTGATTTGCTCAAGGCCATCTAGTAAAGGCCACCTAGCGTGAGAGCCAAGGCTACAACCCCAAGTAGATTCCTTTGACCTCTACCAGAGAGTACCTGTATATGCAGCTGCGATATTTATCGATATTGCAGAATTACAACTTACATTTTGATTTTAAGTTATAATAATTATCTTCCCCTTAGGATGAGAATTGCTGGACGTCAGAGATTTTGTTTTAATCCCCATATTTTAATACTTGGCATGTAGTGGGAATGGACTGAGGGATAAATGAGTGGATACATGGATAGGTGGCTGGTTGGCTGGCTGACTGGCTGGCTGGCTGGATTTAGGCAGAAGCTTTCTCCATCCTATCTCTTCCTCAAAATGTGATTTGCCTTTGGCATTACTCTGGTGTTTTCAAAGGTGCTAAGCAGTGCCTAGTGTTGAACTAGAGAAAATTGTAAAATTGAATGAACTTCTTTTTGATGCCTTGCTTTTTCCCTGGTCAGTAGGTGTCTCTCACAGAACACATATCTCCTTACCTCTAGAGATGTTAGGAAACTTCCTATTATGCCACACCACCTGAGCCTGTTCTCTTCACCTGTTTCCCCTATGTTGGAGCTTTGATGAGAATGGTTTTTCATCAAAACTGATCTGTCGTGTCCCCCATTCACTCATCTCTTTATTAATTCTTCCTCCACAAAGAGAAACCTGGTCCTTGTCACACTTTTCTCCTTTCCGTTGTCTAGATGTGAGCTCTTAGGGTCACCTTTGAGTCTTATCTTAAATTCCACGGTCAAGTTGTCATTAAATCCACCTGCTTCTCCCTCCATAGCATCTCTCTATTCATTTGCTCTTTCCTACCTCTGGTACCATTAACTTATTTCAGGCCCCCATTCCCTTTCTCCTTGTCCGTCACAATGACAACCTAATTGGTATCACTCTCTTGCATCTATTCTCTTATTTTGATTTGTTTAGTCTAGCACTAAAGTGGTTCTTTTTCTGGTCATATTACTCACTCCCCCCACACACTTGCACATACCTATTCACACACGCTCACACATGCTCACATATACTCACATTTTCTCCTCCTAGCGATGACTTCACCATTTGCAAAATAGGGTCAGGGACTATTTCTCATGGTTATGGTGCCACGTAAATGAGAAAATATTAACAAGTACTGTCATTTATTAGGTATTTACTAGGAGCGAACCACTGCACCGTTGTATGTACAGCATTATGCCATGTATCTCTCATAATAGTCCCAGAAGATAGGAATCTTTCACCTTCACTTTATAAATGAGGACACTGAGGCACAGGGCAGTTAAACACATTGCCCAAGTTTAAGCAACAGATTCTGAATTTAAACCCGGGAAGTTTCCTTTAAGAACCATTGTAGGGCTTCCCTGGTGGCGTAGTGGTTGAGAGTCCGCCTGCTGATGCAGGGGACACGGGTTCGTGCCCCAGTCCGGGAAGATCCCACATGCTGCGGAGCGGCTGGGCCCGTGAGCCATGGCCGCTGAGCCTGTGCGTCCGGAGCCTGGGCTCCGCAACGGGAGAGGCCACAACAGTGAGAGGCCTGCGTACCGCAAAAAAAAAAAGAACCATTGTACTCAACTGCTAAAGAATACCATTTATATTTTATTATAAAGCACCTAGTAAGCTGCCTGGCAACCTTAGGTGCTCACATAATATTTTATCCCCTACAGAAATGTTGATGGCACGCAAGTGGACATTTAACATGCTGTTGGACTGAGTGCAGCTGGGGTTGGAACTCCCAGTTTTATTCAAGTTGGAGTAGCTTGCATCAAGGCAACCCTCTTGCCAAGAACAACTATAAGAGCTGAATCAAGAGTGACAACATCAATAGCATCTACAAAAACAGCTGTCTGAGGGCTTTGGAGAGAGAGCAAGGCGGCTAGAACATGAGAGGAGCAGCGGGTTGACTTGTTTGCCATGGGGGGGTGGGCTACAGCCTGCAGTATGCAAAGACTTTGGCCATCTGAGGGGACTGGGGAGACAAACATTGGAGTTCATTGTTGCTAAAACAGCCAGGACATGAGGGGTTGATACTCTGTATTCTTGTTTGAAGATTTCTTACATCAAGGAGTTGGTTGAATTTGGACCCAAAGTCTTCAGCACTGCCCACTGGTGCTTCTGGTTCAGAGCTGATTTACCACTACTACAAGCAACTTGAGGAAGAGATTTTCCTCCCCTCACCTCCCACATCCCATCAATGTACTTCTGCCTCCTTAATATCTTCTTTTCCATCCCCAAAGCCTAAGTTTGCTGCGTTGAATTGCTCAGATCTTCACCACCCCTCTCCTGGATTACTAACCCATCTCCCTGCCCCAGGCTCTCGCTGCTATAATCTATTCTCTGTGCAGATGCTAAACCTATCTTCCAAAAGCTAGAATCTGATCAAAAGATTCCTTGATTCCATATATATGTGTTAGCATAGCTGATTCACTTTGTTACACAGCAGAAACTAACACACCATTGTAAAGCAATTATGCTCCAATAAAGATGTTAAAAAAAATACATCAAGAGATTCCTTGATTAAAAACGTTCTAGACTTCCCACTGCTCTCAGAAAAGAAAAAAAATAGTATAATCTTGTTTGCATGATTGGACTTGTTAACATGTTCCAAATGCCTATTTATGCCCTGGCCCCTGCAAATCTTTCTAGCATCTCACCCTCTGATCTGTCAGCACAGCCCACTTCAGTTCTCCAAACTCCCTCCCCACATTTCCATATAATATCCCCGCTTCAGGAGAGAGTCTCACCCTGTACCTCCTGCCTTTATCCAGCTAGTTATTATTAGCTGTCATACCCCGCACACATAATTCTACCAGGGCCTTCCCTCAGTGGCCTCTCTCTCCCTCCCATGTGGCTGGACCACATGACCTTCCTTGTGTTGTCACAGCACTTCGTGTATCACTCTCAGCATTTACTATGCCAGGGAGAACTGGCCAGCTACTCACTTCTTGCCCCACTCGATCATGACTTTGCCAAGGGTAGAGCCGATGTGGTTTGTCTGTACGTCTCTAATGTATAGTGTGGCTCTTGCCCATCACAGCCAATATGTTTTGAATGAATAAAAACAAAAGGCATATGGAAAGAAATGAATATTATGGTAAGTGCTCCCAGCTGCCAGCTTCATTCAAACTAATCTAGGCTGAGTTGAGCACAGAAGCAACTCAACAGGCAAGACATTTTTTTCAGGTCTTATAGCTCCAGAAATATTGGAGTGAGGTTTCACTCAGGACTCTTTGGTTGCAAGTCACAGAGGCCCAGTTCAAACTAGCTTGGGAAAATAGAGGATATTACTGATTTGCACACTGAGTCCACAGCAAGGTCAGGGCAGGCCAACACCAGAGAGTCTAAGCCCACCTGCAGAGTCACCCACTCATGATTCAACTTCTGTCTTCCAGCTTCATGCTCCTAGATCAGAGACATTTGACAAGGGATTTGAGTAATGGTAACTTCAGGCTGGCATCTTTACAGTCCCTTTTCTACTTTAGAAAAAAGCTTTTCTTCTCTGCTTCAGTTCTCCAGTTGGGAAGTTCCAGGAAGGACTCTGATGGCCCTGGGAAGAAGGTGGAGTCAATAAGAGGACGGCAGCTCTCCCTGTGGACCCTGTGGCTGGGGAAAGAATAAGAGGAGGAGAGGTTCCTCTGGCTGCCACAGTCCAGGTGGCTGGGGCATCATTGGAGCTAGAAACCCATGCCAATTTGCATTAATGAAAAATGGTTCTAGAGGACAATTTGGAAAAGTATGAAAGGGAGGTGTATCAATTTAGCTGCATTAAAAAATATATAGTATGGGGCTTCCCTGGTGGCACAGTGGTTGAGAGTCCTCCTGCCAATGCAGGGGTTCGTGCCCCGGTCCGGGAAGATCCCACGTGCCACAGAGCGGCTGGGCCCGTGAGCCATGGCCGCTGAGCCTGCGCATCCGGAGCCTGCGCTCCGCAACGGGAGAGGCCCCAACAGTGAGAGGCCCACGTACTGC
>NW_006783590.1:1377267-1409521 GCF_000442215.2 Lipotes vexillifer
GAAAAAAAAAAAAAATAAAAAAAAAAAAAAAAAAAAAAAAAATATATATATATATATATATATATATATAGTAGCTTAAGATAACACCCTTTAGTTAGCTCACAATTCTGTAGGCTGACAATTGGTCTTGGACAATTAGTTGGATGATTTTTCTGGGCTTGACTGGGAACATTCCTGAATCTATAGCCAGCTGCCAGTCAATGAGTGTGTTTGCTTTGGGGTGTTGACTGGCTCAATTAGGGTGGCAGAGGTGATGGGGCTGTGTATCCCTCATCTTCCAGCTGGATAGACTGGGGTTGTAAACACAGCAGCTCAGTGTGGTTCCAAGAGAATGAACAGAAATGTGAGACGTGCCTTCAGTCTGAGGCTCAGAATTGGCACAAGGTCACTTTTTTTTTTTTGACTCACTTTTAAATATTTATTTTTTCATACATTTACCTAATTCAAAAATCCAAAAGACAAAACTGTAAACAGTGAGAAGTCTCAGACTCACCCAATCACCATCAATCTAATTTACCCTACCTCATTCCACCAGAGGCAACCACTGTTATTACTTCTGGATACATCACTCTGGGGGCACAAGGTCACTTTTGCCATATTTTATTCATCAAAGAAAGTCACAGGACAGCTCAGATTCAAGGAGAGGGAGAAATGGATCCTACCTTTCAATGGGAAAAGCTGGAAAGTGCGGGGAGGAGTGAGGAATTGTGGCCATTTTTGCAAACAGCCTACCATAGGAGGAGAGAAGTGGGAAAGTAAGAGGAAATAGAAGTGAGGGGCTGGCATTTAGGGAGGATAAAGGAAACAGAGGGACTAAAATCATGAACGGTGTCCTGGAATGACCAGGGAGTGTAGCCTAGTGGGATCTGAGGGCCACAAAGTTAAGTTCAAGTGTCATCATGTGTCTGGGGAGCATGATGGTAGAGTCTGGAGGACAAACATGCTGTGGTCTTAGCTTCATGGCACCGAGTTCCAACACTGCCTCTTTGATTTTTCATCAAGTGTTTCTTTTCTTTGGCTACCTCTAGGAAGACACTGAGACTCTGCTTTGACCTGGGATTGCCAGGGACAAGAACAAGCCAAAGAAGAGAGGCGTATCTAAAGCACATGGAAGTTTGGTTCTCTTTTTTTGCTTATGCATTTTGCTTTATAAAAATTAAAAAGATAGAAGGAAGGCAGCCCCTGCGTTCCACTAAACTGGCTGTTAGGAGACTCCAGGGGTGAATTAGCAATTGTGTGTTACGATGATAGCATCTAGTTAAGCTAGCAAAATGGCTCTTTGACTCCATCAGTAGAAGGGGTGGGTGGGAATTCTCACAGTATCTGAGGAAGCCAAGCATTTGTTCCTGACAGGCAGGGTAGAAGCTGCAGCTGAGAGAAACTCCTTATTCAGGAGTTACTGCCTGGGGCAAATATACGAGGAACTGCCAAAGGAAGTAGGTGGATGGGGGAAGATTGAGGAGCAAGCCCTGGAAAGAGCTCATGGTGGCAACAGAAAACCTGCATTTGTGAAAGTCCTTTCTGCCACTTTCAAACTGGGTAACCTGGGGCAAGTCAGTCTCTGAACCACAGTCCCCACGTCTGCAAAATAAAGATTATATTAATATCTGCTTCAATGGGAGATGTTAAGGATTCAATGAGATAAGCTGGTAGTGATGTGAAAAGTTTAAACACATGGCATAGTCCTTGCTATTCTTAAGAAGTGGAGTTCCGCAAGTCAGAAGCGAGATACTAAAGGAATGATAAAAATTTCTTCCCTGAGCTATAAAACTTCCTGCTCCCATTCCATGGTTCCAAATAAATGAAATTTCTCTAATCAGAAATTTAAAGGAGCTCACCTATAAATGTTACCCTGCATCAGGAATTCTGGAAACATTTTCCGCACATAATTATTCAACACGTGCGGCAACATGGGTCGAATCGTGACCACTGGGCACACTATCCCAGGCTTGGGTGTCCAGAATTTCCTTTCCCTCGCTGAAACCCTGGGAAAGCCAGCTTGGTTGGAGGGATCATGTACCAAGGGAGAGCAAACATATCTGCATTTAAGCCAATATGATAAAAATAAAAATAAATATCATCCACATTAAAAAATTATATCTCTTTTTAAAATATAAAATCAGGAAATAGAACATATACAATTGCACTAAAGAATCGTTTACTATTTCTTTGTCAGTGAAGTCAGGGAGTTTGTGTGTGACTAAAACACATCAGTAATTATGCCATTAGCACACATTGCAGCATCTGACAGTAATACACATGCATTCTGGGGCAAATTTTGTGTGCAGTGAAGCTTGTAGCTGCTAGGTAGAGAGGCTTCAGGAACTGGAGGTCGGGAAGCAGTAAAATGGTACCAAATAATTTGGGCACAGAGGTGGGTGAGAGGGAGAAAAGGAGTAAGGAGGATAAAAGAGCATATTAGGTGGGGGGAAGAGAGTGTAAGTTCCAAGGAGCACTGGGTATTTTCTTTTTTTCCATTTTTTCTTTCTTCTCATCATCATTTCCTGAGAGCGTTGCAAAACGCTGGCACATAACATGTTTTCAATAAATATTTACTGAACAAGTGAATAAAAAGTAAATGAAAAGCAGACCACAAATCAGGTAGCATCTCAGCCAAGGTGGAGTATACATTAAAACAATCTACTTTGAGAAAGCCATTCACAATAGATATTATATCAGTTCATTAAAGTGAAATGTCCAGATTAAACAAATCTATGGAGACCAAAAGAAAGTAGATTAGGGGTTGCTTAAGGCTGGGGGTTTGGGGGGAAACGGGAAGTGACCGCTAATAGGTCGAGGGTTTCTTTTGGGTATAATGAAAAACTTCTAAAATTGATTATGGTGATGGTTGCACAACTCTGCGGATACACTAAAAACTATTGAATTTTATACTTAAATGGGTGAATTGTAGGGTATGTGCATAGTATCTCAATAAAACTGTGAAATTTTTTTAAAAAAACAGTACACTTTGAATGCTATATTTCCCCCGGACCTAATCTGTAAAACCCCTAGAAGCAAACACTTTGGCAACAACATTTCCTCAAAGGAAGAAGAAACAAGCCCTTCTACTCTTCTTTCTGGAGCCGTCTCTGTCTCTGTCTTTCCCGTACTCATCTGGGACTGTGTCCTATGCCATGAGTCCCTAGCTCAGAATGCCACCTCCCTGCCAATGTCCCTGCCAGTGTGTGTGTGATCGTGGCAGCAGCAGTTTCCCTGGTTTAGTTCAGAAGCAGCACAAAGTCTGGTTGGGCTGCTCAGCCTGGGGAGAACTACAGCTCAGGGAAGCAGAGAACACAGACGCACTGGTTGGGCATCTCCTTTTAGTAAGAAGAGGAAGCAACAGGACTGAGCTACTCCTGAGCAGTTCCTCCTTCCCAATCCACCAAAGGAAAAAACGCAACTTCCACAGAGGCAAAAAGTGGAGCTGGAAGGTGAGAGTCCACAGATGTCACACTAATTTCTGTCCCCGTACATGGAAGGGAACAGTAGGGGCAGGAAGGAGATGTCTGTCTTCACAAATAATTGAGAGGATCTCTGTAAAGCACACAGCAGATGCCATAGCAGGCATTTAGTGATAATAATAACAGCAAAAATAAAAGCAACAATAGTCATAAACATTGCTGAGGGTGCAATGGGCGCCAGAGGCGATGTTAGGACTTCCTGTGCATACTCTCATTTAATCTTTACAACAGTCCTAGGAGGTAGGCGTGAGTAATAGGTTGAGCCAAGTGAATTCACCAATATTTTAGTGTTGAATATAACAGGACTACTTTATTTTCCTACTTTACAGATTGGAAGATAATTTTGATTATTATTATTGTTGTCGCTGCTGTCAATGTACTCGGTCAGTTTTTGAATTCACAGAAGCCCCTCAAATGAAATGTAATGTCAGACAGGTACAGTGGCGTCTTCTTCCTTTAATGGGGTTGAATTTGCATTGGGTCATCTCCCCATCCTACAGCAGTCCTCCTTATGCCCTGGAGCATATTCCAAAATTGGGGTGTGGGGGGGTTTTGTGGCTTGTTGCGTGCACATCCTGGGACCCACCCTCATCAATAATTTTATCAGTTGGGGGAAGATTTAGCACACTGAGAAAATGTGGAGATGACAGAGTGCCAAGAGAGCAAGGTGAGCAAGCATGATTCAAAAAATCTAATTTAGAGCTTACATCAAAGTGATTAAATTCAATTAGATTATACACAACAGGAATAAACTCATTCATGAATGCATGCATTCTTTCTCTCAAAAGATATTTATTGGGTGTCTACATACGCCAGGCACTGTGCTAGATGCTGGGGATTCAGAGACCAACAAGGGAGACAAAGTATCTATGGTTGCTCTGTTGAGCTTACACTCTAGTTCAGGAGACCAACTATAAACGAGTAGACCAATATGATAATTACCAACTGTGACAAGTGCCATAAAGTAGGATGAAATGAAGTGTAGGTAGGTGGAAAGGGGCTCTTTAGAGGTATGTGGTTTGGAGTTTGGGAAGGCCCTGCATCATAAGAAGGAGGCAGTCATGAGAAATGATGGTGTGGGAAGAGCTTTCCTGTCCATGGCATGTACCAGGTTTCTGAGCTGGGAATGGCCTTGGTGAGTTTCAGGAATTGGACCAGAGGGACTGAAGTGGAAGAGGTGAGAAGGGGGAGAGTGGCAGGAAGTGAGACGTGAGCAGGGATCAGATTGCACAGGGCTTTGGGAAGGAAAATGAGACTCACTTTTTGTGACTAAATGTGTGCTAATCCCCTCAGGCTCAAAAATGACCTGCTCAAATACTTGACAAAGGAGAACTGGTGGAGACCGTGAGCTTCCTTAATGATCAAATTGCGCCATGAGTCAGCATAGCAACAGCAGGATATGCCTATGGAAAGCTATGTATAGAGCTATGTTGTTCCTTATGAAGGAAGTGAGCATCTAGTCCCTCTGGGACACTCAGCACACAGCCATGATCCTCTGTTCAGACCTGAGCACCACATATTCAAAGCAGTGTCAACAAACGGAAACACATCTAGAACATGGAAAACAAAGTCTGGAGGGTCTGCAAGTAACCTGAAGTGCAGAACCATTGGGGAAAATGTGGCTTCTAGGACTGAAGGAAAGGAGATTCGGGATATGATCTAGGAAACGTGTACTTTAAAGTCATTGTCTCATTGCATCTGTCCAACAGCCATTGCAAGGCATGGAGCATTGCTCCCACTTTTAATTTTCCATGTGAGGAAACTGTCACTTAGGAAAATTCCTTGCCTAGGGTTTCATAACTGGTCAGTAACAAGGTGGGATTTGAACTCAGGACTCAAGTTGGCATTCTTTTCATTATGTCATACTACCTTCCAGGGAAAGACAGTCATTCACTCTTCATGAGCCCAAAGGACAGAGAGAGGTAGAAATTATATTGAGACAGAAGTGGTCTCCAGAGGAGGAGGAATTTCCTAGAAACATATGTGCTGTATAAAAATGGGGTTATACAGCATCATCAGAGGAGGTATTTGGCCCGAGGCTGGGGGAACTTTTGTCTAGGAAGCTGTGGTGGGATTCCACATGTCAGGGGAGGATGGACTGGGGCTCTGAAGTCCCTTTCAGCACCCACAAGGTTCTCTGGTTGTGTCTCTGGAACAGTTTCCATCGCAGAACTAGTGTGTTCAAAATAATATGGGACGGGCTTCCCTGGTGGCGCAGTGCTTGAGGGTCCGCCTGCCGATGCAGGAGACGCGGGTTCGTGCCCCGTTTCGGGAGGATCCCGCGTGCCGCGGAGCGGCTGGGCCCGTGAGCCGTGGCCGCTGGGCCTGCGCGTCCGGAGCCTGTGCTCCGCAAATGGGAGAGGCCACAGCAGTGAGAGGCCCGCATAACGCAAGAAAAAAAAAAATAATAATAATAATAATATGGGAGGCTTACAGAGCAACGGGATAGGACTGAGCATCCAGAAATAAACCTATACATTTATGGCCTATTGATCTCTGACAAGGGAGCCAAAGAAAGAGAATGTCTGATAAATCCCCTCCTTCTCCTTGGACAGTTCTAGGGGATAAGCCTCCTACTGCCTCGTTGCTCTAGCTCCGTCCAAGGTCATCCACCACAAAGTGGAACTAATCCGTGGGCTCTGATTTGACTTCTGGCTCTGTTCCCCTTTTGGATAAAGAGTCCTATCGCAAGTTGCTGGCTCAGGAATACTGTACAAACCCTTCTTCAGGACAGATTCAAATCCATTACAGAGATCTATCTGGCACAGATAAGAGACTGATGTCACTCTAGACCCAAGTTCCATAGAAGAAGAGAGGTCAAGAGAGTGGAATTTTCCTCTTTTCCTCTCTTCTTAAAGAACTAATCATTTAAAATTAGGAGGAAAATCCCTACACATAGATTGATATAAGCATGACCACACCTTCTGCAGGAACACTATATTATTCATGTTCGCTGTATGTGTTAAATTAGCAAGTACATCCATGCAGCTTACATTCCACAAATGAGCAAACACATACACAAAATCACCACACATGACACAGTCATTCCAGATATACACATACACACCTTTCTACACACCCCGAAGCCTCCATCTCCCGCACAATCACAAATATTCAATGCATGTGCACTTTCAAATCCCCCCTCATACAAGTGCATGCACACATGTGGTACGGACATATTCACAAGTGTGTACACACACCTATTACTAACCAGAACCATTAGCAAACTATTTCCAGCCTTCTTGATTTTCCTGCAAAGTCAGAAAAGGACCCTTTCTTTCTCCCCAAGCCCCCTACACGTGGAAGCAGATGGAAAAACTTCCTGTGTGTATCAGAGGAAACAAGCGCTCCCTGCCTGCATATAATCTCATCTATAAGTAAATGTAACATCACAGTTCTTGGTCCCCTGGGTCTGGGGATCAGTTAGGAGCATGGGTTGGTAGTCTCTAAATAAACAATTACTCACATCTCCTAAATTGGAAACCAGGTGATCTCGGCCAGCTGGAAAAGTATGAAAAGGCCTCCCTCTTTGCCTTGAACAAATGAACTCTCTCTCTTCAAATATCCTTTAGCAGAAAAGCAGGAGATAAGAAGCAAATGGAAGGCTTTTAATCTCTCTTTTATTTCATAAGAACAATGTCTTTCTTTTTCACTTTTTTTACTCCACAGAAAGTGCTAATGAAACTGTAAACCAGTCTAAAAGCTCATGGAAGGGGAGAGAAATAAAGTTGTAGACAGAGACGTTCCAGCCTCAGACATGGTTTTCCTCTTCCCCCCAAGTCTCAGTTTCCCCATCAATGGAATGAAAAGAACTCATACGAGAAATATCTTGGTGCCATTCCACATCTAATGTCCTATGCAAGCTAATGTTTATTGTAAAACAAATGTCAGACTGACCTGGGTTCAAATTCTAGCTATGCTGCTTACCAAGCAACTTCAAGTAAAATAGTTAATTTTACTAAACTTCCCACTTCTCTTCTATAAAATGGGGAGCTAATACCCCCCTTGCATGATTATTAGAGGTGGTCAAAAAATGACATAATAATTGGGAAACACTGTAAAACATAATGAATCTAAAAGCACTAGTTGTTTGTTGACCTGGGGGAGTAACTCAGTAACTCATTTCCCACATTTGTAAAAGTTGAAAATTGCAGAGAATAAATGTATGTAAATTTTAGTGCGTGGCACAGAAAATAAAAAGTGCTTAATTGTGTGAATTTCTTCTATTACAGTAAGATTAGGGTATTACTATAGAGCTAATATCACACACATAGTATTTTTATGAACTTTTCCTCTTTTGTAGGGGTCTTGCCCTACATCTGCATATATATTATAATCTCTCTAAGGACACCAGGCAGCAAAGTCTATGCTTTTTCTTGAAAATCAGTGAAATATACTGAACCAAGGGTTGTAAGGTCAGAGATATGGTCCTGGCTTGGCACCTACATGCTGGATAATTCCAGGGACTCATCATTAGGACTCTCAGGTTCTCATTTAGACAATATGGATGCTACTAATCTATCAGTGTTCCACTTCATACGGCTATTGTGAGAATCAAATGGAATAACCAATGTGAAAGAACTTTAAAATGTATTTGGCTATTAATCGGGTCCCTCTGAAAACATCAGGTAAGACTAACACCACGGTGAAGCACTCCCTTTTCTTTCTGGACCAGAGACTCTTCTGCTGAGAGATAATAAGACCAGCAGGAAGAAGGAGCAGGGAAGACGCAGCCACAGCAAGCTCCCCATCCAGGCAGCCTTTCTGTACGCATGGGCTGCTTTTCTACTCCCCTTTCCAGAGACACCAAGGCAAATGAGGGGCCCCAGTAGGAGCCCCTCACCAAAGCCCTCCTCAACAAAGAGACCCCAGCAGCTCCCTGCCCCCCAACCCCTACCAAGGAAGTCTATTCCGCTCCATCAGGCAGCCCCAGTAGGGACAAAATGGGAACACTAGTAGCACCAGATAAACCAAGCAGACCAAAAATAACACTGAAAATTCACTGAAAATTAAACTACTTTTGGAACCAGTGTCTACAAAAGTAGGCTAAGGCCCATACACAAAACCAAGATGAAATGACTGCCTGCTAAAAATCAAAGATTTAAATAGAAGCAGGTGTCTCTCAACATAATCGATGTAATGGATACAATAATAAAATCATCTGTCATACCAAGAACGAAGAAAATCACAACTTGAAAGAGAAAAGGCAATTGATGCTGATACTGATCTGAATACAATATTGGGCTTATCTGACAAGGATAAGTTTTTTAAAGCAGCTGTCACAAAAATTCTGCAATAATCAATTAGAAGTTAAAATTTCATTAAAGAAATAGAAGTTATTTTAAAAAACCAAATGGAAATTATAGAACTAAAAAATGCAATAACAAACATTAAAAAAAAATACCTCACAGGATGGGCTCAATAAAAGAGTGGAGATGACAGAGGATAGAACCAATTAACTTATGGACAGAACAATAGAATTCACCCAATCTGCACAGTAGAGACAAAATGAACTAGATAAAAAAAAAAAAAAAGGAACAGATCTGTGAGAAAATAACAAAGATCCAACATTCATACATCAGAGTTGTAGGTGGAAAGAAAAAGAGCATGGGGCTAAAACAATATTTGAAGAAATAATGACTGAAAACTTAATAAATTTGGTTAAAGACAGAAACCTATGAATCCAAGAGGCTGAGCTAACCCCAAGCAGGATAAACCCAAAGTTATCTGCACCAAAATACAGCATAATCATAATTTTGAAAGGAAGTCAAGGAAAAAAGTCTTGAAAGTGACCAGAGAGAAATGACACATCACCTATAACGGAATGCAAATAAAAGAGAATTTCTCATGTGAAACCATGCAAGTCAGGAGGAAGGAGCTAATTATATATCCAGTGAAACTGTCCTCAAGAATTAAAGGGAAATAAAAACATTCTAAAATGAAAGGAAACTAAAAGTATTATTCTCCAGCAGACTTAACTTTTAAAGGCAGTCTTCAAACAGAAAAAAAAGAAAGAAAAAATGAAAGAATATTGGAATATCAGGAAGGAAGAAAAGATGAGAAATAGGGATATACATAAAATAGATTTTTTTATTCATGAGTTTTATAAATCATATTTGATAACTGAAACAAAAATTACTAAACCATCCAATACTCAAGACAAAGATACTTAAAAATGAGAAAGGAAAAGGGTTCTAAATCTCAGTAAACCGTCCACATTTCTCTTGAATGTGCAAAATGGTGATGCTAGTTAGCTAAGTCACGTATGTATATTGCGATACTCAGAGCAACCACTCTGAAAGCTACACAAAGAGATACACTCAGAAACACTATACATAAGTCAAGATGGAATCCCAAAAGTTGTCAAGGAACCCTTGAGAAGACAAGAGAAGAGAAACAGAGGGAACAAATAGAAAACAAATAATAAAAATGTCAGACTTAAGCCCTAAGATATCAATGATTACCTTAATTGTAAATAATCTAAATACACCAATCAAGAAATGCAGATTGGGAGTACGGATTAAAAAAAATAACACCCAACTATATGTTGTTTACAAGAAACTCACTTTAAATTCAGTAGCACAAGTAGGTTGAAAGTAAAAGAACAGAAAAGATACACCATGCAAACATGTTTTTAAAAGTAGAAACAGGTATATTAATATGCAGGACCAAATAGTTTCATCATAGAATTCAACCAAACATTTAAATATGAATTAATACCAATTTTACCAATTAATACCAATGTCTTCCAAAACACAGAAGAGAAGGAAATATTTCCCAACTCGTTTTATGAGGCCAGTATTACCCTGATACTAAAATCATACAAAAACATCACACACAAAAAAAGAAAACTACAGACCAATATCTCTCATGAACACAAACACAAAATCCTCAACATAATATTAGTAAACTGAATTCAACAGTGTATAAGAGGAATTTTACACTCCATGAAGAAAGGACATTCATTTCAGGGATACAGGGCTGATTTGAAAATTAATGTAACTTTTGCCATGTCAATAAACTAAAGAAGAAAAATCACATGAACATGTCAGTCAATGCAGAAAACACATTTGACAAAATCCAACAGCCATTCATGATAAAAATCCTTCACAAATTAGGATATGAGAGAAATCATATCCACTCAATAAAGAGCATCTACAAAAGTTCTACAGCTAACATCATATTTAATGGTGAAAGACTGAATGTTTTTCTCCTAAAATCAAGAACACAGCAAGGAATCCTACTCTCGCAACATTCCATGTCATGGGGGGTGGATGTGATCATAAAAGAGCAACATAAGGGACCTTTGTCCTGTTGAAGATGCTCATTATCTTGGCCACTGTGGTGGTGGCTACATAAACTTACACCAGTGATAAAATTGTATAGCACCTAATAAACATACAAAAATGAGTGCAAGTAGAACTGCGAAATTCTAAATAAGATCAGTGGACTGTATTGATGTCAGTTTCCTGATTGTGACATTATACTATAGTTTTGAAAAATGTTACCACTGATGAAAATGGTAAACTGTGTAAGGGATCTCTGTATTATTTTTTTACAACTGCATGCGAATCTACAATCATCTCAATAAACATTTCACTTAAAAAAAAAGAAGAAGAATCAATCAGGTGGTGAGCCATATTTGGCTTGTGGCCTTAGTTTACAGACCTCTGATCTAGACCATTGTTTATCAATTCTGGAACACATTAAAAATCACCTGGGGAGTTTTAAAACTAAAGATGCCTGGGCTGGGGCATTGTGGCCAAGATGGCAGAGCAGGAAGACCCTGAGCTCACCTCCTCCCAAAGGCACATGAAAATTACAACTATTTACAGAGCAGCTGTGTACAAAAATGGCCTGAAGGCTGCCAGGACAATTTTTCACAACTAAAAATATAAGGAAAGAACCACAATGAGATAAGTAGGAAAGGTGGAGATACGGTATAATCAAGGTCCATACTCCTGGGTAGGTGACTGACAAACAGAAGGATAATCACAACTGCAGAGGTTCTCGCCATGGAGCAAGGGGTCTGAACCTCACATCAGGCTCCCAAGCTTGGGGGTTCTCCACTGGGAAGGCAAGCCCCCAGAATGTCTGACTCTGAAGGCCAGCAGGACTTGTGTATGAGAGAGCCAGAGGGCTATGGGAAACAGAGACTCCACTCTTAAAGGATGAGCACAAAATATCACACATTCTGAGTCCCAGGACAGGGCAATAATTTTAAGGAGCCCAGGTCAGACCCACTTGATGATCTTAGGGAGCCTCCTGGAGAGGCTGAGAACATAGACAATGGCAGCAGCCAATTTTTCTTTTTAACATCTTTATTGGAGTATAATTGCTTTACAATGGTGTGTTAGTTTCTGCTTTATAACAAAGTGAATCAGTTATACATATACATATGTTCCCATATCTCCTCCCTCTTGCGTCTCCCTCCCACCCTCCCTATCCAACCCCTCTAGGTGGTCACAAACCACCTAGCTGATCTCCCTGTGCTATGCAAGCAGCCAATTTTTGGAGCTCATTCTACCATGAGGAGACTGGTGCCATCAAACAACACTCTGTAGTCCTCCCTTTAGCTTATTAGCCCCAGGGAGTTACCCATCCACCAGTGGGCCAGCACCAGGCCCAGGACTCCCTGGGCTGCAAAACCAGCCACCCCAGGACCTGACCCCACCCACAAGCATGACAACAGCCACCTCACAAAGCAGGGCTTGGCAGTGACCTAGGCCAGAGGCCACCCACTACATACCAGTGCACCCACAGTTATCAACCCCACAACAAGGGAAGGGCCTACACAGCCCACATAGGGAGCACCCTTAGAGGACATAGCTCTGATGACCAGAGGGAAGTGTGCTGCTGCACCCCATAAGATGTATCCTATATAAGGCCCCTTCTCCAAGATTGGGAAACATAAAAGATCTACCTAATATAGAGAAATAAATACAGAGAATTAGGCAAAATGAGGAGACAGAGGAATATGACCCAAAGGAACAAGACGAAACCCTAGAAGAACTACGTGAAGTGGAGATAAGCAATCTACCCAATAAAGATTTTAAGGTAATGATCATGAAGATGCTCAACAAACTCCGAAGAAGAATGGATGAACACAATAAGTTCAACAGAGACTTAGAAAACAGAAAGAAGAACCAAACAGAGCTGAAGAATAGAGTAACTGAAATAAAAATACACTAGAAGAAATCAACAGTAACTTAGAAGATACAGAAGAATGCTTGGAGAGCTGGAAGACAGAGAAGTGAAAATCACCAAGCTGAACACAAAAAAGGAAAAAGAATTTTTTTTTTTTTTTCAGTACGCGGGCCTCTCACTGTTGTGGCCTCTCCCGTCGCGGAGCACAGGCTCCGGACGCGCAGGCTCAGTGGCCATGGCTCACGGGCCCAGCCACTCCACGGCATGTGGGATCTTCCCGGACCGGGGCACGAACCCGTGTCCCCTGCATCGGCAGGCGGACACTCAACCACTGCGCCACCAGGGAAGCCCAGGAAAAAGAATTTTTAAACTTGAGGATAGTTTAAGAGATCCCTGGAACTACATCAAGCACACAAACATTCACATTATAGGGGCCCAAGAGAAGAGCGAGGGAAAGGGGTAGAGAACTTATTTGAAGAAACAATAGCTGAAAACTTCCCTAGCCTGAGAAAAGAAATAGACATCTAGGTCCAGGAAGCACAGAGAGTTCCAAGCAAGATGAACCCAAAGAGGTCCACACCAAGACACACTGAATTAAAGTGACAAAAATTAAAGGTAAAGAAAGAATTTTAAAAACAGCAAGAGAAAAGTAACTAGTTACAAAAAAAAGAGAACTCCCATAATAACTTCAGCTGACTTTTCAGCAGAAACTATGTAGGCCAGAAGGTAACAACATGATATATTCAAACTGATAAAAGGAAAAAACCTACAACCACGAATACTCCACCCAGCAAGGTTATCATTCAGACATGAAGGAGAGAGAAAAAATTTTACAGACAAGCAAAAGCAAAAAGACACACATCACAACTAAACCAATTTTATAAGAAATGTTAAAGGGACTTCTCAAATGAGAAAAGCAAAGGCCACAACTAGAAATGTGAGAATTATGAAAGGAAAAATCTCACTAGTAAAGGCAAACATGCAGTAAAGGTAGTAGACAAACTATGTATAAAGCTAGTAGGAAGGTTAAAAGACAAATAATCTATATCCACAAGTAGTTAAAAGATAAAACAAAAAGATGTAAAATATGATGTCAGAAACATTAAACATGGTGGGGGGAGTAAAAATGCAGGGTTGTTACAATGTGTTCAAACTTAAAAAACCATCAGCCCCATGGTAACCACAAACCAAAAATCTATAATAGATACATGGGGTAGGGGAGGGAGGGAGAGAAAATAAGCCAAACATAATGCTAAAGATAGTCATCAAATCACAAGGGAAGAAAGAAAATGAAGTAAGGGAAAAAAGAATTACAAAACATCCAGAAAACAAAATGGCAAAAAGTACATACCTATCAATAATTACTTTAAATGTAAAAGGATCGTACATCATGATCAAGTGGGATTCATCCCAGGGATGCAAGGATGGTTCAACAATCACAGATCAATCAGTGTGATACACCACATTAACAAAATGAAGAATAAAAATCATACCATTATCTCAAAAGATGAAGAAAAAACTTTCGACAAAACCCAACATCTATTTATAATAAAATTCACAAAAGTGGGTATAGGCCGTACAGACCAAAATAATAAAAGCCATATATGACAAACCTACAGCCAACATTATACTTAATGGGGAGTAACTGAAAACATTTGCTCTAAAACTAGGAACAAGACAAGGATGGCCACTCTCACCATTATTATTCAACATAGTATTGGAATTCCTAGCCACAGCACTCACACAAAAAAAGAGAAAGAATCCAAATTGGAAAGGAAGAAGTAAAACTGTCACAGTTTACAGATGACATGATACTATATATATATAAAATCCTAAAGACACTACCAAAAACTACTGGAATAAATGAATTCAGTAAAGTTGCAGGGTACAAAATTAATATACAGAAATCTGATGTGCTCTATACACTAACAATAATCTTTTAGAAAGAGAAATTAAGAAAGGAATGCCATTTATACCATTGGTGCAATACCATTACACCAAAAAGAATAAAATACCTTGGAATAAATCTAACCAAAGAGGTAAAAGACTTGTACTCCAAAAACTGTAAGGCATAAATAAATTGAAGATGACACACAAACAAATGGAAAGGTATACTGTACTCATGGATTGAAAGAATTGATATTGTTAAAAAGACCATACTACCTAAGGCAATCTACAGATTCAATGCAATCCTTATAAAATACCAATGGCATTTTTCACAGAACTAGAGCAAATAATTCCAAAATTTGTATGGAACCACAAAAGACCCTGAATAGCTAAAGCAATCTTGAGAAAGAAGAACAAAGCTGGAGTTATAATGCGCCCTGATTTCAAACTATACTACAGAGTTACAATAATCAAAATAGCATGGTACAGGCACAAAAACAGACATGTAGATCAATGGAACACAACAGAGAGCCCCCAAATAAACCCACATTTATATGGGCAGTTAATCTATGATGAAGGAGGCAAAAATATACAATGGGGAAAAGATAGCCTCTTCAGTAAATGGCGTTGGGAAAACTGGAAAGCTACATGCAAAAAAATGAAAATGACTACTTTCTCATGCTATACACAAAAATAAAATCAAAATGGACTATAGAGTTAAATGTAAGACCTGAAACCATAAAACTCCTAGAAGAAAACATAAGCAGTGGGGGGGCGGTGGAAAGATGGCGGAGGAGTAAGACGCGGAGATCACCTTCCTCCCCACAAATACACCAGAAATACATCTACATGTGGAACAACTCCTACAGAACACCTACTGAATGCTGGCAGAAGACCTCAGACCTCCCAAAAGGCAAGAAAGTCCCCACGTATCTGGGTAGGGCAAAAGAAAAAAGAAATTACAGAGACAAAAGAATAGAGACAGGACCTGTACCTCTGGGAGGGAGCTGTGAAGGAGGAAAGGTCTCCACACACTAGGAAGCCCCTTCGCGGGCAGAGATTGCGGGAGGCGGAGCGGGGAGCTTCGGGGCCGCGGAGGAGAGCACAGCAACAGGGGTGCGGAGGGCAAAGCGGAGAGATTCCCGCACAGAGGATCGGTGCCGACCGGCACTCACCAGCCCGAGAGGCTTGTGTGCTCACCCGCCGGGGCGGGCGGGGCTGCGAGCTGAGGCTCGGTTTCGGTTTCGGTCGGAGCTCAGGGAGAGGACTGGGGTTGGCGGCTTGAACATAGCCCGAAGGGGTTAGTGCGCCACGGCTAGCCGGGAGGGAGTCCGGGGAAAAGTCTGCACCTGCTGAGGAGGCAAGAGACTTTTTCTTGCCTCTGTGTTTCCTGGTGCGTGAGGAGAGGGGTTTTAAGAGCGCTGCCTAAAGGAACTCCAGAAACGGGCGCGAGCCGCGGCTAAAAGCACGGACCCCAGAGACGGGCGAGAGACGCTAAGGCTGCTGCTGCCACCACCAAGGGGCCTGTGTGCGAGCACAGGTCACTATCCACACCCCTCTTCCGGGGAGCCTGTGCAGCCCACCACTGCCAGGTTCCCGGGATCCAGGGACAATTTCTCAGGGAGAACACACGGCGGGCCTCAGGCTGGTGCAACGTCACGCTGGCCTCTGCCACCGCAGGCCTGCCCCGCACTCCGTGCCCCTCCCTCCCCCCGGCCAGAGTGTGCCAGAGCCCCCGAGTCAGTGGCTCCTTTAACCCCGTCCTGCCTGAGCAAAAAACAGACGCCCTCCAGCGACCTACACGCAGAGGCAGGGCCAAATCGAAAGCTGAGCCCCTGTGAGCTGTGAGAATGAAGAATAAAAAGGGAAATCTCTCCCAGCAGCCTCAGAAACAGCGGATTAAAGCTACACAATCAACTTGATGTACCCTGCCTCTGTGGAATACATGAATAGACAGCGAATCATCCCAAATTGAGGAGGCGGACTTCTAGAGCAAGATCTATGATTTTTTCCCCTTTTCCTCTTTTTGTGAATGTGCATGTGTATGCTTCTGTGTGAGATCTTGTCTGTATAGGTTTGCTTCCACCATTTGTCCTAGCGTTCTATCCGTCCATTGTTTTCTTTTTTTTTAAAATTTTTTTCTTAATAATCAATTTTAAAGAACCCTATTATACTTTACCTTCTTTCTATCTTTCCTTCCTTCCTTCACTCTTTTAAACAACGAATCATCCCAAATTGAGGAGGTGGACTTGGAGAGCAAGTTTTATGATTTTCTCCCCTTTACCTCTTTTTGTGAGGGTATATGTGTATGCTACTATGTAAGATTTTGTCTCTATAACTTTGCTTCCACCATTTGTCCTAAGATTCTATCCGTCCATTTTTTTTTCTCTCTAAATAATTATTTTTTAATTCAATAACTTTATTATACTTTATTTTATTTTACTGTATCTTCTTTCTGTATTTTTTCCTTCCTTCCCTCCTCCCTCCCTCCCTCCCTCCTTTCTTTCCTTCTTGCCTTCCTCCTTTCTTTTCTTCTTTCTTTCTTTCTTCCTTCCCTCTTTCCTTCCTTCCGTCCTTTCTTTGCTGCTTTCTTTCTTTCTTTCCTATTTCCTCCTACTTCTACTAGTTCTCTCTACTTTCTCTCCCTTTTATTCTGAGCCGAGTGGATGAAAGGCTCTTGCTGCTCCAGCCAGGAATCAGGACTCTGCCTCTGAGGTGGGAGAGCCAACTTCAGAACACTCGTCAAGAAGAGACCTCCCAGCCCCACATAATATCAAACGGCGAAAATCTCCCAGAGATCTCCATCTCAACACCAGCACCCAGCTTCACTCAACGACCAGCAAGCTACAGTGCTGGACAACCTATGCCAACCATATAGCAAAACAGGAACACAACCCCACCCACTAGCAGAGAGGCTGCCTAAAATCATAATAAGTCCACAGACACCCCAAAACACACCACCAGACGTGGACCTGCCCACTAGAGAGACAAGATCTAGCCTCATACACCACAACACAGCCACTAGCCCCCTCCACCAGGAAGCCTACACAACCCACCGAACCAACCTTAGCCACTGGAGACACACATCAAAAACAATGGGAGCTACGAACTTGCAGCCTGCAAAAAGGTGAACCCAATCACAGTAAGATAAGCAAAATGAGAAGACAGAAAAACACACAGCAGATGAAGGAGCAGGATAAAAACCCACCAGACCTAACAAATGAAGAGGAAATAGGCAGTCTACCTGAAAAAGAGTTCAGAATAATGATAGTAAAGATGATCCAAAATCTTGGAAATAGAATGGACAAAATGCAAGAAGCAGTTAACAAGGACCTAGAAGAAATAAAGATGAAACAGACAATGATGAACAACACAATAAATGAAATGAAAAATACTCTAGATGGGATCAATAGCAGAATAAATGAGGCAGAAGAACGGATAAGTGACCTGGAAGATAAAATAGTGGAAATAACTACTGCAGAGCAGAATAAAGAAAAAAGAATGAAAAGAACTGAGGACAGTCTCAGAGACCTCTGGGACAACATTAAACGCACCAACATTCGAATTATAGGGGTTCCAGAAGAAGAAGAGAAAAAGAAAGGGACTGAGAAAATATTTGAAGAGATTATAGTTGAAAACTTCCCTAATATGGGAAAGGAAATCGTTAATCAAGTCCAGGAAGCACAGAGAGTCCCATACAGGATAAATTCAAGGAGAAATACGCCAAGACACATATTAATCAAACTGTCAAAAACTAAATACAAAGAAAGCATATTAAAAGCAGCAAGGGAAAAACAACAAATAACACACAAGGGAATCCCCATAAGGTTAACAGCTGATCTCTCAGCAGAAACTCTACAAGCCAGAAGGGAGTGGCAGGACATACTGAAAGTGATGAAGGAGAAAAACCTGCAACCAAGATTACTCTACCCAGCAAGGATCTCATTCAGATTTGATGGAGAAATTAAAACCTTTACAGACAAGCAAAAGCTGAGAGAGTTCAGCACCACCAAACCAGCTTTACAACAAATGCTAAAGGAACTGCTCTAGACAAAAACACAAGAGAAGGAAAAGTCCTATAATAACGAACCCAAAACAATTTAGAAAATGGGAATAGGAACATACATATCGATAATTACCTTAAATGTAAATGGACTAAATGCTCCCACCAAAAGACACAGATTGGCTGAATGGATACAAAAACAAGACCCATATATATGCTGTCTACAAGAGACCCACTTCAGACCTAGAGACACATACAGACTGAAAGTAAGGGGATGGAAAAAGATATTCCATGCAAATGGAAACCAAAAGAAAGCTGGAGTAGCAATTCTCATATCAGACAAAATAGACTTTAAAATAAGGACTATCAGAAGAGACAAAGAAGGACACTACATAATGATTAAGGGATCGATCCAAGAAGAAGATATAACAATTGTAAATACTTATGCCCCCAACATAGGAGCACCTCAATACATAAGGCAAATACTAACAACCATAAGAAATGAAGGAAACAATAGCAAAGATCAATAAAACTAAAAGCTGGTTCTTTGAGAAGATTAACAAAATTGATAAACCATTAGCCAGACTCATCAAGAAAATAAGGGAGAAGACTCAAATCAATAGAATCAGAAATGAAAAAGGAGAAGTAACAACTGACACTGCAGAAATACAAAAAATCATGAGGGATTACTACAAGCAACTCTATGCCAATAAAATGGACAATCTGGAAGAAATGGACAAATTCTTAGAAATGCACAAACTGCCAAGACTGAATCAGGAAGAAATAGAAAATATGAACAGACCAATCACAAACACTGAAATTGAAACTGTGATTAAAAATCTTCCAACAAACAAAAGCCCAGGACCAGATGGCTTCACAGGCGAATTCTATCAAACATTTAGAGAAGAGCTAACACCTATTCTTCTCAAACTCTTCCAAAATATAGCAGAGGGAGGAACACTCCCAAACTCATTCTACGAGGCCACCATCACCTTGATACCAAAACCAGACAAGGATGTCACAAAGAAAGAAAACTACAGGCCAATATCACTGATGAACATAGATGCAAAAATCCTCAACAAAATACTAGCAAACAGAATCCAACAGCACATTAAAAGGATCATACACCATGATCAAGTGGGGTTTATTCCAGGAATGCAAGGATTCTTCAATATACGCAAATCTATCAATGTGATTAACCATATTAACAAATTGAAGGAGAAAAACCATATGATCATCTCAATAGATGCAGAGAAAGCTTTTGACAAAATTCAACACCCATTTATGATAAAAACCCTGCAGAAAGTAGGTGTAGAGGGAACTTTCCTCAATATAATAAAGGCCGTATATGACAAGCCCACAGCCAACATCATCCTCAATGGCGAAAAACTGAAAGCATTTCCACTAAGGTCAGGAACAAGACAAGGTTGCCCACTCTCACCACTCTTATTCAACATAGTTTTGGAAGTTTTAGCCACAGCAATCAGAGAAGAAAAGGAAATAAAAGGAATCCAAATCGGAAAAGAAGAAGTAAAGCTGTCACTGTTTGCAGATGACATGATACTATACATAGAGAATCCTAAAGATGCTACCAGAAAACTACTAGAGCTAATCAATGAATTTGGTAAAGTAGCAGGATACAAAATTAATGCACAGAAATCTCTGGCATTCCTATATACTAATGATGAAAAATCTGAAAGTGAAATCAAGAAAACACTCCCATTTACCATTGCAACAAAAAGAATAAAATATCTAGGAATAAACCTACCTAAGGAGACAAAAGACCTGTATGCAGAAAATTATAAGACACTGATGAAAGAAATTAAAGATGATACAAACAGATGGAGAGATATACCATGTTCTTGGATTGGAAGAATCAACATTGTGAAAATGACTCTACTTCCCAAAGCAATCTATAGATTCAATGCAATCCCTATCAAACTACCACTGGCATTTTTCACAGAACTAGAACAAAAAATTTCACAATTTGTATGGAAACACAAAAGACCCCGAATAGCCAAAGCAATCTTGAGAACAAAAAATGGAGCTGGAGGAATCAGGCTGCCTGACTTCAGACTATACTACAAAGCTACAGTAATCAAGACAGTATGGTACTGGCACAAAAACAGAAAGATAGATCAATGGAATAGGATAGAAAGCCCAGAGATAAACCCATGCACATATGGTCACCTTATCTTTGATAAAGGTGGCAGGAATATACAGTGGAGAAAGGACAGCCTCTTCAATAAGTGGTGCTGGGAAAATTGGATAGGTACATGTAAAAGTATGAGATTAGATCACTCCCTAACACCATACACAAAAATAAGCTCAAAATGGATTAAAGACCTAAATGTAAGGCCAGAAACTATCAAACTCTTAGAGGAAAACATAGGCAGAACACTCTATGACATAAATCACAGCAAGATCCTTCTTGACCCATCTCCTAGAGTAATGGAGATAAAAACAAAAATAAACAAATGGGACCTAATGAAACTTCAAAGCTTTTGCACAGCAAAGGAAACCATAAACAAGACCAAAAGACAGCCCTCAGAATGGGAGAAAATATTTGCAAATGAATCAACTGACAAAGGATTAATCTCTAAAATTTACAGGCAGCTCATGCAGCTCAATAACAAAAAAATAAACAACCCAATCCAAAAATGGGCAGAAGACCTAAATAGACATTTCTCCAAAGAAGATATACAGACTGCCAACAAACACATGAAAGAATGCTCAACATCATTAATCATTAGAGAAATGCAAATCAAAACTACAATGAGATATCATCTCACACCAGTCAGAATGGCCATCATCAAAAAATCTAGAAACAATAAATGCTGGAGAGGGTGTGGAGAAAAGGGAACACTCTTGCACTGCTGGTGGGAATGTGAATTGGTTCAGCCACTATGGAGAACAGTATGGAGGTTCCTTAAAAAACTACAAATAGAACTACCATATGACCCAGCAATCCCACTACTAGGTATATACCCTGAGGAAACCAGAATTCAGAAAGAGTCATGTACCAAAATGTTCATTGCAGCTCTATTTACAATAGCCCGGAGATGGAAACAACCTAAGTGCCCGCCGTCGGATGAATGGATAAAGAAGATGTGGCACATATATACAATGGAATATTACTCAGCCATAAAAAGAAACGAAATTGAGCTATTTGTAATGAGGTGGATAGATCTAGAGTCTGTCATACGGAGTGAAGTAAGTCAGAAAGAGAAGGACAAATACCGTATGCTAACACATATATATGGAATTTAAGAAAAAAAAATGTTATGAAGAACCTAGGGGTAAAACAGGAATAAAGACAGAGACCTACTGGAGAACAGACTTGAGGATATGGGGAGGGGGAAGGGTGAGGTGTGATAGGGCGAGAGAGAGACATGGACATATATATACTAACAAACGTAAGGTAGATAGCCAGTGGGAAGCAGCCGCATGGCACAGGGAAACCGGCTCGGTTCTTTGTGGCTGTTTGGAGGGGTGGGATAGGGAGGGTGGGAGGGAGGGAGACAAAGAGGGAGGAGATATGGGAACATATGTATAACTGATTCACTCTGCTATAAAGCAGAAACTAACACACCATTGTAAAGCAATTGTACCCCAATAAAGATGTTAAAAAAATTAAAAAAATAAAAAATTTAATAAATAAATAAATAAATAAATAAAAGCTCTTCAGGAATAAAAAAAAAAAAAAACATAAGCAGTACTACCTTTGACATAGGTCTTAGCAATAGGTTTTGGATCTGTCTCCTCAGGCAAGGGCAACAAACGCAAAAATAAACGAATGAGACTACCTCCAACTAAAAATCTTTCACACAGTGAAGGAAACTATCAACAAAATGAAAAGGCAGCCTACTTAATGGAAGAAGACATTTGCAAGTGGTATACCTGATAAGGGGTTAATATCTAAAATATGTAAAGAACTCATACAACTCAACATCAAGAAAACAAACAACCAGATTTTAAAATGGGCAGAGGACCCGAATAGGCATTTTTCCAATGAAGACATACAGATGATCAACAGACACATAAAAAGAGACTCAGCATCCCTAACCATCAGGGAAATACAAATCAAAACCACTATGAGGTATCACCTCGTATTGTCAGAATGGCTAACATCAAAAAGATAACAAAGAACAAGTGTTGGTGAGGATGTGGAGAAAAGGGAACCCTCATGCACTGTTGGTGGGAACATAAACTGGTGCAGCCATTATGGAAAACAGTATGTAGGTTTCTCAAAAAATCAAAAGTAGAAGAACCACAGGATCCAGCTATACCACTTCTGAGTTTTTTCTCAAAGAAAACAAAAACACTAAATAGGGGAGGGAGATTAAGAGGTACAAACTTCCAGTTATAAAATAAATAAGTCATAGGGATGCAATATATAACATAGGGAATATAGTCAATATTATTTTAATAACGATGTATGGTGACAGATGGTAACTAGACTTACCATGGTGATGGTCTTGTAATGTGTATAGATTGAATCACTATGTAGTACACCCCCAAAAATACAATTTTGTAAGTCATTATACTTCAATTAGAAAAAATAAAATTAAATTGTCTGGACTGTACCCCAGAGATTTTCATTGTTTCGGTGTGGGGGCCAGGCTTGCTTACTTTTTCAAAGCTCCCCAGATGTTCCAGTTAGATTGGAGAACGCTTGCTCCCTTAAGCATAAAATGTCAATCATTCTTGCCCTTTTTTTTCCCCCTTATCCCACATTTAATCAGACACCAAAACCTAGAAGTATACCCACAGAAAACTCTTAAACATTTCCTTTCTATCTCTCAAGGATACCAGTGCCTTAATCCTGGCCTCCATCACCCATCACCTGAACCAACATAACAGACTGTAGACTGCTTTGCTTGTCTCTTGCTCTTCTAGAAAACTAGCTCTAATGGTATTTCTGAATGGCAAATCTGATGGTGGCACTCTTTCGCATCAAATCCTTTGTAAATTCCACTTTGCCTGAAAGAATACTTCTCTGTATTCTTATATTTCATTTGGCATGTTTCATCTGGGCCCCACCTACCACTCCATACTCATCGCCATGGTATACACCTGTGTCCCTTCCACTCATATAGCACTTCTCACTATCCTCTGGACATTCCTGGATTTCTCACTTTGCAGAGGTGCTTTGTACCTCTGCACACACTAGGCCTAAAATCAATTTTTTAAACCTCCTTCACTGGGAAAATTCCTGCTTTTCTCTCAATACTCAATCTTCTCAATGAAACCTCTTCCAGGAGGAGTAGCTCTTCACTTCTCTGTGGCCCTCTCCACATCACCTTGCTCATTCCATCTCTGTGCATCCATCCCCACACTCCACTGTATGTTTCTAAAGTCAGTTGCCAGGTGGGTACTGGATGTCTGGTATAGGACTTGGAACATAGCAGCATTTTAAAACACTGATATAATTGAAATAAAAAAGTGGAGTCAAGGGACCTATTAGAACTCTAATCCTGTTCCTCATCCTAACGTCTTGGTGTAAATATCTTCAGGAAGCCTTTTCTAAGAGCCATGAATGAGGTGTGATGCCTTCAGCTATTTCCCCAATAGCACCGTGATTTTTCTACCATAGCACTTATCATATTTTCTCCTATACTTGATGATTTAATTGTCTGTGTTTCCTACAGGCTATAAGCTTGATGAGATATGGGTCTGAATCTTTGTTGCTTATTGCTTTAAGCCTGTGCCTGGTATAGAGTAGAAGCTCAACAAGCAATGGTTTCATGAATGAATGGTTGATCTCTGTCTAGTGATCTGTCTCTTAGTACATAAATAATCTCTCTTCTTTGCTTCTTACCCTAGATCTACAGTTTCACTGTCTCAACATAATCTCTTAGTAACAGGCTATACTATTTCCAAGCCAAATTGTTGGACCATCTGTACTTCCCTGACTTGGGAATGTCTTTGCTGCCCAAGTGGTAAAGAGGTGACAATACATGACCAATCTGCTTTGTCAGGACTTGGATGTGACATCACTGTGCCTGCTGAGCCTACAATACTCAACAATTCCAATGGGCTTTAGGACTTGCTTACACTAATTACAGAACGTACTTCTGTACAGGGAACAGGAAAGTTTGAACTGAATGTAAGGGATCCCAAGAGGGGAGGCAGCTTTGAAAGATGCGATGCTATCATTGGTGCTCTGCAAATTGAGTGGGCTGAAATATGAGTTCTGTTTGCCTGACTCAAAAGCGCCCGGTGAAAACATCAGTGTTACTATAAGATATGGTGACATGCTGGAGCTCACATGTTATGCTGAGAGGCCTCCAATAAGACGATACAGCACAAACTGTTATCCTTTATTCTTTTATTCAGTGTTTGCGGGAGTTGCCGATCTAATAATAAATTCTTCTTCTAGGCAAGAGAGCACCAGATGAGTACAAAACAGCATTTCTGATGAAAAAAAATTATGCATGTTGGGGGAGGAAATCACTTTGAGGTTTTTCAGCTCCTTCCATAGAAGAAAGAAGTGGTACTGGAAAAACACACTCATTTATTGTCATAGCAGCAGAACAGCAGGGACTCCACACTGTCTGTTTTTCTAAGAAAGTAAAATGGAGCCACGGGAGAGTTCCTGAAAACTAATAGCAAGATGGAGCAGGGACCAGAATGTCAAAATGTGCCGCCCCTCTTTTGACCAGTAAGGTTCTGCGGGACAGCCCCATCTAAAAGGAAAAAAGCATGTCCAGTCTGACTGAAAAGACATATGCTGGGTTTGTATAGAGTGTGATGAACTTAACTGTGATACATAGAAAGACTAAATAAATGGTTTCTAAATTTTGTAAATTTAATTACTCCATACGTTTAAAAAAATGTTGAGCATGCATCACCAATGTAACTCCCTGTCTCTCCCTCACCTTCCATGAGGAAAATATAAGCTCCATAAGGACTTACAGAGACTTTGTCTTATTCCATACTGTATCTGAAGAGCCTAAAACAGTGCCTGGGGCACAGTGAGTGCTCAATAAATAATCGTCGAATGAAATAATACACATATGAATAAATACATGTATAGTTATTTATAAATTATATTCATGTACTAAACAAACTAATGTATATTCATGTAGTAAAATATTATGCAAAATTTAATGCACATTGGAAAAGGGAAAATTTTAAAGAAAGAGATATAAAGATGAATAGTAGTTCTAGTGATTTCCCCCACCCTCAAGTATTTCTATCTACTCACTTTGCATTGGATATAAAATTCTTTTTATACTTCAGGGTGAATATGAATCACCAAGGAAGCATTCTTTAAATGAATATTTGTATCCAGCCCTCGACTCTCTCTTCCCCCAGCCTTTGCCTCAGATTCTGATTTAATAAGCAAGGCTTGGAAATTGCATTTTCACAAGTCCAGGGAAACTATGTTCTAGGTATAGCGCTTGGAATTACACGTTGTGAAACGTGTTATAGAGAAAGTGTTGACTACATGAGGTTCAATTCACTCCAGGTCCAAGCTTCTGGAGTGAGCCAGCTCTAGCTTCCACAATGATGAAGTTCTTTGGAGCCTGGCTTTACAAATAGGAAAACACACACAGACACACGCACAATCCCCACAGTGCTTGGTACTCTGAAGGTCATACTCAGTTACAGTCAACACATGGCACAATCTAAGATCATCTACAGCAATGCGCAATGCCTTGGCCAGGTTAGGTCCTGGACATCTATCTTAGAACCATGGACAGCTCCCGGGAGCCTATCAACTGCCCAACTCCTAAGAACCTCCTAAGCATCTTTCTCAGTTGTCTGCTGCCCCCTATCTGGGGCGTGCAGAGCAGTACAGATGTCTGTAAGATGTGGAGCTGGCCTCTGCTCTCCAAGCCCTCAACAGCACCTGCGCTGTTCACTGTACTGGCCTCTCAATTCCCATATCTACCTTTGTTTCTTCTCTAGTTCTTCCTTCTCCAGAATGTTCATGGCACTGACCAGCACTTCACATCAACATCAATACTTCATGGCCACATACAAAGCCATAAAATGAATCAAGAAATGTGGGGATGAGAGAATAGCAACTCAAGTGGGGGAAACTGACAGATCAAGCATATGGTGGCAAAACAATTCTACTAGCATATATTAAATTTCTACTGTATGCCTGACACTGTGAAGGAAGCAACCAAATTAAGTATCCTTTTTTTTCTTTTTAAAAATTTGTAATATTTTAGATCATTTTAGATTTATGGAAAAGTTACAAAAATAGCATAGAGTGTTTACATTTCTAATGTAAACAATTTAACCATAGGTCAATTATCAAAATCAAGAAATTAACATTAAAGACTACTCAAGTCTGACCAGCTTTTCCTTAATGTCCTTTTCCTGTTCCAGAGTCAAATCTAGAATCCCACATTCCATATATTAGTTATTAGTCATATTTCAGTAGCTTTGAATTGGTGACAGTTCCTCATTCTTTCCTTGTTTTTCATGACTTTGATATTTTTGATTGATGCTGATCAGTTATTTTGTAGACTGTCTCTCAGTTTGGGTTTGTCTGATGTTTTCTCATGATTAGTTTGAGGTTAGTGACATTGCTTGAGTTCTCTCAGTGGCCAGAGCTGGGAAATATAAGCATGCATACATACATATCTAGTTTATTTATCTATATGGCTGTCTGTATATATTTTAGAATCATTAAGTTCATACCGATATCTCCAATTTCAATCCAATGCCACCTAGTCCATCTGTAGAAACTGGAACCAAAACGTGCTTGTCCAAGGAAGCTGGAGTCATTAAGGTGATATAGTTCTAAGCAGAGACAAGGCAGATTGTGAAGGAAGAAATACTCTGGTGTGATAGATTATTTAATATTCAAAAATATTTACTCCTTGTCCCACCACCATAGAAAAGTAAACTTTCCTACTCCATTGATGTTGAGCTTGGCCTTGTAACTTGCTTTGGCCAAGAGATATTAGCAGAAATGACATAGGCAGAAGCTTAAAGTATGCTTGCACAGTTAACTTGCTCACATGCACTTTTGCCATTGCCACACCAAGAACATACCCTGAGTAGCTAACTAGTCCCTGAAGAATAAGGGACACTTGGAGTAGAGTGTGGAGTAGGGATGCCTCAGATAACTTGCAGAACTGAATCATGGAGCAGAGTTCCTTCAGCCACTACAGCTCAAAGCAGAGCTTCCCCAGGAGATCCACTGACAAAGGAGCCGGAAAAAAACGCTTGCTATAGCATGCCACTGAGTTTTTCTATGACACAGAAATAGCTGATGGATACTCTTAGCCTCTCCCTTCTTTCTGTTCTCCAATCTTCCACCCATGCCTCCCAGTGGCTACACCCAGAAGCCAGTTGATGCAGGATTGTTGGAAATACAGCCTCCTTGTGATGAGGTCACCTTCCAGGACAGTGTCCTGGCTTCCAGTTGAAGAAGAATACTCCTGGGAAATAGAGCTACTGAGAAGCAATGAATGATGTGATAATGATGATGATAATAATAATAAGTATGTGATGATATGGGGAGGGGGAAGGGTGAGCTGTGACAGGGCGAGAGAGAGGCATGGACATATATACACTACCAAACGTAAGGTAGATAGCTAGTGGGAAGCAGCCGCATGGCACAGGGATATCGGCTCGGTGCTTTGTGACCACCTGGAGGGGTGGGATAGGGAGGGTGGGAGGGAGGGAGACGCAAGAGGGAAGAGATATGGGAACATATGTATACGTATAACTGATTCACTTTGTTATAAAGCAGAAACTAACACACCATTGTAAAGCAATTATACCCCAATAAAAATGTTTAAAAAAATTATTGAGATTATGTCACAAGCAGTTTTTTAAGCTCTTTAAATGTGGTCATTTAATTCTCAGAACAACCCTATGAGATTAGTACTAATAAATATCTATTTTACTGGTAAGAAAATTGAGGCACAGAGAGGTGACCCAAGATCACATAGTTCATAAATGTCAGGGACAGTATCTGAACCCAGGTAGTCTGAATGTAGAATACAGAACTTTGACCGTTACAGTGTGGTGTGAAAACCCTGTGTTTTACATAGCTGTAGTTAATAGATATGAGTATACGAGTAGGGGTGTGTGTGGGTGCGTGCACACGCATCTGTGTGTGTGTCTGGCAGTGATGTGAGGATCCCTGAAGCTTAATCATAAGCATTGTGAATTTACAAGCTTTGTTCACCCTGAGGAAGATGAATGGGGAAGAGGCTGGGCTAGGGCACTGCATCTTGGAGCCAGGTTGATGAAGGTGAAGCTGTAAATCCCCCGTCTGGTAGCAAACCCTTCTTTCTGGGGAGATTGCAGCTGACAAGGAGAGAAGAGGGAAGCTGTCACCTGGACTATGGACATGACTGATGGGGGCCTTCTCTGAGAGCCCAGGCAGCAGAGGGGCAGAGTAATGTGTGACAAGGGTAGCCCTCTGTTCTCTTCTCAAGCATAGGAGGAAGACCAACCCAGGGACTAACCCCAAAAGCTCCAAGGGATAATGGGCTTTGGAATGAGGGAAACCTAGGTCTCAATCAGGGCTGTTCCTCTTATCAGCTAAGTGACCCTGGGAAGCCATTTAACGTCTTTCAACCAACCCACTGATGTAGGTGATTCACCACGTGAATATTGGATGATAACATCTCTCAGACATTTGTCTGGGAGATTTAGTAACATAACGTTTAATAAAATACTAGCTTGGAGGCTGGCATCTGGTAATGTTCAATGCTTGCTGGAGACAAGTTGTTTCTCTCTTTAACTGATGGTAATGAGACTACTAATGGTAGTCAGTGGTTTACCTATAATCAGACCCCAAGCATCAATGACAACACATTCTACAAGAAATACAGTTAAAAGTAAATGCCTCCCCAGGTGTTAGATGTGGTAGAGCCACATGTGGTAGGGCTATATGCACGGACTTTGGCAAAAGTTACCTGATTTCTAAGTCCAACCTCACTGCTCACCTGCTCTCTGGCTTGCAGCAAGCTTGTTAAGGTCTTAAAGCCTTAGTTTCCTCAATTGTGAAATGGGTGATAATAACAGTGCCTCTACCGTGGGGGAGTTATGAGAGTTCTTTGAGTTAATGTATTTTATGCACTTGACACAGTCCCTGGCACACAGTAAATTCTTGATGCTCACTACTTGTGATCATCCTGGTGCATGATATAGATGCATTGATCAAGGATATGGGCTCTAGAACCAAATTAAAGAAACTCAGAACCTAGTTCTGCCAGTTCCCATTGTGTAGTAAGCAACCTTGGACAGCAACTCAGTCTTCCTGTGTCTCAGTCTGCCCACCTGTGACATGATGATAACAATGTAATCTTCATGGAGGTTGCTGTGAAGATGAACTGAGTAGGTACATGCAAAACACTCAGGATAATGCCTGGCTTAAATAAGGATTCAATAACTGTTACACTGTCTTAATTTCTTAAAAGTATCTACTGCTGGGGGGAGCAATGGGCATTTTATCAGGTCACAAGATCATTGCATATATACACAAAATTCATTGTATCAGGGACTTGAGTAGAAACGACCAAATAAAACACCAAAGAAATACCTAGGAGAAAGGGATTAAAAATAAGCAGAGGTTATTGATTGGGCAGGAAATGAAATTAGAAAGTGGTTTCTAAACTCTATTAAATAGAAGAAAACATACAAACAACTGGCGTTTATAATACAGAAGAGGTTCTTAAAATTTTATATAGATATAATTTATATATTTATATTTATGTATTTTACATGTGTGTGCACATACACATTTTGACTACATAAAATATGAAAAAGTGGCAAAAAGATAAAGGATTCTCTATGCATAATATCTAGGAAAGTTAACCTGGTCTATAGTTATAGGAAGCAGTGTGGTATACAACAGATGTTGAGTAATGTTTGATTGAATGAATGAATAAGTAACGGGGGTATAACTCAAAATTATGAACTAATTTAATACATGGTCAAAAGAGTGTGGAGACCACTGGTCTAGAGAATTATTTTCCAATTCCTAGCTCAGGAATCCAAACTCTTCCCATCTCAACCCCACCTCCCTCTACTTTCTTTTGTTGCTCCGTCCATCCTCCATCTACTTGTGATTGCACCGCATCCTACAAACATAAGTTGCCTTGCTTCCCTCTTTGCTTGAGATATCCTTCCTTTTGTCTCTGCTCATCTCCAGCTCATCCTTTCAAACCCTATTTAAATGTCCCATCCCCTGTGAAGTCTTTCCTAATTCCCGCAGCTGTTTCATCTTCCTTGCCTCTGTATCGTCTTGTATGAACCACTATTACAGCTCTGATAACAATGTGTTGTAATAATCCATTTTGAATCTGTCTCCCCCTTCCCTACTTAACTGTGATGGGACAGGTCTAGGAACAAAATAGATTCTTAATTTCTATTTGTGAAAAAAATGAACAAAATAATGGATGGATGGATAGATGGATGGATGGATGGATGGATGATGGATGGATAGATGAGTGAATATTTTCAACTCCTGGATGGACTCCTGCCCTCCCCACTTCCCTTCTAGCAGAGACTTCTTCCTCTTCTGACTGTCCCTGGAGGACTTACTGCATTATTCTCTCACCCTTCTTAATCTTCTATCTTTGCATATCTTGCCTCCTCTTTACTTTCTTATTCCTTTCTCACCACTGCCAACACTGCCCCCACTATATCCATACTGGATCTTCTGAGCTACCTGTTATGTCTCAAATGACTTTTTTGCATCCAAGTCTCTGACTGATCTTTATGGTCTCAAAAGTCTTCTAAGCTACCCACTTGGCTCTTTCTTTCTCAACATTCAGAATTCTTGTCAGGCATCACCAATTCCAGCAAGTCTTGAACAACCAACCCAGACTCTTTAAAAGAGTCTTTCAGGATTCAAGTCAAGCTACACTAGGACACCATCATCCTCCACACCCTTGCTGTACATTACTTTCTAGTTGACACTCTTGCAATGTGCCTGGAAATCTTCCCACTGCTCTGGCTCGGCTTCCAGGCTGCCTGCTGCGACACGTGGAGTTCTGTGTCAAACTCGCAATTAACAAACTACTGTATTTAAGCTAATCTCAGCCTAATTAATGGTCGCTTGAGCCCTGCTGATAAAGCAGGGCTGTTCCTGCTCAGGCAGCTCTGCTTCTTCCAGACTCAACCGTGTCAGAGCAAGGATGTGGCACCCATCCAGCCTCCTTCAGAGCCCAGGGGTTTCTTAGTTCAGTCACAGGGGATTGAACGTGAAGATGAATTTGCATTTTCCAGCCTCTTCCAGAACTCTTGGGAAGTGCTCTCCTGGGGACCCAGCTCCAGTAGCCCCCCTACCTAACTTAGAGGTGCCTTCAGGAGCCTCCAACACTCAGTGAACTATTTGCCAGGCAAATTTGCTTACACTTAGTCAAAATGACATTTTGCTGGTGAAAACTTTTCCAAACTTTTCCTTTAAGGATTAAGGTAACATTAGCATACAGTTTTAAAAATTATACAAAATTAAAATTTCTCATTACTAAAATATTACATTCTGATCACAAAAGATTTTTAAAATATGGAAGAATAAAAGGAAACACCCCCCCCTTCTAAAGGCAACCTCTTTACTTTTGACATATTTCCCTGCAGTCTTTTTCTATTTTTATTCTCAATGTTTGCATAGTTTTGATCGTTCTATGAATGTGATTTTGAATCTTGATTTTTTTTGACCATCAAAGTTTTATTATTATTATTAGCATCATTATAACCTCATGGATTTTTTAAATAGATCTTTACTGGAGTATAATTGCTTCACAATACTGTGTTAGTTTCTGTTGTA
>NW_006783591.1:0-300 GCF_000442215.2 Lipotes vexillifer
CCACCCACTGGCAGAAAGGCTGCCTGAAATCATAAAAAGGTCACAGACACCCCAAAACACACCACCGGACGCGGACCTGCCCACCAGAAAGACAAGATCCAGCCTCATCCACCAGAAAACAGGCACTACTCCCCTCCACAAGGAAGCCTACACAGCCAAATAAACCAACGTTAGCCAAGGGGGCATGCATAAAAAACAACAGAAACTACGAACCTGCAGCCTGCAAAACAGAGACCACAAACACAGTGAGTTAAGCAAAATGAGAAGACAGAGAAATACACAGCAGATGAAGGAGCAAGG
>NW_006783592.1:0-553 GCF_000442215.2 Lipotes vexillifer
TTAGTGTTATTGTACAGGTTAGGTTTATGGCACATTTTAGGGTAAGGCTAAGTGTAAGGGTTAAGGTTAAGGTTAAGTTTAGGGTTTGGGAACGGGGACGGTTTAGGGTACAGGTTAGGTTACGACAACAGTTTAGGGTTAGTGTACGTGTTAGGGCATGGGTTAGTGTTAGCGTACGGGTTAGGATTAGGGGACGGGTTAGGGTCAGTCTTCGGGTAAGTGTTAGGTTTAGGCTTAGGGATAGGGAGCGGTGACAGTTTAGGGTACAGATTAGGGTACGACAATGATCTAGGGTTAGCATACATGTTAGGGCACAGGTTAGTGTTAGCGTACGGGTTAGGATTAGGGCATTGGTTAGGGTAAGGCTTTGGGTAAGTGTTAGGTTTAGGTTTAGGGTTAGGAACGGGGACAGTTTAGGGTACAGGTTACGGTACGAAAGTGCTTTAGGCTTAGCACACATATTAGGGCACGGGTTAGTGTTAGCGTACGCGTTACGATTAGGGCATGTTTTAGGGTAAGGCTAACGGTAAGGATTAGGGTTAGCCTTAGGCTT
>NW_006783593.1:0-232 GCF_000442215.2 Lipotes vexillifer
CTTGGAAGGTTATACCTTTCTAAGAATTTGTCCATTTCTTCTAGGTTGTCCATTTTATTGGCAGAGTTGCTTGTAGTAGTCTCTTAGGATGCTTTGTATTTCTGCGGTGTCTGTCATAACTTCTCCTTTTTCACTTCTGATTTTATTGATTTGAGACCTCTCCTTTTTTTTGATGAGTCTGGCTAATGGTTTATCAATTTCGTTTATCTTCTCAAAGAACCAGCTTTTAGTT
>NW_006783594.1:0-382 GCF_000442215.2 Lipotes vexillifer
TCATCAGGTCACCTTGCCTGAGTCTCCCTCCCAGGTCTGAGAGTAGGGATGAGATTCTATGTGGTTCACTTCTTTCTGGGTGGGGCTCCCTCATGTTCACTCGGTGTCACCACCTTGACTCTTGTTAGGAACCAGGCTTCTTCCCTATGTTGAATGAGGCCTCTCTCATTAGACCCAAACCCTCACGTCCCTGAGACCACCCTTGGAGGAACTGAGAGGGCAATTCAGCCTGAGAGCTCTAAACCTGGCTTCCCAGGGCGAAGGCAGAGGTGGCACTTCGTGTGGTCTCCTCTGCTCTGGGGGAGTCGGCTGTCTCATTCCTCACATAGAATTTGTGCCTTGACATCGATCACGGCCTGGGACTCCTCTTCTTCTGCTGAAC
>NW_006783596.1:0-6321 GCF_000442215.2 Lipotes vexillifer
AGCCACAACTACTGAGCCCGCGTGCCTAGAGCCCGTGCTCTGCAACAAGAGAAGCCACCGCAACGGGAAGCCCGCGCACCACAACAGAGAGTAGCCCCAGCTACTCTCAAGTAGAGAAAGCCCTTGTGCAGCAATGAAGACCCAACGCAGCCAAAAATAAATAAATTAAAATAAATTAATTTAAAAAAAAAAGAAAGTTCTTGAGAAACTGACAAGGATGAAAATAGAGAAGGTAAAAGTTTCTCTCTTAAATTCAACCTAATTCATCAAGTCCTGGGGGGCATGTCCTATGTGCCAGGCACTGGAGTAGCAGCTGCTGGCACACAGATAAATATGACCGAGCCAGTGCACATCAGAGTGCGCTGACATCACCTAGAGGCCCAACTTTCACAGGACCTATCAGTCTAGCAGTAGGTTCACCTTTAGTAGGACTGTCAAGGTGGGAAGGGAGAGACTACCATGGGAAACTAATGAGATTTTTAAATGCACTTAAGTATCCTAACTAGCCATTACAATGTAAGCCACTAAAAGCTTACAGTATCATACAACCTAATCCCTAACATTGTTTCTACAGAAAAATATGTTTTAACAGGGATGCTATAGTTCCAGGAACAAGCCTCCACATTCCTAATTCCTCTTCTCTTCTCCCACTAGGGCATTGCTCAGGCAGAGGTGCCGGGAAAGAGAAAGAATAAAGGGCAGGTTTGACAATGGGGGTTCTTCTAGAATGGGAAAATATGAGAAGGAAAGATAGGGGAGGGTGTGATATTCCTATATACATATATTGATATATGATATGGATCATTCACGTGTCTGGAGATGGGAGTGGCTGCACCTTTAATTTTGAACCTCATCACACCCAGGTGTACTTTCTCATACTGAATTCCACCTACTAAAGTCATTACTATTATTGCCCTCTGTTTGAACGCGTGATCACATAGACAAATCACTCATCAAATTATAACAAATCCTGATAAAAAGCAATCCTCACTTTATTCCTTTCAGATACCATCAAATTATGACACCCCCCAAAACACCAGATACACAGAATATCTAGCTAATTTTGCAATTGAGTATCTGCTTTTCTCCCCAATACCAAAAGTAAAAAAAGACTGCATTGTATTCATTTAGCATAGATGTTACCAAAGTTATAAACAATGATTCTCTAAAAACTGCAAGCTCTTTCATCTAACCATCCATTCACCCATGGAACACCAATTATGTGTCATTTACCATATCAGCCTTAGGAAAAAATATGGGGCCAGGGCAGAAGGGAGGGACACACCCTCAACTAGTAATATCAAGTACTATTCTTTCTATTTCTTATATTGACTTGTAAAGTCTAACTGAATGACTAGTGAGTGGAATGGGAAGGGGAAGCTTAACTCCAAGTCATATCCCATAATAAATTAGAGTAGAAGTTAAAAATAGATTAAGAGCCACAATTATTTAAAAACACACAGGTGCGAACAAAATGTGAAGAGTATCTGGTCACACCATAAGCATTCCTGAAAAACCATAAATCAGCCTATGAAGAGCTAGGCTAGCATTAGACTCTCACAATAGTTTCTGAACCACCTGAGACCCTCTCATAAGCAGCCCACCACTCTTCCTCCTCTACCCAAGCGAGAATACTCTACTGTCCTAACACATAAAGCCACTGAGGAATTGTTCTACTCTGTTATGGTTATCACAAACATGGCTCAACAGTCACAAAACTGTTCAGATCTCAGCATTATAGCAAGGAAAATTACAAAAAGGGCCAGCTAGTGATTCTGCTACTGCCTTCTTGAATTGGAGATAATCTTTCAGTTCTAAATTATTGAATAGCACGGTTATATGCCCTCCTACATTAAGAAGCATGGTACAGCAGAAAGACTACAGGCTTTGCAGTCAGACAGATATAAGTTCAGATCTAAAGTTTCTTGCTGGTGGCCTTGGGAGAGTGGCAATCTTCCCGAAGCCCAGTCTCCTCTTCTGAGGAATGAAGTTGCCACCACTTGCCCCACAGCTCTGTGAAGAGATGGACAATAATCCACATAAGCAACTAGCCCAGTCAATGGCTTCTATTTTTTATGCTAGGCTGTCTATACCTCCTCTCACCTAACACACCCACAAGCTGTGCGCGCATGGCACTCAGACTGTGTTAAAGGTAACTTTCGGCCTGTCAATCAATCTCTGTGTGCTTAGTAAAAGCAAAGCTCCAGTCTATGGGAAACCTAAGGAGAAGGATTAACTTGGTACAAAACTATATGCTCCAAAGCCTGAAAGAAACAACTCAGCCTCTAGCAACTACCATTCTACTTTGTGTATCTATCAATCTGACTACTTACTCTCTAGGTGCCTCATATAAGTGGAATCATATAGTATTTGTCCTTTTGTGACTGGCTTATTTCACTCATATAATGTCTTTAAGGTTCATCCATGTTGTAGCATGTTTCAGAATCTCCTTCCTTCTTAAGGCGAAATAATATTTCATTGTATGGATATACCACATTTTGTTCATCCATTCATATGTTGATAAACACTCAGGTTAGAGAGAACCTTTCCCATGGATTACTGAAAATAAAGACAAATTGGGAGGAACAGCCCCCATCTTCGAGGCAGTGATGAAGAAATAGATTTCTGATGCCGCAGGGCTCAGTCAAAAGCACTGAGAAAAACAGCCCCAAACTCTGGGCTGGTGTCAAAGCAGGTACAGGACCCCAAGATATAGCTCTGGAATCTGACAACTCTGTGGAGTTCTGGTCCTGCCTAGAGAGCAGGGAGGCAAGATGGACTGATAAAATGCTTACTGTATTTTCAAACATGCCTGAGACAAGCGCTGGCCAAAACAAGTTCTAGAGAACTGGTCTGCCCTCATATCACAGGTGTGCCAGGCTCCTTATCTTCACAGGCAGTTGTTCCTAAACAAGTATTTCTTTGCTAAGGACCTGAACACTCACAGAATTCCAGAGCAGGCAGGAAGGCTGGAGATGGACCAGCCTACAGCCTCACTTTACTGATGAGAAAACTAATGGCCAGATGGGTAGGTCACAGAGCTGGATAACGACAGACAGAGAATTACACAAAGCCCAGGTCAGCATTCCTTCCACCAGACTCATCTCATTCAGGTATCAGTGAACAGCCAGAGTTCCCTTCCTATCAGTGTTTTTTGTTTTCGTTTTTTTAAAAAAAGCTTTTCAAAGGCTTGACTTTATTTGGAAGTCACCTCCTTTTTTACCCAACACATTTTTTTATTGTGATAAAATATACATAACATAAAATTTACCTTTTTAACCATTCTTAAGTATACAGTTCAGTAATATTAAGTACAGTCACACTGTTGTACATCCATCACCACCATCCATCTCCAGAACTTTTCATTTTCCCAAACTGAAACTCTATACCTGTTAAACAATAATTCCTCAGGCTTTGGCAACTACCATTCTACTTTCTGACTCTATGAATGTGACTACTCTACGTGCCTCATATAAGTGAAATCATAGAATATTTGTCCTTTTGTGACTGGCTTATTTCACTTTGTATGTCTTGCAGGTTCCTCCACTTCGCAATATGTGTCAGAATTTCCTTCCTTTGTAAGGCTGAATAATATTCCGTTGTATAGATATACACTGTGCATATAGATGCAACTTTTTATCTATTCATCTGTCAATGGACACCTGAGTTGCTTCCAGCTTTTGACATTTGTGAATGCTGCTGCTATGAGTGTCAGTGTACAAATATCTGTTCGAGTCCCTGATTTCAATTATTTGAGGTATATACCCAGTAGTGAAATGCTGGATCATACCGTACATCAATGCTATTTTGAAATGTGTCTCAAAGGAGACCAAGAAGAGATTAAATCATCTTGGTTGGTGGATTTCTTTAAGAAAATGAAAAACTACTGAATGTTTTGTTCCTGAACTTAGCTTTACTTAAAAAACAAATTTTATGAGAAAACTTTTAGAGGTTATGTGAGGTAGAAGAAAAAGCACAGTAATGATACTGAGGAGAATGAATGTCCAATGTAACATTTTTGACCTCTCTGAGTGTGAATTTCCACAGGGAGGAGAGAGTAGTCTAGATAATCCCTAAGGTCTATGGATTCTGTGGGTTCTATGAATCCATGAAAAAACTTACTTAGAGGATTACTATGTTCCTTAATCATTTTCTATTTTCCTTCAGTTCGCTTTGAATTCCTAAGCATATTACAGCTTAAAGAACTGTTTCTAGTTAAAGAACTTAGTGTATTCTTGAGACAAGAGTTCCAGGGGCAGTAAGAAGAATCCTGAGCTAGTAAAAAAAAATTGTGACTAATTTAATATAATAGGCAATGATTTTCTCTAGTAGTACATTTATTTGATAATTGCCTTAGAATTCCTAGAATATAGTACCTGTATAACCTGCGTCACTGTGGCTTAATTTGAGTCACTGTGAACCTGTGGTTATTTTATAGTAGTTGATATAAAACTATCAACGCACACGGAGTTCAGTATCAACAGGGCATACCTGCCAAGAAAAGTTTGCTACAATAGTTTGGTCCAAACAACACTTCAGTTACTGAGCAACCTATTGTTACCAAGATCCCTAACTGACAATGCATTCTGAGTCAAAATGCACACCTGGCTACAGGTAGGACACCAACAACACACTTCAAACCCCATCCATTCTTGGGCCTTTTCTAACGACCCAGACTGTGAACATTACTTTCTTTTCCCAGGAAGGATTTGCAGGTGAGAAACATACTTCCCCATCACTTCCCCCAGCTTCCCAGAACTATCTGCTTGGGTATTCACCATGAAGCAGGCTTTCTACTCCAGGGGCAAGAAGACAAAATACAGATAGGACTCCTCATGTCTGTTCCACCAATCAATATTTCAGCTACTTAAAATAACTTTCATGGAAAGCTTCTTATGCTGGGTACAATTATTTATATTAATCTATTCAGTCCTTCCAATCCTGTGAGTTAGGTGTGTTCATGCTCACACTGCAGGAAAGGAGATGGAAGCTCAGAGAAGTATCCTGTTGAGAGCCACAGGGGCAGTAAGGAGCCAGCCAGGTTGGACTGGGTCTTCTGGCACCAAATTTAGTACTTTTTTCCACCAACCGTTTGCCCAGATTCTCACAAGCCTATGCCAACCGGCCAACCCAAAGAGAACATCTGAAGTGCCTCTCTTAAAAAGCAGGCCCTAATGATTTAACAATTAATCTGCAGCTTTTAAGTCAAATGTGAAGTGTACTGATCACATCACTTATTCTCTTCCTGTATTTCTGCTAATAGGCAGAACTTTGAGGGAACTAAGGTCAAGAGGAGAAATCCTGGATCAGTCCCTTCATGAAAAAATGCTTTTCAGGGATAGAAACACCCACATTCTCACCACCTCCACCAGCAGCACACACTGCTGACTCCAGGTAAGGCTGCTGAGGGAAAAGGCATCCATCAAGGCTTCCTTGGACATTTTTAGAGGCAGGTTATCTAAATCTTTCCTCTCCAAACTCTAAGTGTTCATACAGATCGTGTTAATATTTATTACATAACAGATCCAGGAAACTATTTCTTATGACCACATGCATTTTTCTATAGCATCAAGACCTCTGGGGGTGATGCTAGCTTGTGTACTACATTTATGCTGATTTTACTGGACTTGGAGCATAATTTTATTATTTTAAATGACCACAGAGGTTTATAATTATTGTATCATTGATTTTTTGACACGTTATTGGTCCCATCTATGATTTATTTATGCCAGGGCTTTGATCAGGAAGTTAACACCCAGATATGACATTGTTCCTATGGGAAAACACCACTGGCTTTAGAACACCTGCTTTTATGAGAGAGTTCTTATTAATGCCATGCCATGAAAAGTGAGGACTGCCTACTCAATAAAACCCTGATTAAGCAAAATATAACTGTAAGTTTTCCTTTGTCCAACTTTTAGGAGAAAGAAGCATTAATTTGGTTTTATTTTTTAAGCCAGCTGCAGAGGCTAATACGGAGTAAATTCCAAATTTCTGTTCTACCCCCTACATCAATGGTTCTCAATTCTGGCTACACATCAGTATCACATGGGGGCACTTAAAAAATAACTATGCTAGCCCTCACACCAGACCAACTGAATCAGAATTTCTGGGGGTGCTCTTGCACTGTTGGTGGGAATGTAAACTGGTACAGCCACTAAGGAGAACAGTATGGAGGTTCCTTAAAAAACTAAAAATAGAACTACCATACGAGCCAGCAATCCCACCACTGGGCATATACCCTGAGAAAACCATATCTCAAAAAGAGTCATGTACCACAATGTTCACTGCAGCTCTATTTACAACAGCCAGGACATGGAA
>NW_006783597.1:0-229 GCF_000442215.2 Lipotes vexillifer
AAAAAATTTTTTTTTTTTTTTTTTTTTTTTTTTTTTTGCGGTACCCAGGCCTCTCACTGATGTGGCCTCTCCTGTTGTGGAGCACAGGCTCCAGACGCGCAGCCTCAGCAGCCATGGCTCACCGGCCCAGTCGCTCCGCGGCATGGGGGATCTTCCTGGACCAGGTCATGAACCCGCGTCCCCTGCATCGGCAGGCAGACTCTCAACCACTGCACCACCAGGGAAGCCC
>NW_006783600.1:0-205 GCF_000442215.2 Lipotes vexillifer
TTCAGTGTGGTTGAACCGTTGGCCTGTCCAAACCACTCACCATCATTGAGGTTGACGCTCGTGGATGCTGAGGATCCAAACTGGTAGCGGAACCCGAGATTTAACGTTGTGTCGCGTAGCGATAAGTCGTGCTGAGCGAATACAGACAGTTCTGACCGAGAGTTCAACTGCCAACGCGATTGGGCTGTAAGTAATTGAGTCGAGC
>NW_006783601.1:0-8602 GCF_000442215.2 Lipotes vexillifer
CGTTAGTGTTAGGGTTAGATTAAGGGAACGGGGACGGTTTAGGGTACAGGTTTTTATACGACAGTGGTACAGGGTTAGGCTACATGTTAGGGCACGGGTTAATGTTAGCGTACGGGTTAGGATCAGGGCGTGGGTTAGGGTAAGGCTTTGGGTAAGGGTTAGTGTTAGCGTTAGGGTTAGCTTTAGGGAATGGGTATGGTTTAGGCTACAGGTTATGGTACGACAACGGTTTAGAGTTAGTGAACGTGTTAGGACATGGGTTAGTGTTAGCGTACACGTTAGGATTAGGGCACGGGTTAGGGTAAGGCTTTGGGTAATGGTTAGGGTTAGGATTAGGGAATGGGGACGGTTTAGGGTACAGGTTTGTGTCCGACAATGGTTCAGTGTTAGCGTATGTGTTAGGGCACGGGTTAGTGTTAGCATACCGGTAAGGATTACGGCACGTTTTAGGGTCAGGATTCGGGTAAGGTTTAGGGTTAGGGTTAGTGTTAGGGAATGGGGATGGTGTAAGGTACAGGTTAGGGTACGACAACGGTTTAGGATTAGCGTAGGTGTTAGGGCACAGTTTAGTGTTAGCGTACGGGTTCCGATTAGGGCACGGTTTAGGGTAAGGCTTTGGGTAAGTGTTTCGGTTAGGTTTAGGGTTAGGTAACGGGCACGGATTAGGGTAAAGTTCAGCGTACGACAACGCTTTAGGGTTAGTATACGTGTTAGGGCACGTATTAGTGTTATCGTACGGGGTAGGATTAGGGAACGGGTTAGGTAAGGTTTGGGTTAGGGTTAGGGCATGGGTATGTTTTAGGGTACAGGTTAGGGTACGTCAACGGTTTAGGGTTAGCATACGTGTTAGGGCACAGGTTACTGTTAGCGTTCGGGTTAGGATTAGGACGCGGGTTTGGGTAAGGCTTTAGGTAAGGGTTAGTGTTAGTGTTAGGGTTAGGGTTAGGTAACGGGGATGGTTTAGGGAACAGGTTAAGGTAGGACAACAGTTTAGGGTTAGCATACGTGTGAGGGCAGGGGTTAGTGTTAGCGTACGGGTTAGGATTAGGACACGGGTTAGGGTAAGGATTCGGCTAAGGGTTAGGGTTAAGGTTAGGTTTAGGGTTAGGGTTAAGGTTAGGTTTAGGGTTAGGGTTAAGGTTAGGTTTAGGGTTAGGGTTAAGGTTAGGTTTAGGGTTAGGGTTAAGGTTAGGTTTAGGGTTAGGGTTAAGGTTAGGTTTAGGGTTAGGGTTAAGGTTAGGTTTAGGGTTAGGGTTAAGGTTAGGTTTAGGGTTAGGGTTAAGGTTAGGTTTAGGGTTAGGGTTAAGGTTAGGTTTAGGGTTAGGGTTAAGGTTAGGTTTAGGGTTAGGGTTAAGGTTAGGTTTAGGGTTAGGGTTAAGGTTAGGTTTAGGGTTAGGGTTAAGGTTAGGTTTAGGGTTAGGGTTAAGGTTAGGTTTAGGGTTAGGGTTAAGGTTAGGTTTAGGGTTAGGGTTAAGGTTAGGTTTAGGGTTAGGGTTAAGGTTAGGTTTAGGGTTAGGGTTAAGGTTAGGTTTAGGGTTAGGGTTAAGGTTAGGTTTAGGGTTAGGGTTAAGGTTAGGTTTAGGGTTAGGGTTAAGGTTAGGTTTAGGGTTAGGGTTAAGGTTAGGTTTAGGGTTAGGGTTAAGGTTAGGTTTAGGGTTAGGGTTAAGGTTAGGTTTAGGGTTAGGGTTAAGGTTAGGTTTAGGGTTAGGGTTAAGGTTAGGTTTAGGGTTAGGGTTAAGGTTAGGTTTAGGGTTAGGGTTAAGGTTAGGTTTAGGGTTAGGGTTAAGGTTAGGTTTAGGGTTAGGGTTAAGGTTAGGTTTAGGGTTAGGGTTAAGGTTAGGTTTAGGGTTAGGGTTAAGGTTAGGTTTAGGGTTAGGGTTAAGGTTAGGTTTAGGGTTAGGGTTAAGGTTAGGTTTAGGGTTAGGGTTAAGGTTAGGTTTAGGGTTAGGGTTAGGGTTAGGATTAGGGCATGGGTTAGTGTTAGCGTACGGGTTAGGATTAGGGGACGGGTTAGGGTAAGGATTCAGCTAAGGGTTAGGGTTAGGGTTAAGTTTATGATTATGGTTAGGGAACGGGGGCGATTTAGGCTACAGTTTAGGGTACGACAATGGTTTTGGGTCAGCGTACGTGTTAGGGCACATGTTAGTGTTAGCATATGGGTTAGGATTAAGGCACAGTTTAGGGTAAGGCTTCGGGTAAGGGTTAGGGTTAAGGTTAGGTTTAGGGTTAGGGTTAGAGAACAGGGAGGGTTTAGGGTACGGATTAGGGTACGACAAAGGTTTAGGGCTAGCGTACATGTTAGGGCATGGGTTAGTGTTAGCTTACGGGTTAGGATTAGGGCATGGGTTAGGATAGGGCTTCGGGTAAGTGTTAGTGTTAGGGTTAGGGTTAGGTAACGGGAACGGTTTAGGGAACGACAACGCTTAGGGTTATCATACGTGTTAGGACATGTGTTAGTGTTAGCGTACGGGTTAGGATTAGGGCACGGGGTAGGATACCGCTTTGGGTTAGGGTTAGGGATAGGGAATGGGGATAGTTTAAGGTAAAGGTTATGGTATGATAATGGTTTAGGGTTAGCATTCGTTTTAGTGCAAGGGTTAGCGTAAGAGATAGGGTTAATGCACGTGTTAGGGTAAGGTTTAGTGTTAGCGTTAGTGTTAGGGTTAGGTTTAGGGAACGGGGACAGTTTAGGGTAGAGGTTTGTATACGACAATGGAACAGGGTTAGCCTATGTGTTAGGGCAAGGGTTAGTGTTAGCGTACGGGTTAGGATTAGGGCACGGGTTAGTGTAAGGCTTTGGGTAAGGGTTAGTGTTAGGGTTAGGGTTAGGGTTAGGGTTAGGGAACGGGTATGGTTTAGGCTACAGGTTATGGTACGACAACGGTTTAGAGTTAGTGAACGTGTTAGGGCATGGGTTAGTGTTAACGTACACGTTAGGATTAGGGCACGGGTTAGGGTAAGGCTTCGGGTAATGGTTATGCTTAGGGTTAGGGAATGGGGATGGTTTAGGGTACAGATTTGTGTACAACAATGGTTCAGGGTTAGCGTACGTGTTAGGGCACGGATTACTGTTAACGTATGGGTTAGGATTAGGACGCGAGTTTCAGTAAGGCTACGGTTAAGGGTTACGGTTAGAGTTAGGGTTACGGTTAGGGTTAGGGAAAGGGGACGGTTTAGGGTACAGGTTAGTGTACAACAACGGTTTAGGGTTAGCGTACGTGTTAAGGCATGGGTTAGTGTTAGCGTACGTGTTAGGGTTACGCCATGGGTTAGGGTAAGACATCGGGTAAGGGTTAGGTTTAGGGTTAGGGTTAGGGAATGGGGATGGTTTAGGGTACAGATTTGTGTGCAACAATGGTTCAGGGTTAGCGTACGTGTTAGGGCACAGGTTAGTGTTAGTGTACGGGTATGGGTTACGGAACGGGGTAGGGTAAGGCTTCAGGTAAGTGTTGGGGTTAGGTTTAGGGTTAGGGTAAAGGAACGGGGATGGTTTACGGTACAGGTTAAGAACGTCAACAGTTTAGCATTAGTGTACATGTTAGGGCAAGGATTAGTGTTAGTGAATCGTTTAGGATTAAGACACGGGGTAGGGGAAGGCTTCAGGTAAGGGGCAGAGGAAGGGTTAGGGTTAGGTTTAGGGTTAGGGTAAAGGAACGGGGATGGTTTACGGTACAGGTTAAGAACGTCAACAGTTTAGCAGTAGTGTACATGTTAGGGCAAGGATTAGTGTTAGTGAATCGTTTAGGATTAAGACACGGGGTAGGGGAAGGCTTCAGGTAAGGGTCAGGGTAAGGGTTAGGGTTAGGGTTAGGGAATGGGGACGGTTTTGGGTACAGGTTAGGTTACGACAACAGTTCAGGGTTAGCGTACGTGTTAGGGCATGGTTTAGTGTTATCATACGGTTTAGGTTTAGGGCACTGGTTAATGTAAGGCTTCGGATAAGAGTTAGGGTTAGGGTTAGGGTTAGGGAACGGGGATGGTTTAGGGTAAAGTTTACGGTACGACAAAGGTTTTGGGTTAGCATAAGTGTTAGGGCACAGGTTAGTGTTAGCATGCGTGTTAGGATTAGGCCTCGGTTTAGGGTAAGGCTTCAGGTAAGGGTTGGGTTAAGGTTAGGGTTAGGGTTAGGGTTAGGCAACATGGGCGGTGTAGGGTACAGATTGGGGTATGACAATAGTTTAGGGTTAGCGTTCGTTTTAGGGCACAGGTTAATATTAGCGTACGGGTTATGATTAGGGCACGGTTTAGGGTAAGGCTTTGGGTAAGGGTTAGGTTTATGGTTAGGGTTAGGTAACAGGCACGGTTTAGGGTACAGTTCAGGGTACAACAATGGTTTAGGGTTAGCATACATGTTAGGGCACGAAATAGTGTTATCGTACGGGTTAGGATTAGGGAACGGGTTAGGTAAGGCTTCGGGTTAGCGTTAGGGAACGGGAATGTTTTAGGGTACAGGTTACAGTATGTCAACGGTTTGGGGTTAGCATACGTGTTAGGGCCCGGGTTAGTGTTAGCGTAGGCATTAGGATTAGGGAATGGGTTAGGTTAAGGCTTTGGGTAAGTGTTAGGAGTAGGGTTAGGGTTAGGGAACGGGTTCAGTTTAGTGACTGGTTATGTTTTGACAATGCTTTAGAATTAGCGTACGTGTTAGGCCATGGGTTAGTGTTAGCGTAGGCATTAGGATTAGGGAATGGGTTAGGTTAAGGCTTTGGGTAAGTGTTAGGAGTAGGGTTAGGGTTAGGGGACGGGGATGGTTTTGGGTATAGGTTAGGGTACGACAAGGGTTTAGGGTTAGCATACGTGTTAGGGCCCGGGTTAGTGTTAGCGTATGGTTTAGGATTAACGCACGGGTTAGGATAAGGTTTCGGGTAAATGTTAGGGTTAGGGTTAGGGAACGGGGACGGTTTAGGGTACAGGTTAGGGTACGAAAACGGTTCAGGGTTAGTGTACGTGTTAGGGCACGGGTTAGTGTTAGTGTATGGGTGAGGATTAGGGCACGGGTTAGGGTAAGGCTTCATGTAAGGATTAGGGTTAGGGTTAGGGAATGGGGACAGTTTAAGGTCCAAGTTTGTGTATGACAATGGTACAGGGTTAGCGTACGTGCTAGGACACATGTTAGTGTTAGCGTAAGGGTTAGGATTAGGGCACGGGGTAGGGTAAGGCTTCGGGTTAGGGTTAGGGTTACGGAACGGGGACTGTTTAAGGTATAAGTTTGTGTACGACAATGGTACAGGGTTAGCGTACGTGTTAGGACACATGTTAGTGTTAGCGTACGGGTTAGGATTAGGGCACGGGGTAGGGTAAGGCTTCGGGTTAGGGTTAGGGTTAGGGAACGGGGATGGTTTAAGGTACAGGTTAGGGTATGACCAGTTTAGGGTTAGCAGTCGTGTTAGGGCATGGGGTAGTGTTAGCGTAAGAGATAGGGTTGAGGCACGTGTTAGGGTAAGGGTTAGTGTTAGCGTTAGTGTTAGGGTTAGATTTAGGGAACGGGGACGGGTTAGGGTACAGGTTAGGGTACGACAACGGTTTAGGGTTAGCGTACGTGGTAGGGCATGGGTTAGTGTTAGCGTACGGGTTAGGATCAGGGCGCGGGTTAGGGTAAGGCTTCGAGTAAATGTTAGGGTTAGGGTTAGGGAATGGGGACGGGTTAGGGTACAGGTTAGGGTACGACAACGGTTTAGGGTTAGCGTACGTGGTAGGGCATGGGTTAGTGTTAGCGTACGGGTTAGGATCAGGGCGCGGGTTAGGGTAAGGCTTCGAGTAAATGTTAGGGTTAGGGTTAGGGAATGGGGACGGGTTAGGGTACAGGTTAGGGTACGACAACGGTTTAGGGTTAGCGTACGTGGTAGGGCATGGGTTAGTGTTAGCGTACGGGTTAGGATCAGGGCGCGGGTTAGGGTAAGGCTTCGAGTAAATGTTAGGGTTAGGGTTAGGGAATGGGGACGGGTTAGGGTACAGGTTAGGGTACGACAACGGTTTAGGGTTAGCGTACGTGGTAGGGCATGGGTTAGTGTTAGCGTATGGGTTAGGATTAGGGCACGGTTTAGGGTAAGGCTATGGTTGAGAGTTATTGTTAGGGTTAGGGATAGGTTTAGGGTTAATGTTAGGGAACATGGACGGTTTAGGGTACAGGTTATTGTACGACAACGGTTCAGGTTTAGCATACGTGTTAGGGCATGGGTTAGTTTTAGCGTACAATTTAGGATTAGGGAAGGGGTTAGGGTAAGGCTTCTGGTAAGTGTTAGGGTTAGGGATCGTGTTATGTTTAGACTTAGGGAATGGGGATGGTTTATGGTACAGGTTAGTGTACGACAACGGTTTAGTGTTAGCGTACGTGTTAGGGCACAGGTTAGTGTTAGCGTTTGGATTATGATTAGGTCACAGGTTAGGGTGAGGTTTCGGGGGAGGGTTAGGGTTAGTGTTAGGAAACGGAGATGGTGTAGTGAACATGTTAGTGTACAACAACGGTTTAGGGTTAGTGTACGTGTTAGGGCATTGGTTACTGTTAGCGTACGGGTTAGGATTAGGGCACGGGCTAGGGTAAGGCTTCGGGTAAGGGTTAGTGTTTGGGTTCGTGTTAGGGAATGGATACGGTTTAGGGTACAGTTTAGCATACGACAACGATTTAGTGTTAGCATACGTGTTAGACCACGGGTTAGTGTTAGCGTATGGGTTATGATTAGGAGAAGTGTTAGGATAAGGCTTCGGGTAAGCGTTAGGTTTAGGGTTAGGGATAGGGTTAGGGAATGGGGACGGTTTAAGGCACAGTTTAGGGTACGACAATGGTTTAGGTTTAGCGTACGTGTTAGGGCACGGGTTGGTGTTAGCGTACGGCCTAGGTTTAGGGCACGGGTTAGGGTAAATCTTCGGTTAAGTGTTAGTGTTACGTTTAGGTTTAGGGTTAGGGAACGGGGACGGTTTAGGGTACAGGTTAGGGTACGACAACAGTTTAGGGTTAGCGTACATGTTAGGGCATGGTTTAGTGTTGGCGTACATCTTAGGATTAGGGCACGGGTAAGGGCAAGGCTTAGGGTAAGTGTTAGAGTTAGGGTTCGTGTTAGGGAACGGGGATGGTTTAGGGTACAGTTTAGCGTATGACATTGGTTTAGGGTTTGCATACGTGTTAGGGCACGGGTTAGTGTTAGCGTTCGGGTTAGGATTAGGGTTAGGGTTAGGGTTAGGGTAAGTCTTCGGGTAAGGCTTAGGATTAGGATTAGGGTTAGGGTTAGGTTTAAGGAACAGGGATGGTTTAGGGTACAGTTGAGGTTTCGACAACTCTTTAGTGTTAGAGTATGTGTTAGGTCTCTGGTTAGTGTTTGTTATGGGTTAGGTTTATGGCACGGGTTTTGGTAAGGCTTCGGGTAAGGTTTAGAGTTAAGATTAGTGTTTGGGTTATGGTTAGGGAATGGGGACAGTTTAGGGAAGAAGTTAGGGTATGACAATGGTTTAGGTTTAGCGTAACTGGTAGGGCACATGTTAATGTTAATGTATGGTTTATGTTTAGGGCACGGGTTAGGGTAAGGCTTCGGGTAATGGTTAGGATTAGGGTTAGGGTGAGGGTTAGGGAACGGGGGTGGTTTAGGGTACAGGTTATCGTATGACAACAGTTTAGGGTTAGCGTACGTGTTAGTTCATTGGTTAGTGTTGGCGTACGGGTTAGGATTAGGTCACGTGTTAGGGCAATACTGCGGGTAAGGTTTAGGATTAGGGTTAGGTTTACGGTTATGGTTAGGGAACGGGGACAGTTTAGGATACAGGTTAGGATATGACAATGGTTTAGGGTTAGCGTATGTGTTAGGGCATGAGTTAGTGTTAGCGTACGGTTAGGATTAGGGCACGGGTGAGGGTAAGGCTTCGGGTAAGTGTTAAGATTAGGGTTAGGGTTAGGGAACGGGAATGGCTTAAGGTAAAGGTTAGGTTACGACAACGGTTTAGATTTATCATACGTGTTAGGGCACGTGTTAGTGTTAGCGTACGGGTTAGGTTTAGGGCACGGGTTAGGGTAAAACTGCAGGTAAGGGTTAGGATTAGTGTTAGGGTTAGGGTTAGGGTTAGGGAATGGGGACAGTTTAGGGTACATGTTAGGATGCGACAATGGTTTACGCTTAGCATATGTGTTAGGGAACGTGTTAGTGTTAGCATATGGGTTAGGATTAGGGCACGGTTTAGGGTAAGGCTTTGGGTTAGTGTTAAGGTTAGGGCTAGGGTTAGGCAACGGGGACGGTTTAGGGTAAAGTTTAGGGTACGACAACGGTTTAGGATAAGCGTATATGTTAGTGCACGGGTCAGTGTTAGTGTACGGGTTAGGATTGGGACACGGGTTAGGGTAAGGCTTCACGTAAGTGTTAGGGTTAGGGTTAGGTTTTGGGTTAGTGTTAGGTATCGGAGACGCTTTTGGTACAGGTTAGCCTACGACAATGAATTAGGGGTAGCGAACGTGGTAGTGCACGGGTTAGTGTTATTGTATGTGTTAGGATTAGGGCACGTGTTATGGTAAGTCTGTGGGGAAGGGTTAGGATTAGGGTTAGGGTTAGGGAACGGGGTTGGTATAGGGTACAGGTTAGGATATGACAAAATTTAGGGTTAGCATACGTGTTAGGGCACG
>NW_006783602.1:0-505 GCF_000442215.2 Lipotes vexillifer
GATTCCTACCAATCAGGTCTATTCCTATGCGCTGAATATGGGGTGTTGAGTCCATTTCGTGGAAGAAAGAGTAGATCTTGTCTATTACGTATTTGGCTTCTGGAACGGTATTTGTGCTGATTTCAATCTCTGGTTTTATGCAGCACCCCCACTCAGCTTTCCCCTTACCCAAGCATAAGTTTGTTTTCTAAATGAGAGACTCTCTTCTGTTTTGTAATTCCTTCCATGTTAGAAAAGTTTACACTCCGTGTATTAGTGATATAGTATGATGTTTCTTATTCCTTGTGACCTATTTCACTTGGAATCATGGTACCTAAATCCACTCACTAAGATGCTACGGACCTGATGACGTTGATTTCATTGCTGACTGATATTCCATGGCACGTAAGTGCCGCAACTTGGCGATCCATTTTTTCCTTTTGTGGGTATTTCACTTGTAACTTGGACGAGGTTCCTGTAAAGAGGGCAGCCGTAAACTTTGGGGTGGCTCTGTCTTTTTGATTTC
>NW_006783603.1:0-254 GCF_000442215.2 Lipotes vexillifer
GAAAAACCCCCCCCCTGCCAATGCAGGGGACATGGGTTCAGTCCCTGGTCTGGGAAGATCCACATGCCTAGGAGCAACTAAGCCCGCGAGCCACAACTATTGAGCCCACGTGCCACAACTACTGAAGCCTGCACGCCTACAGCCCGTGCTCCACAACAAGAGAAGCCACCGCAATGAGAAGCCCACGCAAAGCAATGAAGAGTAGCCCCCACTCACTGCAACTAGAGAAAGCCTGTGTGCAGCAACGAAGACCC
>NW_006783605.1:0-9778 GCF_000442215.2 Lipotes vexillifer
GAATTATGGTTTTCTCCGGGTATATGCCCAGTAGTGGGATTGCTGGGTCATATGGTAGTTCTACTTTTAGCTTTTAAGGAGCCTCCATACTGTTCTCCATAGTGGCTGTATCAGTTTACATTCCCACCAACAGTGCAAGAGGGTTCCCTTTTCTCCACACCCTCTGCAGCCTTTATACATTGTTGTATTAATATCTGCTGTGCAGCAAAGTGATTCAGTTATATCTATATCTATATCTATATCTATATATATATATTCTTTTCCATTATGGTTTATCACAGGATATTGAATATAGTTTCCTCTTCTATACAGTAGGTCTTTGTGGTTTGTCCATCCTATGTAGAATAGTTTGCTTCTGCTATTCCAAAACTCCCTATCTTTCCATCACTCTCTTCTTGGCAACCACAACTCTGTTTTCTATATCTGTGTGTTTGTTTCTGTTTCACTGACATGTTCATTTGTGGCCTGTTTTCGATTCCACATATAAGTGATATTATATGGAATTTGTCTTTCTCTTTCTGACTTACTTCACTTAGTATCATTATCTCTAGGTCCATCCATGTTGCTGCAAATGGCATTATTTCATTCTTTTTTTATGTCTGAGTAATATCTATTGTATACATATACCACACCTTCTTTATACATTCATTTTTCAATGAACATTTAGGTTGTATCCATGTGTTGGCTATTATAAATACTGCTGCAATGAACATAGGGCTTTATGTATCTTTTTGAATTATAGTTTTGTCTAGATATATGTCCACAAGTGGGATTGCTAGATCATATGGCAACTCTCTTTATAGTTTTTTTGAGGAACCTCCATACTGTTTTCCATAGTGGCTGCATCAACTTACATGGCCACCAACAGTGCATAAGGGTTCCCTTTCCTCCATACCCCATCCAGCATTTGTTTATTGTAGTTTTTTTTAATGATGGCCATTCTGATCAGTGTGAAGTGATACCTCATTGTAATTTGGATTTGTATTTCTCTAACAATTAGTGATGATGAGCATCTTTTCATGTGTCTATTGGCTATCTGTATGTCTTCTTTGGAGAAATGTTTCTTTAGGTTTTCTACCCATTTTTCCATTGAGTTATTTGTTATTTTGTTATTGAGTTGTATGAGCTGTTTGTAAAGTTTGGAAATTAAGCCCTTGTCAGTCTCATCATTTGCTCATATTTTCTCCCAGTCCAAAGGTTGTATTTTCATTTTGATTATGGTTTCCTTTGCTGTGCAACAGCTTATAAGTTTGATTAGTTGCTGTTTCTTTTTTGCTTTTACAGTAAGTCCCCTACATATGAACAAGTTCTCTTCCAAGAGTGCATTTGTAAGTCCAATTTGTAAGTGCAACAAACTTAGCCTAGGTACCCATCTTACAAAGTCGGCTATATGATATTGTACAATAATAGGTTTATAATACTCTTCACACAAACAATACGTAAAAAACAAACACAAAAATAAAGAAAACATTTTAAATCTTACAGTACAGTAACTTGAAAAGTACAGTAATACAGTACAGCAGCTGGGATACTCGGGCTGGCATCGAGAGAACAGGTGAGAAGAGTTACTGATTAGAGGAGGGAGAGGAAGTGGGAGAAGGTAGAGGTGAAGGATTATCAACAGTAGGAGACAGAGGTCAAGCTGCCATTTCACTCATACCTGACGTTGATGGCACAGGTTCTGGTTCCTTGCTGGATTTAATTCTATCTACCCTCTTGAAAAAATGATCCCTTGACGTCTGGGTCGTAGCTCTTTTTTCCTCATCATAGATGACAAGGTAGCACTGGATTTCATTCTGAATGGCTGCTGCCACCTTTGGGTACCATTCTAGGTTCGGGTCCTGTGCCTCAAAAACTAACAGTGCCTCCTCAAATAAAGAGGATCCCCTTGCCATTTTCTGTGTCATGAATCACTTCAGTTCTTCAGTTACTTCTTCTTCCTCCTGTCCCTCTTCATCCTTTCTCTGGGCCTCCAATTCCATCAGGAAGCTCCTCATGTTGCACAGCAAGGAGTTCAATGAAATTGTCCTCTTGCAGATCTAGCTCCAGCTTCTCGCTGAGGGTCACTATGTTGCTGAAGACCTCTTCATACTTCTGATCTACCTTCTCAAATTCACAAAAATCATGAACTGTGGGCAAAGGTTCTTCCAAACCCCATTCATGGTGACCACCATACCTTCACACCATGCAAAGTCAATGTTTTTATGGTCTTTTAGATGTTATAGTCCTTCCAAAGTTGTCCCTAGGTGGTTCCTGATTTGTCACTTACCTTTACTGCCTGACAAAAAGTGTGACATAAATAATATTTCCTGAAAGTCGCTCTAACTCCCTGGTCCATAGGTTGGATGAGCAACATAGTATTTGGTGACAGATGCACTACTTTGACGTTGGGATGAAAGTCATCCATGGATGGGGGGTGGCCCAGAGCGCTGTCGAGCAGCAAAAGAATGTTTTGCTGGAACGTCCTTCTCCAAGCAATATTTCTCTACATCTGCGATAAAGTGGTGGTAAACCAGTCCTGGAACGTGGCCTGTGTAATCCAGGATTTGGGGTTATGCTTCCACACAACAGGAAGAGAGCCCTTGGCTACGTTTTTAAGGGTTCTTGGGTTCTCTGAATGATAAACTAAGAGGGGCTTCAGTTTCAATTCACCGGAAGCATTGCCACCAAACAACAGTTAGCCTATCCTTTGCTGCTTTACAGCCCGGCATCAACTTTTCTCCTTACTGATGTAACTTCGGTCTGGCATCCTCTTCCAGTAGAGTTGTGTCTCATCCACATTAAAAACCTGGTTGGATAAATACACACCATCATCAATAATTTCTCAAAGTGTTTCCGGAAGTTCCCAGACAGCTACCCTATCTGCACTTGCTGCCTCTCCACTTACTTTTACATTGTGAAGGTTGGCTCTAGCCTTGAACCGATGAAACCAGCCATGGCTGGCATTAAAAGACGTGCGCTCTGATTCTTTGCCGTGTTTCTTCTTCAAGTCTTCATAAAGCCTTTAGCTTTCTCTTGAATCAGCATTAAGCTGAGCAGGACTCAGCGCTAATCCTGCATCTGCACACTGAGAAGTTTCTCCATCTCCTCCATCACTTTTCCATGCTTCTTCAATATTTTGTCAACATCATCAGCACAGCAGTCTTCATATGTTCCATGATCTTGTCCTTGTTCTTTAGATTCGTGCCAATGATTGAATGATTCATGTTATAAGAACGAGCGATGTCTAACATCTTTTTACCTCGCTCCACTCTCTCAATTATTTTCACTTTTGTTTCCATCATTATTGCTTGGCCCTTCTTAACAGTACCAGCTACATCACCGCTGCTTTTACGCTTGCTTCCAGACATCTTGGGCTTTTCTCTGAATCATCTTCAGTTTCCTTTACTAATGTTTTGTAGTTCTCAACATATAAGTATTTCACCTCCTTGGAGAGGTTTATTCCTAAGTATTTTATTTTCTTGATGCCATTTTTAAAAGGATTGCTTGTTTACATTTCCTTTCTGATATTTCATTGTTAGTGTAAAGAAATGCATCTAAAGGATTGCTTGTTTACATTTCCTTTCTGATATTTCATTGTTAGTGTAAAGAAATGCATCCAGGGACTTCCCTGGTGGCTCCATCGTTGAGAATCCGCCTGCCAATACAGGGGGCATAGGTTTGTGCCCTGGTGCAGGAAGATCTCACATGCCATGGAGCAACTAGACGTGTGTGCCACAAGTACTTAGCCTGCACACTAGAACCCGTGAGCCACAACTACTGAGCCCATGTGCCACAACTACTTAAGCCTGCGTGCCTAGAGCCTGTGCTCTGCAACAAGAGAAGCCACTGCAATGAGAAGCCTGCGCACCACAGCGAAGACTACCCCGCACTGGCCACAGCTAGAGAAAGCCCATGCACAGCAATGAAGACCCAATGCAGCCAAAATAAATTAAAAAAAGAAAAAGAAAAACCAAGAAATGCAACCAATTTATGTATGTTAATCTTGTATCCTGCTACTTTGCTGAATTTGTTTATCAGTTCTAGTAGTTTTTGTGTGGAACTTTTAGGGTTTCCTTTATATATATTATCATGTCATCTGCACATAATGAAAACTTTACCTCTCTTCCCTTCCAATGTGGTTAGATTTTATTTCTTTTTCTTGTCTGATTGTTGTAGCTAGGACTTCCAATACTATGTTGAAGAGAAGAGGTGAGAGTGGGCATCCTTGTCTTCTTCCAGATTTTAGGGGGAAGGCTTTCAGCCTATGAACATTGAGTATTATATTGGTTGTGGGTTTGTCATAAATAGCTTTTATTATGTTGAGATACATTTCCTCTATACCCACTTTGGTAAGTGTTTTTTTTTTTGCGGTACATGGGCCTCTCACTGTAGTGACCTCTCCTGTTGCGGAGCACAGGCTCCGGACGCGCAGGCTCAGTGGCCATGGCTCACAGGCCCAGCCGCTCTGCGGCATGTGGGATCTTCCTGGACCGGGGCACGAACCTGTGTCCCCTGCGTTGGCAGGCGGACTCTCAACCACTGTGCCACCAGGGAAGCCCTGGTAAGTGTTTTTATCATCAATGGATGTTGAAGTTTTTCAAATGGTTTTTCGGCATCTATTGAGATGATCATTTGTTTTGTGTTTTTCCTTTGTTGATGGGGTGTATCATGTTGATTGATTTGCATATGTTGAAACAACTTTGTGACACTGGGGTGAATCAAATTTGGTCATGGTGTATGATCCTCTTATGTGTTGTCAGATTCAGTTTTCTAATATTCAGTTGAGAATTTTTGCATCTATATTTATCAAAGATACTGGTCTGCAATTTTCTCATCTTAGTAGTGTCTTTCTCTCTGTGTGTTTTTTTAAAGTCTTTAATGAATTTGTTCCAATATTGCTTCTGTTTTGTGTTTTGGTTTCTTGTTTGTGAGGCATGTGGGATCTTAGCTCCACCATGAGAGATTGAACCTGCCCCCCCCCCCTGCACTGGAAGGCGAAATCTTAACTGCTGGACAACTAGAAAAGTCCCCGTCTGTATTTTTGTTTGTTTGTTTGTTTGTTTTAGTAGATTTCTTTCTTTATTTTTGGATGCATTGGGTGTCTGCTGCTGTGCACGGGCTCTCTCTAGTTGTGGCGAGTGGGGGCTTCTCTTCATTGTGCTGTGCAGGCTGTTCATTGCAGTGGCTTCTTTTGTTGCAGAGCATAGGCTCTAGGTGCGCGGGCTTCAGCAGTTGTGGCTATCAGGCTCAGTAGTTGTGGCTCCTGGGCTGTAGAGCGCAGGCTTAGTAGTTGTGGTGCACAGGCTTAGTTGCTCTGCGGCATGTGTGATCTTCCCAGACCAGGGCTCGAATCTATGTCCCCTGCATTGGCAGATGGATTCTTAACCACTGTGCCACCAGGGAAGTCCCCCCGCATCTGTTTTTGATATCAGGGTGATGGTGGCTTTATAGAATGTCTTTGGAAGTATTCTTTACTCTTCAATCTTTTCGAAGAGTTTGAGAAGAATCAGTGTAAGTTTTGCTTTGTATGTTTGGAAGAATTTGCCTGTGAAACCATCTGATACTGGACTTTTGTTGGTAGGAAGTTTTTTTAATTACAGATTCTGTTTTGCTTTTAGTGATCAGTATGTTCAAGTTATCTATTTCTTCTTGAGTCAGTTTTGTTTGGCTGTAAAAAAAACAACATATATTTTTAGGTTATGTTAGCACCTAAATACTTGCCATGTATTAGACCACAAAAGAGTGAAGAAAAAAATATTAAAATATTTTTTCAAATAGAAAATGTATTGAAATATTTTTAAGAAATTGGGATAATAATACTAATTACAATAATGACAAATTGTTCTGAACTTAAAGACTATTTTATCTAAGATGCTTATTATAAGCATGGTATTATATGCTTATATATTATATGATATTATATATGCTTTTTTATGCTTATTATAAGCATGGTATTATATGCTTATTGTTTTATTGTTTTAAAATACATGGAATGTTTTCTCCTTTCTAACGTAATTCTTTTTTACCTGTATATTGTGAAAAAAATTTAGTTGTGCATAATATAAAAAATTACACTTTAATAGGAGATATTAATCCAGTTACATTTACTATAGTACTGAAAATACTTAGGTTTAGAGTTACCATGTTATCGAGTGCTGTTTTTTATTTATTTATTTTTAAAAAAGATTTAATTTGGGGGGAAGCATAAATTATTTATTTATTTATTTATATCATCTTATTGGACTATAATTGCTTTACTATGGTGTGTTAGTTTCTGCTTTATAACAAAGTGAACAAGCTATACATATACATATATCCCCATATCTTCTCCCTCTTGCGTCTCCCTCCCACCCTCCCTATCCCACCCCTCTAAGTGGTCACAAAGCACTGAACTGATCTCCCTGTGCTATGCAGCTGTTTCTTACTAGCCATCTATTTTACATTTGGTAGTATATATAAGTCCATGCCACTCTCTCACTTCATCCCAGCTTACCCTTCTCCCTCCCCATGTCCTCAAGTCCATTCTCTATGTCTGTGTCTTTATTCCTGTCCTGCCCCTAGGTTCTTCCAAGCAATTTTTTTTTCTTTTTGTTTAGATTCCCTATGTATGTGTTAGCATACAGTATTTGTTTTTCTCTTTCTGACTTACTTCACTCTGTATGACAGACTCTAGGTCCATCCACCTCACTACTAATAACTCAATTTCATTTGTTTTTATGGCTGAGCAATATTCCATTTTATATTGAAGATGTGTAACATCTTCTCTATCCAGTCATCAGTTGATGGACACTTAGATTGCTTCCATGTCCTGGCTATTGCAAATAGAGCTGCAATGAACATTGTGGAACATGACTCTTTTTGAATTATGGTCTTCTCCAGGTATATACCCAGTAGTGGGATTGCTGTGTCATATGGTAGTGGTAGTTCTATTTTTAGGTTTTTAAGGAACCTCCATACTGTTCTCAATAGTGGCTGTATCAATTTACACTCCCACCAACAGTGCAAGAGGGTTCGCTTTTCTCCACACCTCTGCAACATTTATTGTTTGTAGATTTTTTTGATGATGGCCATTCTTACCTGTGTGCAGTGATACCTCCTTGTAATTTTGATTTGCATTTCTCTAATGATCAGTGATGTTGAGCATTCTTTCATGTGTTTGTTGGCAATCTGTATATCTTCTTTGGAGAAATGTCTATTTAGGTCTTCTGCCTATTTATGGATTGGGTTGTTTGTTTTTTTGATATTGATCTGCATGGGCTGCTTCTAAAGTTTGGAGATTAATCCTTTGTCAGTTGCTTCGTTGGCAAATATTTTCTGCCATTCTGAGGGTTGTCTTTTCGTCTTGTTTACGTTTTCCTTTGCTGTGCAAAAGCTTTTAAGTCTCATTAGGTCTCATTTGTTTATTTTTGTTTTATTTCCATTTCTCTAGGAGGTGGGTCAAAAAGGATCTTGCGGGCTTCCCTGGTAGTGCAGTGGTTGAGAGTCTGCCTGCCAATACAGGGGACATGGGTTCGTGCCCCGGTCCAGGAAGATCCCACATGCCGTGGAGCAGCTAGGCCCATGAGTCATGGCCACTGAGCCTGCGCGTCTGGAGCCTGTGCACTGCAATGGGAGAAGCCACAACAATGAGAGGCCCGCATACTGCCACAAAAAAAAAAAAAAAAAAAAAAAACACAAAAACAAAAACAAAAACTACTCTATACTGAAATGAAATGTATTATCCTTAGGACAAGCAATCTTCACAATCTAATAGATGTACAACAAGTAACTACTTTCTGAAGGTCAGATTGCCCTGTTAGCTGAGGGTATATTCTTCAGATCTACATTCTAGTGTATATATTATGAGGCAGAGTTGCTTACGATGTCTTCGTCCATTCAACATTAATTGATTGAGTGCATACTACTTGCCAAGTATGATTCTGGCCGCCAGCAATGCAGCAATTAATAAAATAGACCAAGTCCATGCACCTATGGAACTTACATTCCAGTGGTTTTCTTCTCTGATTGCTGTGGCTAAAACTTCCAAAACTATGTTGAATAAGAGTGGTGAGAGTGGGCAACCTTGTCTTGTTCCTGATCTTGGTGGAAATGGTTTCACTTTTTCACCATTAAGGACGATGTTGGCTGTGGGTTTGTCATATATGGCCTATATTATGTTGAGGAAAGTTCCCTCTATGCCTACTTTCTGGAGGTTTTTTTTTTTTTATCATAAATGGGTGTTTAATATTGTCTAAAGCATTTTCTGTGTCTATTGAAATGACCATATTGTTTTTATCCTTCAGTTTTTTAATATGGTGTATCACATTGATTTGCATATATTGAAGAATCCTTGCATCCATGGGATAAACCCCATTCGATCTTGGTGTATGATCCTTTTAATGCGCTGTTGGATTCTGTTTGCTAGTATTTTGCTGTGGATTTTTGCATCTAGGTTCATCAGTGATATTGGCCTGTAGTTTTCTTTCTCTGTGACATGTTTGTCTGGTTTTGGTATCAGGGAGATGGTGGTCTCATAGAATAAGTTTGGGAGAGTTCCTCCCTCTGCTATATTTTGGAAGAGTTTGAGAAGGATAGGTGTTAACTCTTCTCTAAATGTTTGATAGAATTTGCCTGTTAAGCCGTCTGGTCCTGGGCTTTTGTTTGTTGGAAGATTTTTAATCACAGTCTCAATTTCAGTGCTTTGGATTGGTTTGTTTATAGTTTCTATTTCAGTCAGTTTCAGTTCAGTCAGTTTCTAGTTCGGTCAGTTTCTGGTTCAGTCTTGGAAGCTTGTACTTTTCTAAGAATTTGTCCATTTCTTCCAGGTTGTCCATTTTATTGGCATATTGTTGCTTGCAGTAATCTCTCATGATCCTTTGTAATTCTGCAGTGTCAGTTGTTACCTCTCCTTTTTCATTTGTAATTTTATTGATTTGAGCCTTCCTTTTTTTCTTGATGAGTCTGGCTAATGGTTTGTCAATTTTGTTTATCTTCTCAGAGAACAAGCTTTTAGTGTTTTTGACCTTTGCTGTTGTTTCATTCATTTCTTTTTCATTTATTTCTGATCTGATCTTTATGATTTCTTTCCTCGGTTGACATTTTGTTTCTTTCTTTCTCTAATTGCTTAGGTGTAAGGTTAGCTTGTTTATTTGAGATGTTTCTTGTTTCTTGAGTTAGGATTGTAGTGCTATAAACCTCCCTCTTAGAACTGCTTTTTCTGCATCCCATAGGTTTTGGGTCTTCATGTTTTCATTGTCATTTGTTTCTAGGTATTTTTTTTATTTCCTCTTTGATTTCTTCAGTGATGTCTTGGTTATTAAGTAGTGTATTGTTTAGCGTCCATGTGTTTGTATTTTTTACAGATTTTTTCCTGTAATCGATATCTAGTCTCACAGCTTTGTGGATGGAAAAGATACTTGATATGATTTCAGTTTTCTTAGTTTTACCAAGGCTTGATGTGTGACCCAAGATACGATCTATCCTGGAGAATGTTCCACGAGCACTTGAGAAAAAGTGTATTCTGTTGTTTTTGGATGGAATGTCCTATAAATATCAATTAAGTCCATCTTGTTTAATGTATCATTTAAAGCTTGTGTTTATTTATTTTCATTTTGGATGTTCATTGGTGAAAGAGGGGTGCTAAAGTCCCCTGCTATGATTGTGTTACTGTCAGTTTCCCCTTTTATGGCTGTTAGCATTTGCTTTATGTATTGAGGAGCTCCTGTGTTGGGTGCATAAATATTTACAATTGTCATACCTTCTTCTTGGATTGATCCCTTGATCATTATGTAGTGTCCTTCTTTGTCTCCTGTAATAG
>NW_006783608.1:0-359 GCF_000442215.2 Lipotes vexillifer
AGCCTGTGCAGCCCGCCACTGCCAGGGTCCCGGGATCCAGGGACAACTTACCCGGGAGAACGCGCGGCGCGCCTCAGGCTGGTGCAACGTCACGCCGGCCTCTGCCGCCGCAGGCTCGCCCCGCAATCCGGGCCCCTCCCTCCCCCAGGCCTGAGTGAGCCAGAGCCCCCGAATCAGCGGCTCCTTTAACCCTGTCCTGTCTGAGGGAAGAACAGACTCCCTCCAGCGAGCTACATGCAGAGGCGGAGCCAAATCCAAAGCTGAGCCCCAGGGAGCTGTGAGAACAAAGAAGAGAGAGGGAAATCTCTCCCAGCAGCCTCAGAAGGAGCGGATTAAAGCTCCACAATCAACTTGATGTA
>NW_006783609.1:0-217 GCF_000442215.2 Lipotes vexillifer
TCTTCTCATTTTGCTTATCTTACTGTGTTTGGGGGTCTCCTTCTTGGAGGCAGCAGTTTCATAGTTCCCGTTGTTTTTGGTGTCTGTCCCCAGTGGGTAAGGTTGGTTCAGTGGGTTGAGTAGGCTTCCTGGTGGAGGGGATGAGTGCCTGTGTTCTGTTGGATGAGGCTGGATCTTGTCTTTCTGGTGGGCAGGTCCATGTCTGGTGGTGTGTTTT
>NW_006783610.1:0-351 GCF_000442215.2 Lipotes vexillifer
TGCCCTAACACGTACGCTAAACCTAAACCATTGTCTTACCCTAACCTGTACCCAAAACCATCCTTTTTCCCTAACCCTAACCCTAAACTTAACACTTACCCGAAGCCTTACCGTAACCCTTTCCCTAATCCTAACCCGTACGCTAACAATAACCCGTGCCCTAACATGTACACTAACCCTAAACCATTGTAATACACTAACCTGGTCACTAAACCGTACCCTTTCCCTAACCCTAACCCTAACCCTAATCATAACCGTAACTCTTACCATTAGGCATACCCTAAACCGTGCCCAAATCCTAACCCATACACTAACACTAACTTGTGCACTAATATGTACTCTAAACCTAAA
>NW_006783611.1:0-327 GCF_000442215.2 Lipotes vexillifer
ATACAAATAGATGGAGAGATATACCATGTTCTTAGATTGGAAGAATAAACATTGTGAAAATGATTCTACTATCCAAAGCAATCTATAGATTCAATGTAATCCCTACCAAACTACCAATGGCATTTTTCACACAACTAGAACAAAAAATGTCACAATATGTATGGAAACACAAAAGACCCCAAATAGCAAAAGCAATGTTGAGAACGAAAAACAGAGCTGGAGGAATCAGGCTCCCTGACTTCAGACTATACTACAAGGCTACAATAATCAAGACAGTATGGTACTGGCACAAAAACAGAAAGATTGATCAATGGAACAGGATAGAAA
>NW_006783613.1:0-266 GCF_000442215.2 Lipotes vexillifer
ACCACTGTATCGCAGAATCTTAGAGTGGCCAATGGCAGGCAGCTGGCTAGAGATGCGGACAAGAGAACACTGCCCAGCAGCCTGGGACAACCCCGGGCTGAGGCCTTAGGAAGGGCCAGTGTCAGAGCCTCAGAGTTAACTTGAAGAGAGTTCAGGCTGTTAAGGACATCGTCAGAGATGCACTTAGTGACATATTCAGGGCGTTACTTATGGACAGGATCAGGGCATTATTTAGTGACAGCTTAGACTATAAGGGACAGCATCAG
>NW_006783614.1:0-325 GCF_000442215.2 Lipotes vexillifer
CTCTGGCTCGCTACTTAAGCTGCATGATTTTTTCACGGTGACTCTGATTGCTTAGCGTATTTCGGTGTCCGCCTGCATGATCGCCCAGTTCCCCCTGTGTTTCATGCGCCCCGTACGTGTTCGTGGGAATCATTGGATTCAGTACTACGCTGTTGTCGCTACAGCCCTCAGTCCATGATAAAGCCATTCTAACCCTCCTAGCTTGTGGTTCGTATTTACCTTATCTGTAAAGTGGGAATAACTTATCTACCTGGCAGGAGGCGGCAAGCAGAAGCAGACAGCTCCCTTTTAGCTCCAAGATGGATTCGTTCATTCGAAATGCACA
>NW_006783615.1:0-262 GCF_000442215.2 Lipotes vexillifer
AGATAAGCAAAATGAGAAGACAGAAAAACACACAGCAGATGAAGGAGCAAGATAAAAAAACCCCAGACCTAACAAATGAAGAGGAAATAGGCAGTCTACCTGAAATTCAGAAGAATGATAGTAAAGATGATCCAAAATCTTGGAAATAGAATACACAAAACGCAAGAAACATTTAACAAGGACCTAGAAGAACTAAAGGTGAAACAAACAACGATGAACAACACAATAAATGAAATGAAAAATACTCTAGATGGGATCAATA
>NW_006783616.1:0-708 GCF_000442215.2 Lipotes vexillifer
GCTCCCGGCCAAGCCAATATACATACAGACCATACAAAGAAGCATATACAGCAGAAGCCAGGAGCACAGCCTCAAGAGTCAACCTGCCTAGGCTCAAATGTGGATTGCAAAATGTACACGCTGTGTGGCCTTGGGCAAGTTCTTCGTGGGAAAATTAACTGTCATAGGACCCACCCCACTGGGCGTTCAAGAGGATCCAATGAGTTACTATATTTAAAGCACCTTGGAACAATGCTTGACACATAATAAACCTTTAATAAATGACAGACCCTCTTAGGAGAACGCAACCACCATGACTAAAGGATATTTGTCTATATTCTTCATTGCTTTATCCTCAGCTCTAGCACAGTGCTTGCCATATTGCAGGAACTCAATAAACAACTGCTAAATAAATGAACTGCCAGAGGCCCCTCTTATGCACACCCAGAGCACCTTGACCTTCCACATCATAAACAAACTATACTCCATGGCAACTGTGTCATTTTTTTTCTCTCTCTTTAGTAACTGTAAGTTCCGTGAGGGGCACTGTCTGCTTTATGCACCACTCTAATTATTGAATCATGGTGAGCACACACAAAATAGTTCCCAAATGGAATTAAGAAGTGAGTGAATGTCAAACTTAAAGAATAAATACAATTGAATTATACCCAATATCTTTTAACAACCTATAATGGAATATAACCTGCAAAAAAAAAAAAAAAAAAAAAA
>NW_006783617.1:0-305 GCF_000442215.2 Lipotes vexillifer
TTTTTTTTTTTTTTTTTTTTTTGCTGCCCTGTACGATTTGCAGGATCTTGGTTCACAAGCAAGGGGTTGGGCCTGAGCTCCTCTGGTCGAGCTCCAAGTCAGGACCACTGGACTAGCAGAGAACCTCAGACCCCAGCGAATATTCATTGGAGTGAGGTCTCCTGGAGGTCCTCATCTCGGCACCAACACCGAGCTCTACCCAACAGCCTACGAACTCCAGTGCTGGAAGCCTCAGGCCAAACAACCAGTAAGACAGGAACACAAACTGACCCATCAAAAAAAAAAAAAAAAAAACCACAAAAAAA
>NW_006783618.1:0-574 GCF_000442215.2 Lipotes vexillifer
CCCCCCGCCAGACTGGGCCCTCCTGGGTCTCCTCCTCCGCGGCCAGGTTTGCCCTCCTCACTCCCTCCCTCACCCTGGCCTGTGTCAAACAGAGTCTCTGTTTCCTGGAGCCTTGTCTTCTGGAATCTGCCTCTTCTGAGAAGACTCCATGGATGTACCGCACGTGTGATGACCAGCCACGCCCTGAGTCTTCGTCCACAGTGGGGCCTTATACACACCCCTCTTCATGTGCATGGGCCCGGGGGGTGCCTTCACTGCCCACCACTCAGTGCAGCCCCCCTGAAGGAAAGGGCTCCAATCCAGCCCAGGGGAAGGAGGGGCAATAAGGCAAGAACATTCCAGGACGTCACCACACAGCCATCTACAGACAGGCCATCTGGCCTAGAGTCATAGCCTGACCACGTGGCGCTTTCTGAGACCTTGGGTAAGACAGACCCCTCTCTGGGCCTGCATTCCTCATCTACAAACAGACGGTTGTGCTAGCCCAGTGCTTCTCAGACTGCAGCTGCAACAGAGCCACCAGGAGGGCTTAAGTGTAGATCACTGGGCCTACCCCAGATTTCTGATTCAGCAG
>NW_006783618.1:655-9007 GCF_000442215.2 Lipotes vexillifer
ATTTCTGATTCAGCAGGACTGGGGTGGGGTCTCCTGAGAACCTGCATTGCTAATAAGCCTTCAGGTGATGGCTGCTGCCTCTGGTCCAAGGCCCACACTGGAGAACCAATGGGCTAGATGGGTGGATTATAAGCTGTATTTGTCAAAGCTCTAAGGGGTCACAGGAAGCTCGCTCGCTCACGAGGCAGTAGGAGTGGTGATCGGGGGCAGGGGGATGCTGAGTAGACTGGCCCCTAGCCCCCATCCACCTTACCTCCAGTTTTGTTTTTCTCGACTTTAACCAGTTTTATTTGTTTGCACGTCCAGGTGAGAGTTGGTCAGAACCAAGCTTCCGCACTTTAAGCGAAATGTCTGGAACCTGCCGACTAGACTAGTGGTCAAGGCGGCCCCTTCCAGCTCTGATGTTCTAGGCCCCCGTGCTCATTCCACACCCCTCCTGGGCTTCTCCCACCTCCTTTTTCTTCTTTACAGTCAAGCAGGGGAGGGAGCCCAACAAGAACAAGACTGTGGATTCGGGTCTTTACTCTTAGGGGAGGGGGTGTGGGAATGGGTGGAGAGGCTAGTGACTTCCCAGGTCATTGTCACGGGGGGGACATTTCAACCCAGAGATGCACCTCAAAGTGGTGTGTGTGTGTACACGTGTGCGCATGCGTGTGCACACATTTATATGCATGTGCACATGCACACACACGCGCACACACACACACATATCCCTCTACTTGCCACCCCCGTCCTGAAAAGGGGCCTGGGGCCCAGCTGAGTTGAGGAAGTCCCTGGAAAAGCGCGTAGCTGCATTCGGACGGGGTAAGTGTGGTGCATGCGTGTATCTGCATGTTTGCATGGATGATGCCTGTGCATACAAATGAGCTACAGAGAGAGATCAGGAATGATCAGGGTGAAGACAGATTTTAAATAAAGCAGAGGTCTCCTAGAATCTCAACTTTTCAGAACTACACTGGAGATCGTCAGTTCTGAGCCTCTTATATATCTGATGAGGAAACCGAGGTTCTAGAGCTAGAAAGCAGGGTTTCCTGACTCCAGGGTTGGTGCTCTGCACCCCTCCCCACTCCCACTTTCATGCTCTGCTTGGATGTCAAGCCTCTCCCAGGCACCAGAATGACATCAGCTGAAACCAATGAAACATCGTGGCAAATGGACAAAAATGTTCACAGAAAAGAATCCAAGGCAAACAAATCCCTTCCCAGCCCTGCCTGCCCCCACCCACATAGCCATTCCCCGGCTCCCATAGATGCCACTTCCAGCAGGGGACCTGCCCAGCCCTGCAGCCGGGCTGGGTGAGCCTGCGAGAGAACAGTGAGGAGGAAAACAAGAGAAGAAACCCAAACAAGAGAAGAAACCGCCTGGGCCCTTTCAAGATTCCTGGGGCTCTCTGGGACCCAGAGTTGTGCGTGGATTGGAGAGAAGGGAAGACCAGCAGAGAAGCAGCTGAGAAGCAGCAGTTTAGAAGGAGAGGTGTGTGTGTGTGTGTGTGTAAAGGAAACCCACAACAGAGAGATTATCAGACTGTGCATGTGTTTGTGCAAACCCAAGAGAAACCAACAGGTAGCATAGCATTCTGCAGGCTGAAGAAGAAGGAACACACACACACACACACACACACACACATACACACACATACACACACATACACACACACATACACACACATACACACATACACACACATACATACACATATACACACACATACACACACACATACACACACACACATGCACACACACACATACACACACATGCACCTGCAGACTGGATGTGGGTGCGGCTGGGAACAGGGTGAGGCCAGGAGGTAAAATGGGAACAAGGTGAGGCCAGGAGGTAAAGTGCTGCCGGAGCGAGCCAGCGTGCAGGCTGTTTGTGTCTGCAATGGGGCGTGTGACACAAGATGTCAGAGCAGGTCTGTGCATGTGTGCAGCGTGGGGCCTGCCCCAGGGACCCGGAAAGGGAGTGGGGAGGGCAGGCAGCACACAGCACCGGACGCCCTTCACAGATGTGCTCTCACACTTCTGGGGGCCAGGCAGCCCCCAGTGTCCCCTTCCCTGGGACCCTGCTGACAGACCCCCTCAGCTGCTGCAAAGGTCCTCCCCTGCCTTCACCCGCCATGCTTGTCACCCTACCCCACCTTCCTCCTCAGGGCCTGATATCCCAGGAATACAATCGTCTCCAGCCTGGGACAAGTCTCTGCTCTCAGTACAGCAACCACCAAATCCGTACCCAAACCCAGCCCACACCCCACACCCCACACCCACTTCTGTCTCCAAGCAGGGCACCGAGCACAGACCTGGAGTCACACAAGCTCAAGTTCAGATTGTATCTCTGCCTCTCATACTGGGTGACCTTGAGCAATACTTGGGCCTTTCTAAGTTGTAGTTTCTTCTGTTTAGGGGGGAAAAAAAAAAAGAATAGCGCCATTGTGAGGATTAAATGAGGGAATGTATGTGCAGTCCCTGGCATTGTGCCCACCACCAAGTAGGTCCTTCCCTTTCTAGCCTCTTAATTCATGCTCCCAGGGGGTGGCTTCTTATTCAAAGTCACAGGGACTTCCCAAGCAGCACCAACTCCCTGAAACCCTAAAGCTGGAAGTAACCTTAGAAGTCATGTGGTCTAAGTGCCTCACCCCACATTGTAAGTAAAGACACGAGGCTTGAAGAGACGTAACTTGTATTAATAATGTAGCCAAGACCACAATACAGATCCTCTGCTTCTCAACCACCAACTTTCAGCTTTCTCCCTTCAACCAGAGTCAGAGGATGTTCACAGCAATGTTCTTGGAAGGTTTATTCTCCATTGGTTTGGAGTGGAGCCTGAGCTTTGAGGTGTAGGCTGGAGCAGAGGCAGAGAAGGAGGACTCTGAAGGACAGAGCCATGTCCCACTCAAGTCCTGAGCAATTCAGCTCTGGCCCTAAACTTGCATTCTCAAGTAGCAAAGCCAAAGCTCTGAAGAGAACTGGATTCTCTCTCCCTAACACCCCCATCCCACTGCCACTTAGAAGGCAGTTTTGTGGTCCATCTCAGGTGGTCCTTTTGGGAGTTAACCCCCCATCCATTGTAAGTGATCAAAGGATTTCTTCTACCCACACCTCCCTGAAAGGAGAATCTCAAGTCATTGCAAGCTTCTCCACTTCTTAATATTTCTGTAGCACAGACCAGTGCCAGGCAGCTGCCTGTCTCACCAGGCCCCACATCTGGCTCTTTATCTGGGCTCTGTTCCTTATCACACCTCAGTTGTGATAAAGACCAACAGTGCTGAGGACTACAGGACTGTGCTGAAACATTCCCCCTCCCTGAAGGATGGGCGTCCCAGGGGAGGAGCTAAGGCTGGTTGCTGAGAGGACAGCAGAGGTCATGCTCCTTGTGTTTGCTCATCACACAGGATGGGGATGTTCCTGGGAGAGACCAGTGCATGGGCAAGAGGTGAGTGCAGCAGGGGGAAGTCTGGCCAGAAGAAAGAGCCGTCATGCCAGGAACCAAGCAGGGGAGGGGGGTGGGGAGGAGAGAAATGCTGAAGGGGGTGCAGGGATATCAGTCAGGAAGGGGGCACAGCTGGGGGACCGGTGTGGCAGGAACCAGGAACCAAAGAATAGGAGCATCACTCACCTTCCCCACACCCTCCTGCAGTGACAAAGCAGTCCCCCCACCCCCACCCCATCAGCAGGTAATTCTAGGGACACAGGAGGCCTGGGAGGAGGCAGAGTCCAGGACAGGAAATTCAGGTTCCTGAGCTCATGCCTATTCTTGCACTTCCTTAATCCTAGAGAGAAGGAGCCAGAAACCAGGGCGAGTTAGAGACCCCTGAGTGCACAGTCACCCCTACCCTTCAGCAGCTGACTGGGGAGAGGCTGGGCAATGGGAAGCAGACTTCCTCCAAAGGGTCCTTAAAGGCCATTTGTGTTCTACTCATCAGGACCATGCAGCCTAATCTGCAGGAGTCACACCATTCACTCCCTCCACCAAAATTCATCTATCCAAATGCAGGAAATGTTATAAATATCTAATGTGCTGCATTCATTCATTGCTTTAGAGAAGCAGCATAACACTGCTACTGAAAGCATGGACTCTTGAGCCAAACTGCCTGGCTTGAATCCCAGCTTCACCAGTTGATGGCTGTGTAATCTTGGGCAAGTAACTCAACCCCTCTGTACCTCAGTTTCCTCATCTCTGAAATAGGAGCACTGTGAATTTTAAATGGGTCAATATATGTCAAGTGCCTAGGACAATGGCTGACACATAATAAAAGCTAAATAAGTGCTAACTGTTATTATTATTTATTCAATCATCAAAAAGTTATTGAGCACTCACTGCGTGCTAGATGCTGGTCTAAACCTTAGGATCCCATGATGAGTCATCCAGACATGGTCTCTACTCTCAGGAGCTTACATTTCAGTGGGGGAGACAAACATTCAATAATCACTAAAAAATTTACATATTTACAGATTGTGATAAGAGCAGTTAAAGACAAAAATAGAGAGCTGGGGGACTTCCCTGGTGGCACAGTGTTAAGAATCCGCCTGCCAATGCAGGGGACACGGGGTTGAGCCCTGGTCTGGGAAGATCCCACATGCCACAGAGCAACTAAGCCCGTGTGCCACAACTACTGAGCCTGTGCTCTAGAGCCCGCGAGACACAACTACTGAGCCTGTGTGCCACAACTACTGAAGCCAGCGTGCCTAGAGCCCGAGCTCCGCAGCAAGAGAAGCCACAGCGATGAGAAGCCCGCGCACCACAACAAAGAGTAGCCCCCACTCGCCGCAACTAGAGAAAGCCCGCACGCAGCAACAAAGACCCAACGCAGCCATAAATAAATTAAAAAATTAAAAACTAGAGAGCTGTGAGAGCGTATAACTAAAAGATTTGCAGTTCAGGGAATGCTGTCTGGGGTGTGATGTTTCTCTCACTCTTCCCCACTGAGTCTGAGCACCCCGGATGCGCCATCGCTGTCCACAGGCGCCCAGTGAGGACAAAGCCCATCTGTGCCCTTCGTGGGTCTGGCCACGGCCGTGCATCCGTGCACTCTCAGTGTGAGAAGCCCAGGCAAGGCCAATTCCCCACCACCTCACCTGCCGCCACCACCACACCATTTCTGGACCTGGTTCTGAACAGAACTGTAGTCCTGCTCTGGGTGCTCACAGTGTCCAATCAAGAGCAGCCACTTGGAAGGTCATGACTATTTGTCAGGAGCCCTACCTGCTCCTTAGAGACTGTCCTAAATCTAATATCCAGCCAGGAAGATGAAGCAGTGTATTGTGCTAGGTACATTACAATTCACTGAGCAAATTTATTCAGTTGTGTCTCATTTAATCATCACAACAACTTTGTGAAGTTGATATTATTATTATTAGACCTATTTTACAGAAAAAGAAACTGAGGCTCTGAAAGGTTATACAACTTTCCCAAGGTCACACAGCTTATTTGTGGAACAGCTAGGACCCCAACCTAAGTCTGCTTGACTCCAGACCCTAAAGTCTTAAAAAGCATAGTATGGTCTTTTTAATAACATGAGTAATAATATAATAGCTAATACTTGTATAACACTTTCTATGTGGCAGGTACCATTTTATACATTTTAAGTAATTCAATCACTTAATCCCTATAATAATCCTATGAGGAAGATACTATTGTTATTCCCATTTAACAGGCGAGGAAATCGAGGCACAGAGAGGTTAAGCCGTGTGCCCAGGGCCAGTGAGATGAGTCAGGAGGTCGAGTTGACCATGCTTTGTCACAGAATGGTGGAGTTTAATGACCTTAGCAGCCTCAGCTGGAGGATGAGAGAGGAAGAGATGGGCTCATGGCTGCGGTGGAGCTGCCGGTACCTGGGCAGAGCCTGTGCCTCTCCCCCACGCAGCCTCTCTCACCCACCTGTCTCCAAGTATCCAGGTCCAGGCTTCCCTATGACCTGGCTATCTCCTCCCCTCCCACAGGTTCACCTGTGCGAGCCAGGGCGTGGGCACCATCCCGTCCAGCTCTGTCTCCTTTCTGTGCTAGACACACCACCTGGCCCTGGTGTCTCCATCACGAGGCTCCAACTGCAGCTGAGTCAGGTGAGGCTGGGAGTCCAGGGCCGCTGTGACAGAAGAAGCAAAGGTCAGCTGATGGCCGGCTCAGAGGCCCAGGGCAGGGTGGCCCCTCCACCCCACTTGGGTCTCTTTCTCCAGAAGGTGAACTCAACTCAGCCCAGTGGGCCTGACCTAAAAAATCAGACCCCAGAGAGTGGCATGGACATATATACACTACCAAATATAAAACAGATAGCTAGTGGGAAGCAGCCACATAGCACAGGGAGATCAGCTTGGTGCTTTGTGACCACCTAGAGGGGTGGGAGGGAGGGAGACGCAAGAGGGAGGGGATATGGGAACATGTGTATATGTATAACTGATTCACTTTGTTATAAAGCAGAAACTAACACACCATTGTAAAGCAATTATAGTCCAATAAAGATGTAAAAAAAAAAATCAGACCCCAGGGCAGAGTGGGGGCAAGAGGTGCACCCTGCAGTGTCACAGGCTCCACCCAGAGGAGGGTTCAGACAACCAGCTTTCCTCTTCCCAGATACCCCTCCCCCCATTCCAGCTAAGTCTCTGCCCTTCTCAGGCCCCTTCGGCCCCTGCCCTCCCCATAGGGCACAGGCCCATCTCTGTCCTCATCACAGGAAGAGCATGGGGTGATGGACAAGGGCGAGGAGGGGGCAAGGACTAAAGGTGGCCAAGGACCTGAGAAGCTGGAGAATGCGTTTTACTTTTGTCCTTGCGTCAATGGCACCATCCTGCCGGCACCACCAGGGCCGTGGGGCCCTCCTACTCCAGTCTGCACACCTTCCAAGAGCTTAGCCTCCTGAAGGCGGAAGGGTGTGATCGGGAGTCACCCCGGCAGGAAAGGGGGAGCCCTTCTAGCAGGTGGCGCGGGTGATGTGGTAGCGCCGAGGGAGGGGAGCAGGGGCAGGGCAGCGAGGTGCACGCAGCCCAGCAAGGTGACTTGCCGTCCTTTCTCCCTCCTGCGGCTCCCGGGCTCGAGCCTCCAGAGGTCTTGTGTGGAGGACGGAGCAGAGATGAAAAGGAAGGAACCGCTGTGTGGAGCTGCGAGGGCTCCACGGACCAAGTGCTGACTTTAGCGGTCCCCGTGGACGGGAAAGCAGGGCCTGTGCGGGTTGCGGCGGGAGCTGTGGATCCTGTTGAGGTGGGGCTCTCCCTCTAAGCGGCCCAGAAGCATGTAGATGAGGCCTTGTGCTGAGCTGGCTTGCTTCTACCTTCCAGCTGGACCACAAAGTGGGAGGAAACATCCATAAAGTACCAGAGCCGGCTCTGTGGCCAGAAGTCCTACCAAGGGGCTGCCAGTTTCCCCTCTAACTGGTCTTAATTTCCATGATTTGCAGGTCCCAGTCTCACTGAGGGCCCATTCCCCATCATGATGGATGGGCAGGAATAGTCCGGTGAGCCGGCCCCCAAGGGCTCTGGGCCAGTCCAGCAGGGTCCTGTGGGTTGCAGGGCAACCCAGTTCTCCACCTGAGCCCCAGGCACTATGCCCACTAGAGCACAATCCTCTCTCCCAGCTAACCTCCCAGCTAGAGGGCCCCATCCCTTCATACAGCAACAGGATGTGGAAAGAGAATGAGCTTAGTACTGGGGCTTGGACTGGAGCTCCATCAAACCTTCCTGAAACCCCTCCCGGGACCTGGCACTTAGTCGGTACTCAATAAACACTTATTGAACCGCTGCTCGGCTGATCTAGGGGGACCTTGCCTTTCACCACGTGAAACATGGACGTCTTCTGCCTCCCACCCTCTGGTTCAGCTTTTGTCACAGTGACTAAGGTACAACTCTGGAGTCAGGCTGTCTTAATTTGAATCCCTAATATATTACCACTCGCAAGGGAACCTCAGGCAAATTACCTAGCTTCTCTGTGTCTCAGTTTCCTTATCTTTGAAATGGGGGTAGTAACACTACCTACCTCATTGGTCCATCATACGAAAAAGTTCAATTATATTGTGGGAGCAGAATAGTGGACCCCAAAGATGTCCGTGGCTAATCCCTGGGACCTGTGAATATGTTTCCTTACATGGTAAAGGAACTTGGCAGATGTGTTTAAAGTATGGCTCTGGAGATAGATTAGTCTGGATTATCTAGGTGGGCCCAACCTAATCACATGAGAACTTAAAAGCAGAGAAGCTTTTGGGGGAGAGAGAGATGTGATGACAGAAGAAGCATCAGAGAGATGCAACATTGCTGGCTTTGGAGACAGAGGAGGGGGCCACAAGCCAAGGGCTGCAGGCTCTGGAAGCTGTAAAAAGAAAGGAAATGGAATCACCTCTAGAATCAGCAGGAAGGAATGCAGCCC
>NW_006783618.1:9017-26171 GCF_000442215.2 Lipotes vexillifer
GATTTTTAGCCCAGTGAGACCTGTGTCAGACTTCTAACCTGCAGAACTGTAAGATAATTTTGTGTTGCTTACATATTAGTGTGTAAGCGCTTAGAATGGGGTCTGGCACATAGTAAGAGCTCAATAAATGTCAGCTCTCGATTATCTTCATCGTTATCATCATCGTCATCGTCACTGTTGCTGTGGTTATAATACAGGGTAGAGGACCCACTGTTGCTCCCATCCCAGGGCAGCTGCCTCTCCAGCATGAGCTGCTCTGAGCCCATGTCCCACTTCACTGGGTATCACAGACTGCGTGCAAGTCAGCCAGGGGCCAGAGGACATCCTGAAAACAAAATGGCACTTGGTACAGCCACCGTGTGAGTGACAGACACATGACCAGCCTCCCTGTGGCCCCGTTCTTGTGGAGAACAGAAGCAGGGGCAGCCGGGAGAGTGGCGCGGGCCTGCCTGGTCCGAGCATAAGGCCTGCCTGGAGTCGCCACTGCAGAGACGACAGCTCTGGGGCCTAAACGCGCCCCATTCCACACCCACCCACCTGGGACTGCTGAGGAGACAGCCTTGGCACCCCAAACTTGTAACTGCTGGGCTGTGTGAGTACGAACAGGACCTGCAGTGCGAACAACTTGGAGTTACACAGAAGCGGGTACTTTCTCTGGTGAAGGAGCATCGAATAGCATGTGATGCGGGATTTCAGATTGACTCAGGAAGGGGGAGGGACAGGAAGTGGTCTCCAGAAGCCAGGCTGTGGTCAGCCACGGGTCACCTCACAGAACAAGCCCCCCTCAGGGCCCACTCCCACGTCCCCGCCTTCTCAGTCAGCCCCCGCCAAGTGAAAGTGAGGCTTTGCTCCCCCAGCAGAGTCCCCCAGCCTGCACACCTCCCCTCCTCCCTTCTGGAAGCCCTTCATCCCCATCCCCACCTCCAAAGTGACCCCTACATTCCCCCCGGGTGCTGGGGGCCTCAGAAACCTGTCCCCACTTGATCTCCTACTTCTCAAGAGCCACTGAGGCCCAACGGAGTAGCCTCTCAGAGTCCCCAGATGTAGGGTAAGATCCTTTGCCTAAGACTGAACTGAGCCCAGGGTAGGGACCAGACTGTTGTCCGACAATGTCCACAGACCTCGCCATATCAGGGGACAGGGGTCATTTCCTTTTGGACCCGTGGACAAAAGCACGGTTAGACTGTAAGTTCCCTGAGGGCAGGGTCCCTGACTGCCCATTCACCACAGGGCCTGGCCCAGAGAGGGCCTCCAAAGCCATTTGTTGGGTAAGGAACACCCTCTAAAAGTCGACAGCCCTCTCAGAGGGCCCTGGACAAAACCAAACCCCTTCCCATCTCCCTCTAAAGGGGAGCTCAGCCAAAAGAGCCACCCCAAAGGGACTGACTGTTTTGGGGTGACAGGAGACAGGAGAGAGCTAGGCTGGGCGGTGGCGGTGGGGGGGACGACAGGGAGAACCACTGCTCCCAGGGATACCCTGACCTCAGCCCAAGGGCCCATCCCATGTGGGCCACCCACCGTCACCTCCCTTTCTATCCAAAGTTTAGCTCTGAGCTGGCGTTTCCCCACTGCTCCCTGCTCACCCAGCACTCCCTGGACATTCATGGACCATGGAATCTCTCCTTGTTCCTTCCTGTATCCCCCAATCTACAATCTCACTTTCTGATTAAAAGAACTCCCCTTACCAACACCCCAACTCCGACTCGCACCACGGGGAGCCGATCTGTGTGGGGAGCTTGCAGGGTCACTGCTGATCCATGTGACTCCTCTGTGCAAATTAGAAAAAGATGCCTTTTTCTCCAGATGAATGCAGGCCCCATCATGGTGCATGGGCTGCTGAGAAGGGCATAGGCTGGATTTCAGCCCCTGTCCACCTCTTGCCTGAATATCGTTGCACGGTGCACAACCTGCCCACCTGCACACAACTGTTAGACTTCAGGGAGTACACCCACTGAAGGAGCCTAGTAGACCAATAAGTCTTAACCTCTCATTTTACAAGTGAGGAAGTGGAGATCCAGGAAGGAAATGTAATTTACTGAAGGTCACACACCAAGCTGGAGGCAGACCCAAGGCCAAAGATCCAGGCATCCCGACTCCCAATCTAGCACTTTTCCCTCCCGCTGCTCTATCCAGTTCTCACTCTTGGGGACAGATGGCAAAGCCAAGACAGCAGGAGAGCTCCCAAAAGCAGCGCCTGGGGAAGCCTTCTTGCACTAATTAGAGGAGAAGTGATAACCTCATCCCAAACTACACATAAAATTGAACGTAAAACTCTCTGAACCGTGTACCACTTAACCCTTGGCTGATGTGGAACGTGAACATAGCTCTTCCCCAGTTATTCCCCATCTTCAACCTCATCTATCCTCGGCTGCTTCACTGTGAGGATGTCCCCAATGTCTGTCTAGGCCAGTACATCTGTCTTGGCCTGGAAACTCCCAGGTGAATTTCTTGCTTCCGGAGAACCCCTGAACATGCACAAGTGCTCAGAAGATGACTTTTAATTTAGATGAAGGTGAGGGCAATGGTGATGAAGAAGCAGGAGAAGGGGGGAGGAAGGGGGTTGCGAGAAGGAGAGAAAGAGAAAGAAGAAGAAGGGCAATTCCTAATGTATTATATTAATTTCTTATCCTGGGATCCTAGTTGCCTGTAACATCACTGAGCTGTGCTTCACGGAAATGGTACACGTGTATCTCTCTCTCTGTCTCTCACTCTCTCAGTGGTGCCTGCAGTATAATGTGGTGATTAAGCTCAGGCAGAGCCAGACCTCCTGTTTTTGCATCCTGGCTTTGCCACTACTTGGCTCTGAAATTTCAGGCAAGGGCCTTGGCTTCTCTGTGCCTCAGTTTCCTTTTCAATAAAATGGGATAACAGCAAACATGACCTCATAGAATTTTCTGAAGATTATGAGAGTGAATATATGGGCAATACTTAATGCAGTGCTTGGCTGATAGCAGGTATGCAGTAAACATAGTCTGTAACTATACTGGGGTGCTGTTTCTTGACACCTTGACACCTGGCCCTATTTTCCTGTAGTGTTGGGGGAATTGTCCAGGCTGCCTGGAACAATTTCCAACTCAGTATTCCAATTGTTGGAGCAGAGAGGGACTGCCTTAAGAAGTAGTGAGCTTCCTGTCACCAGGAGCAATCAAGTGGAATCCAGATGAGCACTTGGCATGGATGTGGCAGAAGCAGGGTGGGGGTGGGGGATCTCTTCCTAAGTCCCTTGCGAGCCCAGTACACTATGAATATGTGAATAAACACACATCTCCTGGCACCCACATGGGCATAACCTTGCCCACAAACGGGGACACACATACAAGGGTGCAGTCTCCACACTGGCTTTGGGGACCAGGGAGAAGTATTTTAAGCCAGGCAAGCCAACATCCCCAGCCAGCCCCTCCCCCAGCACCCAGCCTATTCCTGTGTATACACAGGCAACCAGGTGGCAAGCAGAAGCTTTCAGGGAGGCACCGAGTGGGATTTCAAGGAGCCTGTTTCCTATCACTCCCGGTTGTCTTTTTACAGGCACCAACTGCCAGCCTCCGCGCCCCCATTGCAGGCCAGCTCCAAGACAGCGTGGGGCAGGTGACCAGGAATGGGACAAGGTAATTGGTTGGTTCTGTCTCTGATGGAAGTGGACTGATAGTGCACCTGGGGTAGTCCTGGCAGCTCTGGCCTCTAAAGGGCCGTAGTGCCCAGAATTCGGATGCTGTGAGAGGTAAGGACTTCCCCATTGCAAAAGGAATGAAGCAAGAATTTGTAGGAGGGTCAGAAGCAGCCCCGTCCAGCCAAACTTATTCCTACTCCTGCCTTGTCCTGACTGGCACCCCACCTCACGCAGTCCCCCAACACTTGTCCTGGCTGCTGTGTGCCATCCATTAGCCATTCTTTGGGGAGGGCAAAGTGCTGATAAACCAGAGCAGCAGCACATTCAAACCTTCCTATCAGCCCGGGATGCATTACTGCATATTATTTGTCTGCAGTAGCTGTGACAGCGGTTCTTCCTTCCTAACAATATCGGCTTCGCCTGGTATTACAAAGGGCCCCTAAGTGCCACGAACACCTTTGCTAGGAGAGGAGACCACACACTGGGGAGAATGGGGAGGTGGACGACCCTGGGATGAACATTTTGCTGCGGATTAGTCCAAATGTGGATGCAAAAATTAGATGGAGGAAGGGAAGGAGGAGGAGGCAAACGGAACAGGACGGGGACAAGGAGCCCGCCCAGGAAGCAGAGCTTTCCCGGGGACCAGTACACCCAGCCCCACTCTGCAGGAGGCAGGGCCCCCTCCAGCTTCCCTGCCACAGCCCGGCTCCTCTTCCCAATCAATGACCTCTTTGTGGCTGAGAAGGTACGGGAACCACTACAAGAATTGGGGGTTGGGGGAAGGCCACCTCGTAAGCACCCAGGCGCGCACGATCCCAACTTATTGCCGTCGGAGCCAGGGCTCCCGAAAAGGGTCTCCACACCTCTGGTAGCACGGGGCTGCCAGGGGCAGTGGCTGGAGCCTCTCCGACTCCGTGAGGCAGTCGCCCGTCCCCCAGTCCCGGGAAGAAGCGCTCTCCCCCGGCCCATGCCCGCTAGGTGGCGCTCGGCAGTCATGCTCCTCCCACCCCCGGCGTCCCAGCAGCCTGAGGCCCCTGGACACCCGCTTGGAGGTGGGCGGGGCGTGGCAGGTGCACCGAGGTGGGGGAGGGAAATAGGAGCAGCATTCCCTCCTTCATTTATTCATATCCATGGAATTTCTAAGGCCTCAGCCCTCAGTTGCATTAAAAGTGGCCAAGGACCAGGGAAGCTGGAGAATTCGTTTTACTTTTTTTTTTTTTGCGGTACGCGGGCTTCTCACTGTTGTGGTCTCTACCGTTGCGGAGCACAGGCTCCGGACGCGCAGGCTCAGCGGCCATGGCTCACGGGCCCAGCCGCTCGGCGGCATGTGGGATCTTCCCAGACCGGGGCACGAACCCGTGTCCCCTGCATCGGCAGGCAGACTCTCAACCACTGCGCCGCCAGGGAAGCCCCTTCTCTCTCTTTTTATTGAAGTATATAGTTGATTTACAATGCTGTTAGAAGTGTTAGCTTCAGGTGTACAACCAAGTGATTCAGTTATACATATGTGTATTCTTTTTCAGATTCTTTTCCGTTATAGGTTATTACAAGGCATTGAATATAGTTCCCTGTGCTATACAGTAGGCCCTTGTTGTTTATCTATTTTATACATAGCAGTGTGTATCTGTTAACCCCAAGCTCCTAATCTATCCCTCCCCCCCTTTCCCTTTTGGTAACCATAGTTTGTTTTCTATGTCTGTGAGTCTGTTTCTGTTTTGTAAATAAGTTCCTTTGTATCATTTTTTCAGGTTCCACATATAAGTGATATCATGTGATATTTGTCTTTCTCTGTCTGACTTATGTCACTTAGTATGATCATCTCTAGGTCCATCCATGTTGCTGCAAATAGCATCATTTCATTATTTTTTATGACTGAGTAATACTCCATTGTGTGTGTGTGAGATAGATAGATAGATAGATAGATAGATAGATAGATAGATATCTCCCACGTCTTCTTTATCCATTCATCTGTCGACATTGCATGTCCTTCCCCTGAAGGTCTAAATACTCCAGTCCTCCAGAAGCCCACAACCTCTGAGAGACAAGAGATCCAGGAAAAGTTAATCCGAGGTAATCTTGCCAAAGGCCAAGTAGGAAGTACAGCCAGTGCCCTGAGTTCAGAAACAGCCATGGCATAAGACACCACAGAGCTCTGATAGCAGTTATCTTGACCAATCTGCTCTGGACCAATCAGAGCAGAACGGGTGACAGTCATCCATCCCTTCCGATGCCAGGCACTGGACTAGGCCCTGAGCATTTGATTATGACCAGATAACACAGTCCCTGTCCTCAGAAAGTGTGTGGACGAGTGAGGGAGAAGGACAGCAGGCAGATAACTACACAAATAATTAACTGACTGCTACTGTCATATGTGAACATGTTAATATAAAGACTTCAGGAGGAAGATTTCACACTCACCCTGAGTTGCCTGCTGCAGGCCCAACCAGGGTTGGAAGTGAGGAAGTTTGCATTTATACAGAACATGAGCCCACTCCCTCTTAGCAGACATAAGAAACGGTTGCCTAACATCCAAAGCATAATCAAGACGAGGGCGACATGTTTCCTCTGGGTAAACTGGGAAAAAAACCAATGTTTACTGAGCGCTTAGTTCCATGTACCAGCATGGTTGATGTCTCCTCATTTAACCCTCACTTTACTCTGTGGAGTGGATGTTAAGCCCACCTTACAGAAGAGGAGACTGACGCTCAGGGAGGTTGAGGAACTGGCCCCAGACTGGAACCCATAACTGCCTGAGTCCTAATCCCACCCCTCCTCTGCTGTAACACGCTGCCTCTGGGACCATCTCTGGATACACTGCTGGGGGCCAACACAGGGAGCATAGGGGAGGGGAGAGAGAGAAAGCAAAAGGAGCCTGGCAGGCTAGGAAGCCACCAGGTCAGGGCCCTTGTCACCACCTCCTGTTGGCATAGCCAGCCCTTTCTCAGCATCCTGACCAAACCACCACCCACTTAACATTCCGCTCAGTTTTCACTCCTTCCGACTCCAAATGTTTATCAACACATGCTGTAATGTAATCAGCTCCTGGGAAAATACACACTAGGTAACAGATGCTGACAAGAGTGTCAAACAGATGTCCCCTCCCTGTCCCTCCCTCCCTCCCAGCCAGAGCCGGCACACCCAGGATGCTGGGGAGCACCTATTGCCACTCCACCCTTCCAGCCCCAGCAGGGGAGGCCCTCCTTCCTCAGTAGCCCAACAGTGTGCGGGTCACAGTGCTGGGGGCTCACACATCTCACCTCATCCTCATGGCAGCACTGTAAGGCTATTCTTAGGATGCCCATTTTGCAGATGCAGGAACTAAGGCACACAGTGATGATGAAACCAAAGTGAGGCAACAGCACCAGCAGAAGCACAAGAAGGGATGATCACTCTGCCTGTTCCTTCACTAGGAGGCCACCTCCCCTGTGGAGCACAGGCCTTTGAAGAAAGCTGTCTCATCCCTTTTTTTTTGCGGTACGCAGGCCTCTCACTGTTGTGCCCTCTCCCGCTGCTGGAGCACAGGCTCTGCACGCGCAGGCTCAGCGGCCATGGCTCATGGGCCCAGCCGCTCCGCGGCATGTGGGATCTTCCCGGACCGGGGCACGAACCCGTGTCCCTTGCGTCGGCAGGCGGACTCTCAACCACTGCGCCACCAGGGAAGCCCTGTCTCATTACTTTTAAAGTTGTTGGATCTGAGGCCTCAGGGCCTGGCTTCTACGGACTTGACAGGCCAAGTCAAGTCGGGCTGGCAGCCTGTTCTCCATTTCTGCCCCAACCAGGTTGGGGACAGAATGGATCCTGAAGGCTCAGGACCGAGCAGAATAGGGAGGCTTCAGATGCAGCGCGAGAGGAGAGAAGGGTCTGGGGAAGGGGGAGGCGCCTTCTTTGTCCTTTTCTCTCCCCTTCCTCTACTACCAGAGCTGAAGGACCCAGAGGCCAGCCCATCCAGAGGGCAGAAGAGGGGCACAGAGATGGGGAGAGCCCTGATGGGACAGGACCGCCCCCAACTCAGGACCCCTGGACCCTCTGGGATCAGCTGTCTGAGGCTGGGCAATCCTAAAGGAGATCCGTATTTGCTTTTCCCTCCAACGCAGTCAATTGCTCCTTTCATCTGACAGGAGTTGTAAATGAGACTTTATGGGATTTCTAATGATGGCGGTTTCCTTTTATCAGCCTCCAATTCCCACTTCTCAGCCCAGTTGACTCCAGGAAATGTTTTGACCAGGAATCCAGAATCTAGCACCAGGCCCCCACCCTGGTTGCTGCTTTCCATAGCGACAGCTAGCACTTGCCAAACAGGCGTCGGAGGCCAGGAGAAGCTCACGACGGAGAAGTCAGATCTGGGTTCCAGGCCGCCCCCCAGGTGGTGTATTTAACCTCTCTGGCTTTTGCTTCTTCAACCATAAACCTGGGGTAACAATGCCGGCTCCGCCCACCTACTTCACCAATGCCGGCTCCGCCCACCTACCTCACCAATGCCTGCTCCGCCCACCTACCTCACCGGGCTGCTGTGAGGATCAAAGGAGATTACAGGCCTCAAAAGCCTTTGAAAACTATAAAGCAATCACCCAGCCTGGTTTTGCTCTTATTATTATTGCTGTTGTGATTGTGTGTAGGTGCAACTGGGAAAGCCGATTATGGCAATCTGTGTGTCTCTGAGAGTGAGCTTGTTTGTGGGCACGGGGGTATATGTACCAGATTTGTGGAAGGACGGAGTTCTTGTGTCGGCACCTGCCTTTAAAGGCGCATACAGGCAACATATGTGGCTATGAGTATATTGGTTCATGGGCACACATTCAAGTGTCTTAGTATAATATCATACCAAAATATAGCAATATAACAATCCTATATGCCAGGCATTTTGCTAAACACTTGATATGGAGGTTGGGCCAGTGTAGGTATGCAGGCATCTATGAGAGGCTAGTTGTGGAGCATTTGTACCATCTGTGTGTCAGTGTTGGGCGAATGTAACGTGATGTGTGCCTATTCATCTCATGCACATAGCAGGGAATCTCTCCATGTGCTCACCTGAGTTGCAGTGAATCTGAGTGTGTGCACGCAAGCATGTGTGTGCACGTACATGCATGTGGGCACACACCCACCTCCCTGTACCTGGGTTGATGGTGTAATGTTCATTATTTATCAGCTGCCTGGCTGTGGGAGCCCCTGGCATGCCCTGAGCTCATTGCCAAGCAGCCATCAGGCCCACACACCCATTGTGGTGACAGCAGCATGCCTGGGAGGGGAGGTGCCACTCTACTCTCTGGAGCCCCAGTCTGTGCCAGGCAGCAGGGCCCCTGCCAGGGGATTGACTACTCCACCCTTGAAGCAGCAGGAGTGCTCAGCAGATGGGCCAGGCTCAGAGGCCTTGGGAGCAGAAAAGACAGCTGGCACCTTCAGGTCCAGAGGACGTGGCTGTAACAGGCCAAACCCAGTGCCTGGCCCAGGAACACCATCTTAGCCAAATAGGGGCTGGGGCTGCCTAGTGGCCAGGTGTGAAACATCCTTGCTCTCTCTTCCACACCACCACGGCTCCTCACTGCCCTCAGGATTAAGTCCAAACTCCAGTGTACAAGGCCCACACAACCTGGGCATGCACCTCCCAGGCCCCCCGCTTCCCACTCCTCTTGCACCGCACCCACCAGACTGAACTCTCAGTCCTTTGATGCACCCACAGCCCCTGGGCCTTCTCACTGCCTTTCCTTCTGCCTGATTTCTCCATGTGACACCCCTGGCTAGCCAGTCCTCACCCCTCGGGGATCAGCTCACCTCTGCAGGAAAGCTTCCTGACCCTAGATTAAGGAGGGGTCCCTACTCACCTGACACGCCCATAGGCCCCTAGATTTCCTTATCATCCCACTTCCTAATAGAACCTTTCTTCCTCATTAGACTTTGGCCCCAGCCACAAAGGGAGCATGTCTCAGTAGTACATGACTTTATTCCAATGCCTAGCATGGTACCAGGTCATAGGTGGTGCATAAATATTTGTTGAATGAATTATTTTTCAAAGCCTGTTGAGAGAGAGTGGCTGTCTCAAGCTCTCCATGTATCTACATCACAGTGTGCATTTGAACAGGCTCTTGGGTTCTCAGATCTCAAGGCTGGGGAGAACCACTCCTTTCCCCACTCCGTCCCCCCATCCTACCCCACCAATCATCATCATCATCCCAACAGGGCTGAAGATGGTAGGGTTTACAAGGTGCTTTTACAAAGGTCTTGGAAATCATCAGCATCCCTTTACAAATGAGGAAACTGAGGCACAGAGAGGTTAAAGTGTCTCGTTCATAGGGGGCCAGCTCACTGGTTTGCCCAGAACTTTCCTAGTTTTAGCACTGAAAGTTCCATGTCCCAGGAACCCCCTCAGCCCCAGGCAAAATGGGACAGTTGACCACCCTTCTTGTCCGGGATGCAAACCTAGGACTCCTGACTCCAAATCACGTGTCTGCTCCCTGCCCAACTGCCTCCTGAGGGGTCCTCAAAATTCAGTGACCCATTCTTTGGATGGCCTCTCCAGACCACGTGGCACTGCCCTGGAGCAACTCTCTCCAGAAGCATGTGTCCAGGAGTACAGGTCATTAATACTAACCTCAATCAAATAGAATTCAGAGAGACGCTCATTTCTGGAGGGAAAGCACTTTACATAATATAGAAGAAAACTAAGTCTACTATTAAAATAACTTCATAATGATATTAAAGCAAATTTTTTTTTTTTTTTTTTTTTTTTTTCCTTGCGTTATGCGGGCCTCTCACTGCTGTGGCCTCTCCCATTTGCGGAGCACAGGCTCCGGACGCACAGGCTCAGCGGCCATGGCTCACGGGCCCAGCCGCTCCGCGGCATGTGGGATCCTCCCGAAACGGGGCACGAACCCGCGTCTCCTGCATCGGCAGGCGGACTCTCAAGCACTGCGCCACCAGGGAAGCCCTAAAGCAAATTTTTAAAATAAAACAAAAAAACTTCGCTCACAAAACATTTTCATTTCTCCATGTTGCCTTTGCATTTTTCTCTTTCTAAGCGCGGATTTTTTACAGAACCGCAACGAAGTGTATATCATGCTTGTTCTCTTTTTCACATCACGTTACAGAACTCTCACTTAGATTTGCCTCATTCTGGATCCTCCATGTCACTAACACCCATTAGCTTAGATCACAGGGAGTTTGGGCTCAGGGCTGCCTCCTTTTTGAAAGACCCCTTTCTCAGCAGGGATTGCTAACTCAGGGCCCCAGCTGGGCTCCTGCAGGTTGCCACGTAAACACCGTCCTTGGGCATGTGTGCTGTTTGCAGGGCAGAGGGACACAGCTTTCATCAGATCCTGAAAAGATCAGCGCCCTAGAGAAGGACACACAGCCTCACGTCCACTCCCAGGGCGAGCATCCACCATGCACTTTCTCTGCAGGGCTGGGCTGACCCAGGAACTCTGTTCCTCCCTTACAATAAATTCCATTTCTTGGCTTCCATATGGCTCTCAAAAAAAATCCGTTTCCTCTCCACGATCCTGATAATTATCCTGACCACAACGCCGCCTTCCAGCCTGAATCTAAAGGCAACATGGAAGGGGAGAGAGTGTGGGTGGGAGGTTGAGTGTCTTCTTTCTTTCTCTAAGTCTTTTTCCCTTTCACCTCTTTCTGCACTGGGTTTGCTCCAGGCTGGAATTTGACCCATCCTCTTTCCATCTCTTGGTCTAAGCTCCCTGGTCCACGGGTATCCTCACTGAAACCCTCTTCTTAGCACCACTGTTGAATTTTAAGTATTCCCACCCCAGATGAGGAATGCTCCCCCCATCACATCCAGAATTCCCTAGGGTTTTGGATGTGGTGATTCACAGGAACGTGTTGAGGGTCTTCCAACCAGAGGCAGAGTGTAGAATGATTTACCTTCTGGAATCCCTTCTTTCTGGAGAATTGGATGGTTCAAGAGGGAACTGTGGCCTTTCAGTCATCACTCAGAACTCCAGCCCTCAGAGCCACAGAGATCCCTAGGAAACCATGGCCCACAAGGGAGAGGCTAGCTGCCTATTAGCCACTGAGGTACCACTTTGACATAGTAGATCATCGGACCTGGGGGGCAGCTGCGTTCCACTGATCTGTCATCTTCAAGAGCAATGGCAGCGTGGCAATAGGGAGGCTCTGCAGGGATCTCTGTAAGAATAACAATAATTAAACGTTTCTAAGCACTGTGGGATACGGGATACAGAGGCACCATCATAATCACCACAGCTACCAGGGTGATGATAACAGTAATTAGATGCTGTGGTTTCCCAACTACCCCCCGGGAGCACTGCCTGGGGTGAGGCTGGCCTGTCAGGTTAATGAAGGGGGCACCAATGCCAGACAGTCCTCTCTGGGGCTGGCTAGGGCTTCGGCCACACTTCCTCCATGCGGTTCCTCCTCTTCTCTCGCCTGGCCCTCAGCCTCCACTGACCCCAGATTGGGGACTGGGGACACAGGAGAGGGTGACTCCCATTCAGCATACCACTTTAATGTAGGTTCAAGTTCATCCTGTCCTATCAACAGATTTCAGGGGATTGGGGAATCTTGGGGACTTCTTAACAGGACTCCCCTCACATCAAAGTGAGCTTTATTAGCCAATTAGTGAATGACACAGAGGGGCCTGGGAGATGGCCAGGAGGGGAAGTCTTTATTGTATTGACTTTGGGCCTTCCCCAAGCCCAACAGCTGCCTCTCTGGAAGAGCCTGTGGAAGCCGAGGGGGGACGGTGGGGACAGTTTCCTGGGTAGGGCACCTTCCTCAGGGCTGGTCTCTGTCTAGTCACTGCCCTCAGCTGTGGAGAAGGTAAGAAAGGTGAGCCCAAGGGCCTGTCCTTTGAGCAGACTGTCATTCCTGTAGTCACTGAGTCTCAGAGCCAGGAGGGAACGTGGAATTCATCTGGTATACTCTCCACATCAGAGCAAGAATCCCATCCAGGGCATCCGTGATAAGTGGACCTGGGGCTTCAGTCTGAAAAGGGACAGGGAGTTCATTCCATTGTCGGTTCCCTGAACCGACAATGGTCCTGATTGAATCAATTGGTCTTGATTCTTCTCTGAGAAAGCACACAGGCTAGGCTTTGTTCCTTTTCCCGTCAGGGTTCTGGGTGCTTGTTAATCACACCTCACTTCCACCTCCTTTGGCCTTTTCCTTTATGAGGTCTGAGGCCACCTTCCAGCCTCTCTCTGCAGTTAACTCCAACTCCTACTTTACTGCAATGACCTTATTATTAACTTCCCTGCTTTCCACCACCAAAACTTCCATCTTCACTGCTCTCTTCACCTTCCCTCCAGGCTCAGAGAAAAATGAGTCCTCTCTTTTCCAAGGCTAACCCCTGCTCCACCCTAGTCCCAGCAGCCACGCTTCCTCCAGGGCCTGCCCCAAGAAGTGCACCCTCTTTCACTTCTTACACTTGTTTTGCCAAAATCTTCACCGTCCACTATTACTAGCTCTCTTCCTTCTGCCTCAGGATATGCTCAGGAGCTTCTGATTTCCCATCACAAAGGGGCAAATAAGCCCCTTGGTCTCTGTTGTGCTAATCCTCTTCAAGATTCTGATCCATTTTACTCATTCTGTTCACCACCAAATTCCTCAAGAGCAGGGTGGACACCAGCTGCCTCTGCTTTTTCACCTTCCACATTCTTCTGCTCCCACTTTGATCTGGGTTCTGCCCCCAACACCACCTTCTCAAAGGTCACTGGCGTTTTTGCCACTGTATCCAAAGGCCTCCTCTGATTCCCACCTGCTCCCTGCAGCATCAGACACTATTGGAAACTTCCTCCTCCGTTAAATTCTCTCCTCACTTGGCTTCCGTGACAACCCTCTCTCCTCGCCCCCCTCCTCCCTCACTGACCAGTCGTCATCTGTCTGTCCTACCCACGTCATTGCCAGATTCATCTCCTGGAAGCCCAGCTCCGACAGCTCCCAACGAGCACTTCTCTGTTCAGAAACCTTCAATGGCTCACCATTGCCTGCGGGAAATAAGACAAAAATCATGGAGTTGGGCTTCCCTGATGGCGCAGTGGTTGAGAATCCGCCTGCCAATGCAGCGGAGAAGTGTTCGATCCCTGGTCCGGGAAGATCCCACATGCCACGGAGCAACTAAGCCTGTGTGTCACAACTACTGAGCTTGTGCTCCAGAGCCCATGAGCTACAACTACTGAGCCCACGTGCTGCAACTACTGAAGCCCATGTGCCTAGAGCCCGTGCTCCACAACGAGAGAAGCCACTGCAACGTGAAGCCCGTGCACTGCAACGAAGAGTAGCCCCCGCTCGCCGCAACTAGAGAAAGCCCACGCGCAGCAACGAAGACCCAACACAGCCAAAAATAAATAAATAAAAATAATAAATTTATAAAAAAAAAAAGAGAAACATCGCAATTTCTTCCAAGAGATGGTCAAGGCCAAATAACCATGCCTCACCTCCCTAAAAAAAAAAAAAAAAAAAAAATCATGGAGTTACAAAATGATGCAACTATATGCAATGCATAATATACAATGTAATAATATGTCAGGGGGTTCAAACTTTTTAAGCAGCAGAGTCCATTATGAAGACTCTTTCTCAGAAGCCCAATGTTTGAAGAGCATGAAAACAGTATGCTCTTTAAACATGCTTCCTACTGAAGCAGGGAATAGGGATCCCAGGAAATTCTAGGGCTTTCAAACCACAGTTAGAAAACCACTGAAAAAATTAAATTCGTCTGCGGGTGAGAAAACAGGCCCAGAGAGGAGAAGTGACTGGTAGAAAGTTGCACAAGATGTGTTAGTCAATCAACACATTTTCATTAAACGTGACTACTGAGTGCCAGACACATTCTAGGTGCCAGCAATAAAGCAGAGGACAAGACAGAAGTGGTCCTGCCCTGGAGGGGCTGACAGCCCAGCAGGGAGTGAACCAAGTATTAGAAACAACTACTGAAAGTGGTCACAAGTATGCGAAGGAAACTGTGGGAGCATATAGGAAGGGACTCGCCTGTCTGAAGGGCAAAGTGGGCCACGCTGGGGAAGTGACACCTGTAAACTGAGCCGAAGAGCATTGAGGCAGATGGAACAGCTTCGGTGAAGCCCAAGGAAGCAAGTTTGGTGGCTGGAACCTCAGGAAAGCCCAGCGGCTCCTACTCAAAACCCTGGAGCAGGCTGAGAAAGGGCTACAGAAGCAGGCAGCCTCAATGGCCTTGCTGAGAACTTGACACTGGCCTCAGAGGCTGGCTGGCCAAGGAAGGCTTCTCAGGCATTGGGACCTAATCATTTGCATTGGAAGACAATCCACTGCTAAATCAATGGGGTATTGTGTACTGGATTCTGGAACATAAAGTAGATATTAGCAGAAGAAAAAGACATCTGAATAAATTCTGTAGTTGAGTTAATAGTATTACACCAATACTTATTTCTTGGGTTTAACAAAGGTACCATGGTTATGTAAAACATTAATATTAGGGGAAGCTGGATGAAGGACACATGAAAACTCTGTACCATTTTTACATCTCTTCTGTAAGCCCAAAACTATTTCAAAATAAGAAGTTTTAAAAATACATGTATCCCTCTGGCACCGTGGCAGAGAGGAGCGAAACTGGATGCAGGGAGAGAGATTACAGTAATAAGGATGACTAACACTTAAACCGTTCTTCCTGTACACCAGGCATTGTTTCAAGTACTTAATGTGTTTAACTCATTTAATCCTTGCAAGTCCATGAGTGAGTATTTTATTCCCCCTCATTTTACACATGAGGAAGCTGAGGACAGAGAGGTTAAGTCAGTGGCCCTAGAACACACAGCTACTGAGTGACAGAACTGGAGTTTAAGGATTCAAATCTAGGCAGTCTAGCTCCAGAGTCCTGTGTGCTTGAGCATTACATTGTACTCCCTCCCCTCAGTGTGCACTGGCTCTACTGCAAGGATATTGCAAGGATCAGGCAGAAATCGTGTGCACGGACTAGGGTGATAACAGTAGAAATGGAGCCATGTCACTAGGCTTAAGATATCTATTGGAGGCATACTCAACATTTGCTTTTGAATTAGAATATGATGGTCAAAGAAGAGGGAAGAAGCAAGAATGACTCCTAGGCTTCCTTCCGGCTTAAGAGTAGCGACCAGAACTTAGTCTCCTGATGCTTGGTCCTACGTTTCTTCCCGTCACTGAGGGAAACATTCCAGACCTTTCACAGTCTAGTTGCACTTTCTTGTCCCTTTCTCTTATGATCTTCAAAATGCAAAACAAGCTGGACCACCTGCTGCTCCCAAATAGGCGCCAACTTTCACGTCCTTGTGCAAGTTGTGCCCTCCACAGAAAGTGTCCCCTCCATCTCCCTTGGTCCAAATCTGATCAACCCTTCAAGGCCACCTCTTCCAGAAGCCTTCCCTGCTCTCCACAATGAGAAGCACTCAGTCTCTCCTCTGGACGCCAGCATCTTTTGGGCTCTCTTTGGCAGCGAACAACTTCCATCCTATAATAGAGTTATTTGAGTAGGGTCGTGGCTCTTGCTGTCTTTGGTGACCTCAGTACATAGCATAGTAGATGCTCAAAAAGATATTTGTTCAGTGAATCAACTATCTGAGTAAACAAGCTCTATCTTATTTCTCTTTGTCCCTTCCTGGCTCCCTTTTCTGTCTACTGCAACCCACCGCACACGGACACCCGCGCGCGCGCACGCACACACACACACACACACACACACACACACACACACAACACATACAAGCTGGCACCCATGTTGGTGCTTTGTGTGTTTCAGGGACTGGTTTAATCTGCCTCCATCTTCTCCACCCAACCCATCCCCAGGCAGCCATGCCAACCCCCAGGCACACTCTCTCTGGAAGCCCATTTAATGGCAGAAGATCAAAGAAGACTTACCCAAGGATGGAGAGATGGGAGAACATAAGCGGGGAACTAGCAGGCATTGGTGCATCTGGAATTGCCCCTTCAACCTATCCAGTCCATCTCCTACAAGTGGTCCTATCCTGGAGGAGGTGACAGCCCAATGGTGAATAAATCAAGTATTCAGAAGCAGAGTCTGAGACCACTTCAGTGAACTCAATCCAGAACTAGTCCTTAAAGTATAGGGCCAGACTGGACTACCACAAACCAAATTGATAAGGCATTCTCCAGGTAAAACCCTCTTGGTGGCTACCTGGTATTCACTGCAGGTCTCTTCTTTCCCCGAGTCTCAGGCTCAGGTACAGCTTAATGCCTCTCTCCTCCAGCACTTGCCTCTGATAGATAACTCACTCAGCCCCTGTGTGCCTTCCCCACAGAAGCTTTCCCTGATCCCCACCCCACCCCAGACTGAACTGGGCACTTTCTCTGAGACCCGTCAAATCATGTGTGCACATCTCTGGGACACACCACACACATTAAATGCTTGTTTATAACATCTGTTTCTGTTTGTCTTCCCCCTCGGCCCCCTAACTAGACTGAGTGAGCTTAGGGCAATGACGATGTCTCTGTATCCCCAAGACTGGTATGGTGTTTGGTACAAAGAAAGCCCAATTACATTTGTTAAATGTAAAAAGATGGATGTATGAGTGTGAATGTTCATGTGAGCGCTTTATTCTACAGGCTTCAGC
>NW_006783618.1:26286-27710 GCF_000442215.2 Lipotes vexillifer
CAGCAGGAAACCAAGAGACACTCCAGGGCCAGATCCCAAATAGTGGGAAAGCGGTGTCCTCCTTGCCCATCCTCTTTCTGCTCCGCCTACTCCCAGAAACTAGAATTTACATCTTATCAGGAATGGGCCACTTCCCCTCTGCTCCCGCCTGCTGGGCAAAGGGCAGCAATGGGCAAAGGGAGCATTGTCTGGTCAGGCGTCCAGGAAGAACTTGCTTCTCCTTAGTGGGAAACTCTGTCTGTCTGTCTCTTCTTGAGGGAGAGGATGGGGTCCAGAGGGAAGGAACAGAGAGCAGGCCCCGGGCTGCCAAGGGCCCAGAGGGCCCAGCCGCCTTGGCAGGAAGCCAACCACACCCGGATGTGGTGGGTGGTGAATGGGACGGGGCGGAGAGTCCCTGCCTTGCCGCGGACACTGGATGGGTCCCTTTCGCGGGTATCCTGCAAATCGCTCAAAACAGAGGTTCCGCAAGGCGGGCAGAGCAAGATTTCTTGCTCTATTTAGGGAGGGGAGGGGGCTTCAGTTTTTGGAAAAGGAACTCCTGAAGGGAGCGTGTGTTAGAAAAGACCAGAAACCTCAGTGGCCCCATCTCACCCACGAACGCCCACCACCGACTTCCCTGGCAGCTTCCGGAGGATCCCCCCGCATAGCTGCCTCTCCGTTTAGCGTTCAGGTGATGCAGAGAAGCAGGAGCTACTGGGTTCTAATCCGAACCCTGCCACTTTCTGCTCATGCCCCTGGGCGAGCCGCCTTGCCCTTCTTTGGGCCTTTGTTTCCTCATCTGTAAAGTGGGGTCAGGGTCGGAGGAGAGGGCCTGGAGAAGACCTTTCGCCTCGGACACTGCTGGATCCTGGTTTCTCCGTACTGCACGCCCGCTCCTCCACAGCCCCGCCTCCACCCAGTCCTAACTCCTCCCCCAGCGAGCGGCTTCTCCCCTGACGCCGGCCGCTAGGGGTCACTGCCTCCCTTTGTCAGCGACGGAGGAGGGCGGCTAGCCCTTCGGCCCTCTCCCCGGCGGAAAGGCGACCGAAGGGGCATCTCCCGAGCAGTGGGCCTGAGCGCGACCCCACGGCCCTTGCTAGGGATCCGCCTCTGCCTGGGGCCGGAAGGTGTGCACGGCGGGGCGGAGGCCGGGGCCGAGCGCGGGCCGCGCGTGGGAGCCAGGAGGGGGTTAACGCTAACCCCTCCCCTTCGGGCTGACATCACGGGGAGAGCGGCTGAGAGGCTGGAGCTCGGCGAGTGAGAGAAAGAGAGGGAGAGGAGCGAGCGCGGCTCGACTCGGTGCCCGGGCAGCTCCACATTGTTGCGGATCGCCGGGACCCGGCAGAGCGTGCAGCTGCGGCGCTGCGGGGACGCGGCGCCCCGGGTCGCTCTCCTCGCCTGGAGCCGCACCGCCCGATCGGCTGGGCCGCCGAGCCGCGCGCCCT
>NW_006783618.1:28325-33103 GCF_000442215.2 Lipotes vexillifer
GCCGGGGGCCAGGAGCCCGCGCCGGGCAGCCGGGCGCGCCGGGGGTGGGTCCCTCTCCCCAGCCCGGCTCTGCGTGGAAGAAGAGGGCGGGGGCCGGCGCGGGGAGAGAGCGGAGGAGGAGAAGGGGGCATGACTCGTGCAACTTGCGGCGGGCATCTGCCGAGCCTCTGAGCCGGCGGCCGCCCGGGGCCCGGATTGCGTCCGCGCCGATCCCACCCCGCCCCGGCCGACGGCTGAGGTTGACCTGGATCTTCAGAGCGCCCGCCGGCCTGCAGGGATCGCCTTCGTCTTCCGGGCTGCCTTCTGGAGCGCGAGGAGCGCTCTCCTCGCGGCCCCTCTCGCCGGACCCGCGGAGCCCGATGGCTCGGATGGGGCTTGCGGGCGCCGCTGGACGCTGGTGGGGACTCGCTCTCGGCTTGACCGCCTTCTTCCTCCCAGGTAAGCACGTTCCGCCTCTGCCTTTCCCCCCCCACACACACACACACCCATCCAGTGCCTCCCCGGGGGCTGGGAGCTGGATGGCAGGCACGTCTGGGTTGTAGGGAGTGAAAGGGGCCAGAAAAGTTGGGTCACGGCTTCGGTAAGGGGGTAACGGGTGGCACGGCGGAGAAAGAGAGGTTGAGCAGCCGAACAGCCTGCCCTGCAAGGAAGCAGTAGGATGCACGTCTCTGTGTAGCAAGAAAGCACTTTCTCCGCGCAGTTTTTCACACAAAAATAATAATATGTAATAGCGTTCTATTTATTTAATAACCAGATCTCAGCTCCGGAAGCAGTTTGCAAACACTTCATGTTACATAAATGCAAAATAATCACCGTAATCACCGTCTCGGGGTACGAGGCAACAGCCCCAGGGGGAGGGCGTCAGTCTAGGATCTGGTGGGCTGCAGGGCTTGGCGGATAGCAGGGGGGGCTTCGTTTCTTCTACCAGCCCCTTTGCCAGATGGTTTCGGGCGCTGCAGCACCGCGTCGCCCCACCACCGACGCGGAGAGCCCGCTCCTGCGGCAGGGCTCACCTGCGGCTCCTTTACCCGGAGGGTGAGGCCCCGGCGGAGCGAGATCGCAACCTCCCCGCCTTGCGCAGGGCTGGGCTTCGCCTCGGAACTGCAATCGCAGTTTGGGGGGGCTCTCCCCGCAGGAGGCACCGCGGGCTTCGTGCCAGCCAGGTAGCGGCATGACCCACTTTCCTGAGGGTGCTCCGCGTGTCCTTCCTTGAGATGCTGGCGGCCGAGGGGTTAACGCGACGCCCGACCCCGGGGGTGGCCCGCGGTGGCCCCTCTGACGGATGGGGTGGGGGCGGAGGCTGGGACTGGCCCGGGCGTTTTGTGCTGGGGAATGAACTGGAAAATGCGTTTAGGAGGCAAATCCGACCGAGTCCCCTCGCCTGGATTTAACCCTTTGTGTCCCTGGGGAAGCTGCCTGGCTCCCACGGTGGCTGGGGACACCGCGCTCCAGTCGGGGCTGGCGGGTGGAGTGGGGGAGGGGTTGGGGGGAGTTCCTCCAGGCTTCGTGAAGGAAACCTGAAACTACCTCCCGCGCTAGCTACATGGGGGGCTTGGGAAGGAGGCTGGGCAGGGTGGGGGCTTGGCTGGAGCACGTGGCCCCGGCCTTAGGTGGCAAAATAAGGGGTCGAAGTACAGAGAAACCGGCTCCGCGTGGGGCGAGAATGTTGGGTCTCGTGGGGCGAGAATGTTGGGTCTCGGCTGTGCCTGCAGCTCCGCGGAGGAGGTACGTGCGGTGTTGCAGACTCGGAGGGCTGTCTGTTATCTGAGGGCCAGCCACGTTGTGTGTTTTGCGGGGCTGGCCTGCACTTCTGGGAGGGAGGAACCTGGCCGCATCCACTTTTGTACCCCGTCCGCCACCAGCTCACTGCCCGGCTCCGAAAATGCCTCGGAGTGGCCGATGGCGGAGAAAACGGTTTGTGAAAGTCCGCACCACGTTGCCCCCGGCCCTGCAGCCTGGGGGGCGCTGCCCTGCTAGGTGTGCGGGGTGAGGGTAAGTTCCTGGGCACACAGGTGTCACTGCCCATTTCAAAGAGGCATGGTTGAGTCCCTCCACGCAGCAGGGTGGCGGTGAGAATAAGAGGTCTTTATTCTCTCCCTGGACCTCCTGGGAAGCCAGCAGGAGATGCTAGAAGCTCAGGCTCTAGCACTTGTCCGACACCGGGGTTTGGGCTTCTGGGAACCCTTCAGTCCCATATTGCCCACACCCAGAACCCAGCAAAAGGACAGCTTTCCTGAGGCCTGTGTGGACCAGCATACTAGGGGTTAACCTAACCCTGGGTCAAACAAAGAGTGGGAAGGTTTGGGGAGGGGAAGGTCACCCCCCCCCCATTATCCCCTCCTTTTGTTACTCTTTTCCCCAGCTTTGTGGTGCTGTGCTTGGTAGTTCATTCCTTCTTTGGGGGGCTGGAGGCCTGCCCTGCTTCCTCCCACTCAGGAAGTGGGGGCAGGGAGGCGACACTGTCACCTGGCTCAAGTGTAGACACTCCCCCCACCAAAAATCCAGATTGAGGGGGTGGGACGCAGAGAGGGAACCAGACAGGCAGTTAATAAGCCTCCTTGATTGATCGTAATTGTCACGACTGGGTAGCGTCAGTCAGCGGGGCAGCCAGAGTTCCCCAACCGGAGAGCCTCCTCTACCCGGTGCCTGTGGCCCTGGTGCCTCTGTGAAGGGAGGGAGGTGGATGTGGTAGTGGCCACACGACACTTGGACAGAGGCTGGTGGGCCCAGAAGTTGCCCTCCCACACCCCGTTTACCATCACCCTCAGGCACCCTCCTGATTGCCCGCTGCTGCTTCTCTCTGGGGACTTGGCAGCCTGATGCTCCTTTCTGGGTTCTCCTAGGCTATGGCAGGGGGCATGGAGGGTGGAGGAGATGAGCCTGGGGGCGGGGAGGGGAGCCCCCCCGGGCTGTGTGTGGTGGCCCACGGACTTCAAAACACTCCAAATCCGGCTATTGATGTGTAAGCACAGAAGTATGTTTTCAACAACACAGACTTTACCGGGCAGGGTGGTGAAGCCCCACAAGCCTCTGAGATGAATCTGTTCACTCAGAGGACAGGGCCAGTGGGGCACGGGGGCTGCATCCCAGAGGGGCAGGAGGAGCCCAGGAGAGGAAGCAGAGAACCTGTCTTAGAAGCAGGTGCGCTGAGCTGGTGTCCCACCTACACCACACCCTCCCTAATTGGCTTCCCCAAACCTTTTGTCTGGAAAGAGAACACACGCCCCAGGTGTCGCGCACACCCTCAGAAGACCTGTCGGGGCCACAGCACCCCCTTCTCTGCAGCCTATGCAGAGCTCGCTGTCATGGTGGTTTCCTTCGAAACCTGGGGTGTCAGGACTGTTGGGTTATTCTCCTCTCTCCCCATCGCTCACAGACTGTGGTGTGCTCTGGCTTGCTGGGCAGGATGTTATGGCAAAACCAATCCTGCTGGCCCGGGGTTTGCAGCGCGGGTAAGCAGGAATCCCAGTGCCCATTTCGGAGGCAGCGCTGTGGAATGTCTCAGACTCCGATTCAAGGCCGAATAGTCAAGGCTGGAAGGGAGGAGGAGATATGGCAGAGCCTGGGCCCAGCACCCTGGGCTGAGTGGTCTAGAAAGTGTCTCTGAGCCTGACTCTCTGTGTTTATGGGACAGGCCGCCCCTTGTCGCCTGATACTGGCCTAGACTCTGATATCCATTCCCTTCTCGGCTGCTCAGCTTTGCACAGTGAATCCACCTCGTTGGCCTGACCCGGGACGCAGTTGTACAGTGCCAGGATGGTCTCCGGCCAGAACCCTAGTGCTGACGGCTGAGCAAGTGGGCCAGGCTGGGGAGGGTGGGGGGCAGGAGGTCAGCCCCAGTTGCTATGCCTATGATACTGCCATTGTTTAGCAGCTGACTAATGTTCATTGTTCAGCACAAACAGAAAATACCCAAGGGAGGTGTGACTATACCTTCAATTTTCCTGATTGTATCTTTCCTGGTTAACCTGGTAAATTGAATGGCTCCTACCTGCTGGGGGAGACAGTGAGGGTGTCTGTATATTCACCTGTTATGCTGATTTTTTTTTTTTTTTAACTCTGAATGTTAGCCAGTGAGCCAGGCTAGAATGGACATTAGCCAGCTATGGGACTTAGGCTATAACGTTTTTGACAATCTGCATATGGCCTCACCTTCAGTATAGAGTGGGTGCACACACACATGTGCAAGACTGTGTGTGCATGTGTTGGTCATCTACAGTTTACTGTGTACATGCAGACCCATGGGGACTAGGACAAGGAGGTGTGTGCACTGGGATCTATGGGTCACCATGGTGCAGGGGCCATAAATATACATCAAATGTATATTCACATGCAATTGATTTCTTATGGCTTTCCAACTAGGATTTTGTGAGTGGCTGTGAGCCTTGGTAACACCTGTGTTTATGTCAGCGTGTCAGTGAGGATGACTTTGGAGGAGACCTAAGATTTGCCCTTAGCCAGCTCCTTCCAAGATGAGCTGTCATATCCTTTGGGGTTGGGAAGCCTGGACCCTGCCTTATTTTTCTGCTCTGCCCTTGGCCTTAGACTGGGCCACTGCATCTTCACAGGGAGATGCTCACCTGGAGAGACTTTCCGCTGCTTCTCAGGATTCCTGAACGGCTGGGAAGGGCCACAAGAAATAGAGTTTCAGCTACTATTTTGGCATCTTTGCTTCCTGCATGAATATTTGGGGAAAAGGATCAGCTGGAGAAAGGGGATGTACTCTGGGCATTTTAAAAGGAGCTCTTGAGTCGTGGGCTGTGAAAAGCCCTGCTGAA
>NW_006783618.1:33381-41398 GCF_000442215.2 Lipotes vexillifer
AGTCGTGGGGTGTGAAAAGCCCTGCTGAACCATATGTGTGCCCAGGTTGGCAACATACGTGTACCTGGAAGCATCCCAGTTCATTCAGCAGAAAGCAGGAGCCCCCCTGTTGAAAAGGCAAGTGGGGATGAGGGGCACGGAGTGGGGAAGAGGCCAGTCCTGGGATCCCAGGACACTGTGCCCGAGTCCAGCTGGCAAATGTTTCTGCCCCATGATGCCCGCCCCTCTCCATAGAGACCAGGTCTGCAGAGCCAGCAGCAGATGTGCTGGCTGGGGCAGGAGGTAACTTAAGATCTGAGCAGGGATCACCTTGCACAGGGAAAGCCCTGAGCTGGAGATAACACCCCTTAGTCCGGTTAACCCTTTAAGCTCTGGATTCTCTTGTGCTGTTTGGAACTGGGAAATGGGGAGAGGGAAAAGATAGGAGAAAACACATCAAACCTAATATCTGAACACTGACAAGGATAGATGAACTCAGTGCAACAGGAGAGACCCAAGAAGGACACAAAGAAGGTCTTCCTGACAGCAGACTGTAGGCTCTTCAGGGCAATGGATAATCCCAAGGTTTATTCTGGGGTAGCGGAGGGGCAATGCTTATGTATTCTCAGGGACTCATGGGATCTGTGCCTTTCACAGTCTTCTGGGGTAGAGTAGCAGTGGTCCCAGGCCCCAGTCAAGAGGGAGCAGCAGATAGCTCAGTTCCTCTTCCCACAACCTGGAGATCACCCCATCTTGGCCACCCAGCAGAGTGAGAGAGCAAAGCAAGGCCAGCTGGACTGGATTTGAATCCCATCTCCACCAATTGCCAGTTGAGTGAACTTGGTTAAGTTGCTTTGTAGGCCTCAGTTTTCCCATCTGTAAAATGGGTTTCTGCTAATACAGCTTTCAAAGGAGGTTTGTGAAGATTAGATCGACAGTAATGTATGAAAAGTGCTTAGTGCATTGCTAGGCATGTGATAAATGTTCAGTAGTGGTAGCTGCTCTTATTCCCTACACCTTTCCTCTGAGTGGTCCTGGCCCCCACTGTGTCTGCCAACTTCACAATCCCTTGAGAAAGAACCACTCAGCTGCCTGCCCACTGCTGACCTCTCTTCCCCACCTGGAAATGATGGCAAAGTCTGCAGCAGCCCTGGGGGACTCAGGTGGCCTGGTTGGCTGCAGGCACCTACCTGAGCCCAGCCCTGGTGGTCATGTATGGCACAAGCAGCAGGTGATGTGCACCTTTGTTCTGCAGCCTGTCACCAAGCGCTCTCCCCTGCACCTGCCTCACTCCCTGGCTGGGGCCCAGCTGGGTACCATGGCCCATCTGGAGTGCTGGCTGGGGCAGCAGCCTGAGGCTAGCATGAAGGGCCTGGGACTCAGCCCCTGCAAACTTCCACACTTGGGAGAAGAGTGGGCCACAGGACCCTTTCCCAGCAGTCCACGGTACCGGCTCTTCAGGCAAGATGGTACAGTCCAAGAGGTAGAGAATCTGTCCTGGGGTCATGCCCTTCTCACTGGCAGAAAGTCCTTCTGGTTTCTCCAGCTGAAGGCTCAGTCCTTTCACCAATAATAATAAAGATGTTTGTGACAGTCTTTTCAGTTCATAGTTTCAGCTGATCCTCTCAGTGACCCCATGTGAAGGGTATCAGTACACGTTCTCCCATTTTACAGATGAAAAAAGTGAGGTGTAGGTTTAGTACCTTGCTGACCATTTCATGCCAGTGTAGCCAAATCACATTTCAAGTCTTCTGACTCCAAATTCATTAGATAAGGAAGATGAGATGGGCTGGGCTGGACAGATGCGGAAGAGGCTGAGCCAGGCCACGAGAGAATGTGTCCGGTGAGGTGGTCATTCACTTTGCCAGCAACCACCAGCTTACACGCTCCCCCACAACAAGCAGCGCATGGTGGCTCCCTGGAGAAGTGAGGGATAAGTTAAGGATATAGGTTGGAGGTTGGCCCAGCTGGAGCTGACCACAGAGACCAGGTTGGCACAGAGCACAAGATGCCCAACAACAGAACAGCTTGGGGGAGGGGGCGTGTCAAGGGGAGCATGTCCTTTCAGATGCTAGAGCACCACTCCCAGGGATCTGACCTGAGACATGGGCACGGCCCCTGAGGCATGAGCACAGAGCCTCCGGGCACAGGCAGGCACACAGCCAGCGTGTGGGCCTGGCCCGGGGCAGAGCGGTGCTCAGACAGCATTGTGGACTTGACTGGAACAGTGGAGGGAGTGAGGCGGGGATTTGGTAGGCAGAGTCGGTTCCCTCTCCTAGGCTATCCTCCACCCCTCTCTGGTCCACGCAGACCCCAATTTCATTCCCAGTTTATGAGGAGTCTCATTACCAAGCCACAGACAATAAAACCCGCCTGGCCACTCTGGCCCGGATCTCATTAGAGGACATTAGTTCCGCTGGCTTGGTGGCTCCGTTGGGACACAGCTGCAGGCGTGGCCCAGGCAGCAAAACAGGCCAGTGGCCATGGGCACAAGCATGTCCCATTGGGAGTTCGAGTTTGATCTGTGGGCCTAAGCAGGGTCCTCCTTCCCCACCCGCACCCGCACATTCCTGGAATGCACGTTCCCCAAAGCTGGAAACATGGAGTCCCTCCTGCCCACTTGGACCCTCAGTTCTGCTCCCCACCTTAAGGAGGCAAGGACACAGCTCCCTCCAGGGCTACACATAGGAGTCCGCCTTCTCTGAGAAGCTCAGCAGATTATTGTCATTCCATAGAAGAGGGCACAGGGTACAGCACGCCCACCCCCCCCACACAGATCTGAGAGACACGTCCTAGCAGCAGAGGTGGAGTCTGGAGCCTTCCACACGGCCTTGGCCTGAATCTTAGCCCATCTTTCTGTCCAAAAGGTGGGGGTAGAGACCTGGAGACCCCATTTGAGAAGTGTTTTTTATTCCCTATAGATGCAGTTTCACCAGCTGGCAGCCTCCACAGGGGCTTCCTGGCCCCTCTCCTCTCCCCAAGGTGGAGTGACTTGCCCACAGTCACTGCGATGGAGCCCTGGTTCCATCTTGGGGTTCTTCCCACCAAAGACGGGATTATTTCTTTCTTAGCAGATTCTGGTGTCTGTTGACAGCCAGCCCCTCTGCCTGTGCCCTCCCCCTCTGCTTTATCTTTCTTCCCTCGCAGACCAGCCAGTCACCACCATACCACCAGGGCTCAGTGAACATAGCCATGAAAAACAAAACAAGGGCAAAGAAAACCATGCCCCTTCTTGGAGCCTCAGTCTTGTAGAGGAAAGAAAGTGCCAGGCCGGAGTAATTGGTTCTTAGTGCACACGGGCTCACTTGGTGTGCTCCACGCGGGGGTCACACAGGCCAGCCCACACTTCAGCACGTGAGCGCCCGCCAAATCAGTCAGTGGAGGTGGGAGCGCCAAGCTGTTTGGGAAGACATCGGCAAGTCAGCCCCGCTCTGGAGAAACGGGGGCTGGAGATCTATGCCAGCCCCTGATGCTCCCCTGTAAGGCCCTGCAGCTTGTCTGGAATTCGAGCCCCAAGTGGGATTGGTGGGCTGACTCCATGGGCTCCATTCCCTGACCCCTGAGCAGCGCCCCAGGTATCCCCTCCGTCACTCCTGGTCTCTCCTGGGCAAATGCTGTCAGCTGCTGGGACAAAGGAAGTGGACGAGGTGCCTCAGAGCCGAGCCAGCCTTGCCTCCACTTGACCCACTTGACGTGGATCCCACTGCAGGAGGGGCTGGTGGCAGTGTCCTCATTCAGGGACTCCTGCAGCAGCCCCTGGCTCACCTCCATCCCCAACTCCTGGCTCTCTGGCTCCAAACTGCCTACACTGCTTCTTGGATGAATGTACCTAAAACGTGCCTGAGAAGGATACTCACAAGCCCAGAAGCATTTGATGGCTGCCCCCTCTCTGGCTCAGCTCCCACCACCTCTCCCTGCATGGCAGGCCCAGCCAGCCACACACCTCATGCTTTCCCACCTCAGTGCCTTTACACGTGCCGTTCCCCCCAAATCGCCCTTATTTCCCATATCCAAAAACTGAGGTCGAGAGCTACTTTTATCATGAAGCCCCCAGCTGGAGATAACCTCTCTCACTCAAGGCCCCCACCTCCCGTCCCCAGCACCTCATCCATGCCACCCATGGCAATAACCACTCTTCATCTTGGTATAGTTATTTGGGCCTGGGATTTATCTTCATAAGACTGAGAGCTCCAAAAGGACAGGGCTCATTGTTGATAGAGCTTGGAATCCCTAGGGCCTTGCAGGGGGTTGGCCACACCATGGGCTATCTGATAGCACTGTAGTAGGTGGATACATCATTGCATAGTACATGCTAAGTGGATATGTCGTTGCTTGTTTGGACAGTGATGATGATAACAATAACAGCAAACTGTTATCAAGAGTTTTTAGACACTCAGACACTGTTGTAAACATCTTACATGTAATAACTTATTCGGTCTTCATAACAATACCTCCTTCTTGTGGAGGACCCTTCCCCCCGTCTTTAACATATGAACAAAGGAGACCTGAGCAGAGATTAGGTAACTCACCTCTGGTCACATAGCTAGTAAGCGGCAGAGGCAGGATTCAGATCCAGGAAATCAGGTCCAGTGTCCATGATCCTACCACTTGGCTAAGCTGCCTCTCTTCTGGGTGATGGAAGAAGACAGCTTACTAAGCCTGGCGTAACACAGTACCTTGCCTCAAGAATGCCCATCCCCCGGGCTTCCCTGGTGGCACAGTGGTTGAGAGTCCGCCTGCCGATGCAGGGGACGTGGGTTCGTGTCCCGGTCCGGGAGGATCCCACATGCCGCGGAGCGGCTGGGCACGTGAGCCATGGCCGCTGAGCCTGCTCGTCCGGAGCCTGTGCTCCGCAACAGGAGAGGCCACAACAGTGAGAGGCCCGCGTACCGCAAAAAAAAAAAAAAAAAAGAATGCCCATCCCCCCTGCATAGCATCTTATAGCCTACCCTCCTGCTCCCTTTGATGGTGCAGGAATGACCTGGGGCCTCCCAGGAGCACTGCGGAGTCATTAGTGCTTAACATCAGGGAGTTTCGGCGGTTGTTACCACTTATCCTTTGGATACCTTACAAGTACTAAAAGTACAGTTGTTACATTCCTGGTATATCCTGCCACCGTCACCGTTGTGTCTTGGGAGTATTAATATGTCTGTGCTAGAGGGAAATGTCTTGACATTATTGCTGTTTCATCCCCTGAGCCTTTGAGCATCACTGGTGCCGTTTGGGGGCCTCCCACCATGTTTCACTGTGAGACTAGAGGCAGGTGTAATAGCTCCTCTCAGAGAATCTGCCTGGAACTGCCACCAGCAGGTGTTCCCAGGCTGGCCCCAGATCCTGGGTGGGTCCACAGCTCAGCAAACTGATCCTATGCCAGGGCCTGTCCTAAGCTTCCGCAAGGTTCCCATCCCTCTTGCCCTCACCCAGAGATCCCAAAAGATGGCAAGGGAGGTGGCCCCTACCTGGGGAGAGGGGCAGGGAGAGGATTTAGGGTGTTCACATGTGCCAGCTGCTTTGATCTCCTGGGATGAAAGGGCCTGGTGCCTCCTGTACCACAGGCAGGTTCAAGACAGGGAGCCGGGGACAGAGGCATTGGCCGCCTTGCAGCTGAGGTATCAAACTGTCCCAGGAAGGAGGATCGTGGGAGCAGAAAAATCAAAACCCTTTCCCAGTGTTGTGGTCACGGACCAAGAGTGGACTCCAGATGGCCCACGTGTGATCGTCCTCTCGAGGGTCACCTGGGGCCAGTGCTCCTCCAGCACTCCCTGACCCTGCAGATTACCACGTGTGCTCAGGCCTCACAAACTCCCTTGCTTAATTAGGAAGGTAACTCAGCTGCAGAACAGTCATCTGATACGTTTCGACGCCAAAGAGAAATTCCTCCTAGACCCTCTGCTGTTCTAGATTATCCATGCTCCGTTAGTTTGAATTACGGTGCAACTTCTGTGGCCCAGACACAGGCCAGAGCTATGCGATCGGTTCCTGGAGCTGGAATCCTCCCGGCACCCGGGAAGTACTTGGAAGCATAGGAGGAAGGAGGACTTAAGACCCATCTGCCCTCCATGCAAACCTAAGGATTGCCTTGTCAGTGCAAAGGAGCCGGCTCTGCCCAGGGCCTGCCTGCCCCGGGGCCTGCGATGCCCACGGGTGCTTTTGAGTCAAGCCACTTTCATGCCTTCTGAGCCAGGCCTCCTTTGAGGGTTTCAAGTCAGTGGCAGAAGCTTCTACGGCGGCTCCTGGGTAAAACTTGGAGCAGAGGCAGGGACGGGCTTCTCCTCGAGTGTGAATACGATCGGAGCGGAGCAGCCACACTGCACTGGATTATTTTATTATGATTGCCCACCTCCCCCATCCCCAAACCATCCTGGTCTCATTGGCCTAGATTGCTGCATATCTCAGAATGATGGATGGGCTGCCTCTCCCTTCCCAGGCAGGGTGGCCGGCCCTGCTACCGAGACACCTCCTCCCCAGCCCCTTCCCAGATTTATTCCCTGTGTTTACGGTGCCCAGAGAGTAATCAGTGTCCTGGGCCGGCTGCGCACTCTGATTATCTCTGCTCGGTTGATGGATGAGCCTTTGGGGAACTTAGATGACAACCCCCTGCCCCTCCCCCCCCCGTGCCCTCCCCTGCCTGGGCCTCAGCACCCTTCCCAACCTTCGACGCCTCCCAGGAGTCAGATAATGGGCCTCTGGGCTGGAACCGAAGGAGCGGGTAGTCGTGGAGGAGGAGAGGTGATGGTCTTTGGCCCCCGCCGCTCAGCACTGCTGTGGGGTAACTGGAAAGGGTCTCTGTGGCTCCCCCTTCCCTCCAGGGAGCCTGGGACAGCGGGCAGACAGTGCCACCAGCTAGCTTCTCTGCAAGTCAGCCCCGCCCCCCCCCACACACACACAGCCCAGCTCTGCTCAGAAGCACCCTTCCCAGAAAACAGCTCCATTATCCTCTCCCATCTCCCATCACTCCATTAATCCCACCCCCTTGGCACTTGTGTACACAGTTTGCACTGTAATGATAATTTGTGCTGGTTTATGTGTTTCTTTACAAGTGTTTTTATGTCCTCTGTGTGTGTATGAGAGAGGTTTATGGTGTGTGTGTGTATGTGTGTGCCCATGCATGAGGTCACATGCGCTGTGTGTGTGTGTGTCTGCTCCTGATCAGACTCTGATTGCCATCGGAGTGGGGGGCTCTCACCCAGCTCCCTGCGGGGAGGGCAGAGTCTGGATCCTGGGGGGTGAGGGGAAGAGTAGGGAGAGGTAGGCAATCAAAGATGATGGCTGTCGAGGCAGGGTCTGCACTGTCCCCCAGCCACCAGTTAGAGAATGCAGAAGGTCAGTCTTAGATAACTGTTTTGTCTATAGGATCACAAACAACTGGTTTGACTATATTTTTCCCAGCAAATTGACTGAACCCACTGGTTGTTTTGGAGCCAAGCGGTCTCTGCCTTTTATTACTTACATGTGGCCGTGTATATACCTATGTCTTGTCTTCTCCAGACTTGAGTTCCCGTCACTGGAAAATGGGGATGTGATACTGGGAGGTTTAGAAGTGGTAAAGAATGCATGTGGCCACGTGGTGTGATTAGCACGGTGCCTGGTACAGAGCGAGTCTTCACACCACTTGGCTGTTATTAGCTACTGCCCGCCTAGGGACCCCAGGTCTAGAGGAAGGTCACTTCCCAGGGGCTGGGAAGCCAGGCCCAGGAGCCCTCCCAGCAGTTCATGACCCGCTGGGTGGGTTATCCCTCAGCAGGGCTCCTGTGACCTCTCCATGGTGATCAACTCAGGAAGAGTCAGGCGCTCAGGCCCCTGGGCTCCTGGAAAACCAACCCCCTGCCCAGATGGTCACCTGGAAAGGTGCCTGGTGACCCTTGGAGCCATCCTGTGCTCCCTTCTTAAAGGGTAGTTAGAAGCAAGAGTTACACGCCCTCGACCAAGGTACCCCAGGTGCAGGAGTCCGGCTGCCGCCAGAGCCCGATGCCAGCACTTATGGGACTCCCACTGCCATGGGTGTGTGGTGGGAGAGGGGTGGCAGGGCCATTCCTTC
>NW_006783618.1:41408-60421 GCF_000442215.2 Lipotes vexillifer
TCCTGCTCCCACTCAAACCCGTGTGCACTGATGCCTGCAGTACAGCATGGGACAGCACCAGCCCTCTGACCTCACACACAGCAGGTGACACCTCAGAGTGCCACCTCTGCATGCCTGTAAGACAGTGGCCTGGCTGGGAGATGGAGAGGAGGAGCTGGGGCCTCATGAGGTAATTACCTAAGCTCGTCACTCTCCCTAAACCCTCCCTGCTGGGACATGAAGGGGCTGGGGTGACTAGGCAGGGGCTGCGTCCTCCTTCATCCTTAAAGGCGAGTTATACATCTGAGCCCACCTGTCCTCTCCCAGCCCCAGGTCTGGGAAGAGCCTCCCAGCTGGGCCCTCAGCTGAGGATACCTCCTACCCTACAGGTGGAGGTGGGGAGGACCAGAAGAGTTAAGTCGCAGAACCCTAGAGTCTCAGGGTTGCAAGAGGAGTCAAATAATGTAACACCCATTCACTTCTTAAAACCCCCCAACCACATCCCTACCTGTTGGTTGATCATCCAGCTTCAGCATGAATACCTGCAGTGATGGGGAACTCACCACCCTACATGGAAGCCCATACAGCTCTGACTGCCCCAAATTCTTCCTTGTACTGAGCTGAAGTCTGTATCCCTGAAGCTCCCCACCTCTTAGTCCTGTTTCTTCCCCCTTGGAATCCTGTAGAACACATCTGATTCTGCACATGGGGGTCCTCCAGGCATTTAAAGATGGCCTCTGGCACCCGGAGTCTTCTCTCCCATGAACCCAGCCAGCCAAGTCTGATACCCCCTCCGTCTCAGATGCTTTCCTGGGAACCAAGTTGTCTAGATCCCCGGTAACAGGTGTGATGCTCCAAACGCCGGCTGACTGGCCCAGGGATTTCAGCCTAGGCGTCCCCAGCTGCAACCACTGTCCCAGGAGCCAGGAGGAGGGAGCGGGTTAGCTGCCTTCACCCTTCCCCACCTCCACCTCACCGCTTCCCAACCCCTGTTTTCCTTTGGATTAACAATAAATTGCAGTGAAAGATCCGTTTATCTCCAGTGGGAATTAAAGAATTAAGCTGGTGAGGGGCCTGAGAGAGGGAGCATATTGCAGAGATTCAGGGCATAGAGGACAGTGCAGAGGGCGGGGGACCCTCCGCCTGCAGTCACCTCACTGTGAGGGGGTGGCGGCAGCCCCCTAATTCTTCCAGCAGCCCGTGCCCTAATTGGCACGGGTGGGGACCGGTTGGAATGGGTGTGGTCACCGGTGGGAGGCGGTGACCACAGGGATGCCTGGGGCTGGGGGGGGGGCTGGCAGCCTCTCCTGTCGCCCCTTGGTGCCTCGTGCCGTGGTGCAGCGGCTCTGTGGCATGTCACGGCGCTGGGAGAGCGAGCCACGGCATGTGGCGGGGTGAGGCACCTCACCGTCTGACCTTGTGATACACAGACTGTGATGGAGATTCTGCAGCCGCAAGTCCGTCCCCCCGCCGCCACCACCGCCACAGGCAGTTCATCAGTACCGTCCAGGCACTAAAAGCGCGTCCCCTCCCCGCCCCAGAAGACCCTTGCGGACTTCTTAGCCGTGGATTCCCGTGGCCATTGGCGAAATGAGTCTTTGGCACCTGCAGAGTCTGGCCTTCTCTTTATCCTGAGGGTAAACCCGAAGCCTCCTTCCTGAACCCGAGAGGAGGTTAGTCAGGCGCCGCCCCCCAACGCGTCTCCACACGCCTGAGCCCCAGCACCCCGCCCCCAAAACCCAGGAGGCGTGGCTTGGAGCCCCTTCTGCCCTGTCGCGCAGGCTCGCTGCTCCTTGCCAACTCCCCACCCCACCCCGCCTCAGACGGTGGTCCCCTTGCCAAACCTGCCAAACCCTGAGGCTGAGCAGGGAGAGATAAGGAGCTGAGCTACGCTCGGAGGGAGGGGGCGGGGAGGGGAGCAGTGAAGAGGGGATGGCTCCTCCCTTGGCCGCCTCTGGGTCACCCAGACACGCCCCCAAATAATATTTTCTATCGCTGTCATCCCTCTGTCTCCTGACACCCCACCAGGGTGGGGAGAAGGAGTTGATATTCAATGGTAGCAGCCACCGGGAAGGGCGGGGTAAGATAAAGAGCGAGGCGGGGCTGGGGCCAGTCCGTGGTGGGTGGGGCGGAGGTGGGGCAGCCTCCAGAGCGGGGCGGGGGAGTTCCGGAGGTGCTCGGGATTCAACACTGGTGTAGGGGTGAAGGCGCAAGGTGGGCCCTCAAGTCCAGGAGTCTAGCTGGTTAATAATTAGTAACTCTGGTTAGTAAATCATTAGTGTTTTCTCCCCAATTTCAGCTCCCCCACCTCCAGCCCTGGAGATCCTTGTAGGCTCTGCCCTCCCCCTCTCCCAGATGCTTTCTGGTCTCTAGAGCCAGCATGGTGTTTAATCTCCAAGAGTAATTAGTGACCTGCAGGCGTGCTCCCACAGGCTCTTTGGATGCACCTAGATATTGCCTGCTGGCAGGGCAGCCCCTTTGACCAGCCCAGAGAGCATCTCAGTACTCACTGTCCTTGGCCCCCATTGACTGACTTGGTTGGGCCCTTTCTGCTGGCCAGATGGGGTCCTGGAGTGATCCTGTGGGTAACTCTTCCCTAATCGTTTAGGTGAGGTCAGTTAGTCTACAGATGTTCTTTGAGCATCTATTAAGTGCCAGGTACAGTATGTCAAGAAAAAGTACTTTAAGCCATTCAAATTGACATTAAAAGCTTTATTCAAAGGCTCATGGGGGGAGGCACGTGTCCTTGAGGTTTGGCCTTTGGGTGGCATTTTTCATCTGTAACTACTGGAACACTTCCCATTGGCAGTTGTCCTGGTTTCCATGCCTTGTCCTGGCTCCTTGGTGCAATCCCGTCCTGGTGGCTATCAGAACAGTTCTTTCTAGAGCTGTTTTTGTAAGCCATGTGGTCAGGGGACGGGGAGGTGGGAAAGGAAGGGCAGAAAAGGGAAAAGGGTAAGGAGATAAGGGCTGAAGCGAGGGCACTGGAAGCCTCTCCTGCCTGTTTCAGTCCTTGGCAAGAGCTGGGGCTGAGCCCAGTTGTGACGTACCATCTGAAAACAGGTGTCCTCCTGCTCTGGGCTCTGGGATGGCACACAGTGGGTCTAGGGAATTACTCAAGTGATTAAAGTCTGCACAGGGCTGCACTGGGCTGCGAAGGAGACACCTGGACCCTAACCTGGGGGAGGCTTCCTGCGCGGAAGTGACCTTGATGCTGAGACCTGGAGTCTGAGTAGGAGTGGCTGGGGGAAGCGGCAGAGGAGAATGACCAGGGCAGTCTGAGGGAGGCCAGATGCAGACACACGTGAAAGAAGACTAGAGTCTTCTGGAATGTCTTCAGGATGGGGGAGCCGGGAGCTTGTAGCCGTGGAGGGGGCTGGGAAGGCCGTGTGGGGAATTTTGGCCTTCAGAGAACAATCCCCTCTATCTGCTCTGTCCAGTTTCAGCCTGACCTGCACCCCAGACCAGCTGGTCTGACTGCCAGCTGGACAGTCCCGCTTCAGGCCCCACGTACAATCCTCCTCTTCCCAGGACACAGCCCTCGCTGGACTCTGCCCATTTCTGTGCTTGGAACCCCAATTTTGCATTCAGTGGAGCTCTGACCAATTCCTCTCCATCCTCTGCATCTGATTTGTCGCCAGTTATTATTGGTCCCATTTCTGTCAGACCCCCACCCTGTGCCAGTCCCGACACCATCACCCTCTGAGACATCCGGGGGCCTCTTCCCATTCCTCTGTGGCCTGCACACACTGAGAGCAAGGAGAAGTTGGGGCATGTCGTGCTCCTGCTCTGCCTGAAGCCCTCCTGGGCTCCCCGGTGCTGCTGTCTTAAACACAGACTCCGTGATCGAGGCCAGGGCTCTCACCCCTCCCAACTAGCACTGCTGATGTCCTGGGCCAAGTAATTCTGTGCATTGTAGGGTGTTTAGCACCATCCCTGTCTTCTACCAGGTGGATGCCAGTAGCCTCCTCCCACCACCCCCTACCATGTGACAAGAAAAAATGTCTTTACACATTGCTGAACATCCCCTGGGGGCAAAGTTACCCCCAGTTGGGAACCACTGGTCTAGGCTCTTGCTGTAGCCAGAACCTACTTTTCCAAAGATATCTCCCCCTGCCTGACTTGGGCACATTCAAGTTTGCAGCCAGAGTTAACTGCTCCTGGCTCTTCCACTCCTGCCCCTGGGCCTTGGCTTCTGCTGCTGGCTGAGCCCAAAGCCCCAGCATGTGAAAATACCTGTGAAATACCTGGTTCCCAAATGGCCCCTTCCCCAGTCTCCTGGTACTATGTTGTTTGGTACTGTCTCTCTTTCCTCCCCTCACCCTAGACGCCAAGGTCTTTGCAGGAGAGGTCTCTGCAGGCTCTAGCTCAGTGCCCTGTACACAGTAGGTGCCCCGTAAATGTACAGTACACCGATGGGAGCTGCTGGCTTGCCCTCCTTCTCAAGCCCAGTAAGCTCTGAGGTTTCCTTCCCCCACGCACCTCCCTGTTTTCCTGGCACTTTGTTTAACCCCATAGCCAAGATGCGAAAACTGCTCTGCTTCCCTCTCTCCTGACACCTCCCATACTCACGTCGTGTTGTTTGTGGCAAACAAAAGCATCTTTTTGCCATTTAGTCAACATTTACTAAGTATTTACCTCCCATGCCTTGACCCCTGGGGAGCAGGGGGCTCTGTAGTCGCGCATGTGTGAAGGTGTGTGTGGATGTGTGGTTTCCCAGGGTGTGTGTTGGTGCATTGCTAGGTGCATGTGTTTGTGTCTGACTTAGAACTTGTGTCATCCACGCCAGGGTTTGTTGTGGGTCTGCTCCTCCACTAGCTTCTCCACTGGCCAGGCGCCCTGGGCTTGTCCCCTCTACACGCCCTCCCTCACTTTTCATTCCTTTGCTCACGCTGTCCCCTCTGTTTGGTGAGCCCGATTTCACTGCCTTTTAAAGTCCCAGTCATCCTGCAAGGCCCTTTCTTCTCTAACTCCTCTCCCCAAGTTCATCATTTTCTCCCTGGTACCGTCATGGCACTTGTGAACATTCCTACCATAGCACATGATCACGGTATTAGTTCATGGATTCCGTGTCCTTAAGCCCGGGACGATATCATTCGTGTGTGTGTGTGTGTGTGTGTGTGTGTGTGTGTGTGAGTGTGTGTGTTTATAATCCTTATTTTCAGGCACTTGATAGATTCTTAATATATGTTTATTAAGTAAATTGAAGTAAATTGCTTATTTTCCTAAAGCATTTTCTTTGTACTGTTCTAAGAATGTCTCTGATTAATGACTTTGCTTAATCATTCTGCACGTGCCCCCATGTGTTTCTGTGCCTGCAACCGTGCACATACATACACGTCTATATGTATACAGCACTATTTAACTGCACACGTGTGCTTGGTTGGACATGCATGCGTGCGTGGGTCTCTGTTTCAGTGTTTCTTGTAGATTTAAATGTGGCTCCCCCCCCAGTGCAGCCCCTCTCCAAGCCCCTCACCTTTGAGAATTGAAGGAGTGAGGGTGAGGGGGACTGGGTGGTGACTCCCCCCAGGCAGCTTTCTCCAGCCACCTGAGATCTTCCTCCCAGAATTTCCTTCTGACCCCAGCCCATGGTCTGTTGGAAGTGACCAGGGGCTTCCTGTCCATCCTGGGGCAGCCTAGGGTAGGCAGGTTAGGTTGGAGGGCAGCCTTCTGTGGCCTAGTCACATCATACCCCCTTCCCGATCCATCTCTGCCCTGTTTAATTGGAATTTGTCTAGTGGAGACCATCTGTTCCATTCCGTCCTGTTTCCATGACAACCAAGTGGCTTGAGACTGAGGTTTGTGGTGAGAGAAGTGGCCTGGGGGATGCTGGGAAAAATCAGTGATGTCCTCCCCCTCAGACCGGCTCTGCCTCGCCCTTTCCTTTCTGCCCTGCCCTCACCCCCAAGCCCAGAGCAAAAATAAAGCTATTGCCTGCCAGGGCGTGAAGTCCCCCAGCATCCCCTCTCCCAGCTCAGCCCAGCCCTGCTCTCTCCCAGGCTCCTTTGGGTTTCCTATACATGGCTCCCTCCGGCTTCCATTCATAAGCTCTTGCCACCAGCAGACTGGGGAGCTAGCCCTGTCCTTCTACCCACACCTGGGACTAGAAGGGAAATCTGGGGGCACAAAGCCCTGCAGTTTCTGCCTCTGCACTTTTGAGCCTCAGGCACCCCTGCCTCCAAACAACTTGCTCGCCCCATCCAGGCGTCTTAAGATCTCCTTCAGCCACAGGGATGACACACGGGCACACCCCTCACTTTACAAGCATCAGAACTTTCAACCCACTTTGATGGTTGATGCATTTCCCCTCCCTAGCCAGCGTCCAGGGAACCTCAGTCCCCACGGACCTTCCACGTGACAGGACTTTGAGAGTGGGGTCCCTTGCTCCCCTCCCAAGGGAGTGAGTGCTCCCTCAGCCGCCTTAGAGACACTCAGAGCCCCCTGTACCCAGGGCTCTCCCACCCACCCCACCCCCTGGCCCTAGTGAGCAGGGTGGCCCCAGCAAGTGCGTGGCAGATAGAAGAACTCTGAGCCTGGGGGGTGGTGGGCAGCTCTGCATCTGGATGGTCCCTGGATTCCCGGGGGCTCAGACAGACTCGGACACACTGGGGTGAGGGTGAGGCTTTTTGTCTCCTATTTCTGGACAGACAGTTCTGTTTTCATAGTGTTATTTTCTGCCCTAATTTCCCCATCTATGGCAAAGCCTCTTCCGTGCCTGCTCTATTACCAGGGGACCTGCCTGTCTTCAAAAATAAGTGGTGTGGCTTGTCAGGTGACCCATCTGTCACTCTGGTCCCAGGCATAAGGTGCCGCCACACCTCCTGGATGTGGGGCGGGGAGCCTGCCCAGAGGTGGGGGTCCCAGGATCTCCCCAGTGCCCCCAACCCCAGCAGAATCAGTCTGGGGCAGAGGAGGGAAGACCTCAGAACGTCAATGCTCAGGGCAGCTGTGCTGAGCCGGGGACACCCAAACTTGGGGCTCCGCAACCTTGCAGAGGTCTCCTAGTGGCCAGCCTGCCTGCGTCGGGGTGGGATCTAGCTCCCTGCCCCCATCCTTCCTCATGTGCCTCTTCTTTTATTATTGAGACGCAATTCACCTACCATAAAATTCACCCTCTTAAAGTGTACAATGCAGTGGGGTTTAGTATATTCACAAAGTTGTGCAGCCGTCACCACTCCGTCATATAGAACATTTTCGTCACCCCGAAAAGAAACGCTGTACCCATTTGCCATCATTCGCCATTATCCCACCCCCTCCAACTCCTGGCAATCACTACCTACTTCTGTGTCTCCGGATTTGCCGGTTCTGCACAGTTCATATAAGTGGGATCATACCGGGAGTGGCCTTTTGTGGCTGGTGTCTTTCACTGAGCATCCCATGTGCCCCTTTCCATGTCACCACCCTGATTCAACAGCACCAGTGGCTCCCAGTTGCCAGCAGGGTGAAGGGGGTAAAGTGCAGACCCTTGTCTGGTACAGAGCCCTCTTTAAACTGGCGGCCAGTTCCCTTTGGTGTCACCTCCGCGCCACACAGCCAGCACGTTAGCCACAGCCAGGCTTTTAAAGACCATCTTCCCTCTTCCTGTTCCCTCTTCTGCCTCTGAGGGGCTCCTGCTTACCCTGCAAGACCCAGCTAAAAATCTCACCTCTTCTGTGCTCCTCCATCACCCTCAGAAGCACCCCTCATCTGAACTCCCATGGGTTTTGGTTCATACTTTAAAAAGCAAACAAACAAAACACAGCACTTATCACTCGGTAGTTATTTGTTTTCATGTCTGGTCCTCTGCTAGACTGAGCCTGCACGGAGAAAGAAAATGTCTCATTCTCTCTTGTCCCTCTACCTTCCTACCTCTTGCCGCTTCCACCATCGCCTCTACCCAAATGAACAAGCACTGTGCTTGGCACACGGTATGTGTTCAGTAATGCTTCACAGACTCGAAAGAGCCAGTGTCCAAAATATCCTGGAGGAGACAGCCCAGTGCAGGGGCCGGCGAGGGCAGCGTGAGGCTTAGGCCGGTGAGGTGAGCGGGAGCCCAGTTGCCCAGGGAGCTTTATGACAAGGTAAGGGTGGTGGCCTTTACACCTGTGTCTGATGAAAACCTCCCCATCCTTCAAGGGTCCCTTCAGGATGAATGGACTCTCCCTGACCACCCCAGCCTGCAGGGATATCAGTGGTCCTAGTGTCCTTGCCAGATGGAAACTACTAGAAGGCAAACGATGGATTCTAAAACCCTCTCCCTCTTTACCCAGACCCATGGGGAAGAATTGAGGGTCCTCTGTGACCCTCTCTCCTCCTATAGACATTGGCCAACTGAGTATAAAAGCGGGATGATAATACCACGTACTTTGAGGATTTCCTTGAGGAGTGAATGAGAGGAGGCATACAAATGCTCTGAAAGGGCCAGGAGGGCGCTTATTCTCACATGTGCTGTCAGCACAGATTAACTGAGGGAAGGAAGTGGAGGCCCGGGGTCTCTGGCTTGAAGGAATCACGCCTTCTCTTTTCTTGTCTCTTATGTCATTTCCAAGAAATTAGAAACCCTGATGGGGCAATTCCATACTGTTTATTTGAAATAGGCTGGAAAGCAAACAGAATTGTATTTTCTTGGGAGGACGGTGATGAGGGGGACAAATTAAGCCTCCACGCCTACTCTGAGGGCTGGGGATGTGGAAAAAAGAGAGCGGTGCTGGGTTGGGGGCGTCGGGAGGTCCCTCCCTCTTCACAGGTACCAGCAGTTCTGGAGCAGAGGGAATAGGGTCCTTCCTGCTGCCGGCGCAGCAGTGAGGGGCTGGTGGCCAGCGTGGGGCAGGACCAAGTGAGGCCGACAACCTTCTCCACGGGGAGTCACCGGAGCCACTGGCCCTCCCCACGGTGCGATCCGGTTCCCAAGGAGGGTGCCTGGCAGACCTTCTGCCCCTGCAGAAACAAAGCTGCCTAATTGCCTTTTAATCTGGGGATGTCAGTCCGACGGTGTTGGTGCTGAATTGTAAGGGGAGATAACATCTTTCCCTTTGAGTGAAACGTTATTTGATCTCTGTGTGTCAGAGGAAGGCCTGTGCCCAGGGAAGAGGTGGGACGGAAGGAAAGGTGGAAGGAGAGGAACGAGGGCCTGGCTCCTGGCTGAACTGAGGCTTTATTTCTCCCCATAACAATCATAAATAAAGGGGAACAAGCATCGTGCTTGTCTTGGCTCAAGGCCAGGTTTTGGTGCAGGCTTCCTCCTCACCCCTGCCCCTCCCAACCTCCCTTTCAGGCCCAGGATGGGGAAGACAGATTGTCTGCAGGGAGAGGGAGTGGGCTGCCAGCTGTCTTACCTGGAGAGGTGGGAGAGGTGGGCTCCCAAGACCTGAGTGCACCCCTCCCCCGCCCTGGTCTGCCTCTGGCCTTGGCTCTCCTTTGCAGAGGCTGCTGAGATGTCCCAGGTGATTACAAGAGCCTCCTGACCAGTGCCTCTGCCTCCACTCCCCACTGTGTCGGCAGTCATGTCCAAACCTAACCTAGTTCCCCGCTTGCTCCCACTCCCCAACGGCTTCCTTCTCACTCAGAGGAGAAGCCTGGGCCCTCCATCATCTGGCCCCTGCACCTCTCCCCTCCAGCCACAACCACCAAACTTACCAGGCACATGCCCACCTCAGGGCCTTTGCACCTCTACTCCTTCTGCCTGCCATGCCCTTGTCCCAGGCAGCCACACGGTCGGCAGGCTCACCTCCTCGGTCCTTCCCTCAAATGTCCTTCTCTCAGTGAGGCCTTCTCTGGTGACCCTTGGTCTGAAGTTAAGCAGCCCTCGCACATACCCACACAGACACACCCACACAGCCCCCTTGAAAGTCCTGCTCGCCACACCCTGCTCCAGGAGCTGTCCCTGACCTGTGCATCCCAATCCCTCCGACGGTGCCCCGCTTCCTGCAGGGTTTTATAGCATCTACAGGGTGCTCTCGCCTCATCCTCCTAGCATCCTCTGCAGGTCAGGGTGGGCATCCCTGATTTACACTTGAGGAAGGTTCTGAGAGGTCCAGGACTTGCTGGAGAATTCCACATGTGAGCGGCAGGCTCTTAGCCGGAGCCATGCACATTTTTTCTAGAAGCTTCTGCCGGGCTGAATGGAAGACTGTCCAAGCCCTCCGCCAGCCTTGGGTCTGTCATTTTGGCCTGGGATGCAGGCTGTCCTGTCCTGGGAGCGGCTCACCGCCTGCTGCCCCGTGTCCCAGCTCATCTAGGTCCCCTCCCACCTCCTCCCCTCATTCCCTGGCGTGCACGATCTTTCAGCCCTTTTTCTGCATCTGTCCACCTGGCTGGAGAGACCCTCCTGGGAGGGGGCAGGGTGGCCTGCCTTTACCCCAGCGAGGAGAGTCAGACCCCCTCTGAGCCCTCGCAACGCTTAGTACTCCAAGTTATAGATGGAGAGGTGGACACTGGGAGGGCCCGGGAGGACCCCTCCAATGCTTGGGTCGGCTCTCTGCCTCTGGAAGCCCTTCTCTCGCAGCTCTGGGCTTTCTCCATCTCAAGAAACTCTGGGGTAGCCCCTGGAAAGATCCAGAGGGCGAAGGAAGACAGCCCTGCCCTCGGTGCACCAGCAGGAACACAATGGCAACCAGGGACACCAGCTATGCGGCCTTGGGTGAGGCGCTCCTTCCACCCCAGGTCCACGTCCCTGGTACTAAGGTGGGGTCCCCAAGCCTGGAGCTGGAGGGGCTCACGGGAGCAGGTTTCTGAAGGAGCTGAGCCCAGTGGGTTGGGAAGAGCAGTGACTGGTCCTGGAGAAGAGGCGTGAGGCGGTGGAGTAGATGATCTGGAAGGGCCGAGCACGCGTTGAATTAACCTGGCAGTGAGCTACCTTGCGTCGTATGTGATTGACCCTTTGGGGATCTCACTTGGAGCGTTGAAGTTGGGGGGAGTTACCTTAGCAGTAATGCAGGGTGACGGGAATCAAATGTGGAAGTCACACAGGAAGCGGGATTGCTGACGTGGGCCAAGTGTGCTTTCGGGGAAAGAGCGGCAGCCTCGGGGTTAGGAGTCCTGCTCAGCCACTTGTTGCTGAGTCACCCTGGGCACTTTCTGGCCCCAGTTTTCCCATCTGTACAGCAAGAGTGTTAGACTAGGGCTTCCCTGGTGGCGCAGTGGTTGAGGGTCCGCCTGCCAATGCAGGGGACACGGGTTCGTGCCCTGGTCCGGGAAGATCCCACGTGCTGCGGAGCGGCTGGGCCCGTGAGCCATGGCTGCTGAGCCTGCACGTCCGGAGCCTGTGCTCCGCAACGGGAGAGGCCACAGCACTGAGAGGCCCGCGTATCGCAAAAAAAAAAAAAAGAGCTTGTGCAAGAAGACAGTTACCTTTACTTAGCATAAAATGTTTATGATACTTTGGATTAGTTGTGGATTTCTTTGAATTTCAGTGACTTGAAAGAGCTTGGAATTCTAATCCAATTGCTTTCAGATTCAATGGAACTGTAAATAAACAATTTAGAGATAAAAAAAAAAAAAAAAAAGAGTGTTAGACTAGTTGTCCCTGTGCAGTCCCTGCTGACCCATCCTCAGTGTACAGTGATGTGCGTGGGACCAGTGACTAGACTTCACCGCTCGGGAAAGTCCAAGGCACTCAGAGACCAGGAAGGGCACAGGAGAATGTGGTGCTGGGACTTCCCAGGGGCCAGCTGGTCCCTGAGCCCTGGGGATGTCCAAATGCCTTTGCTGTCAAACATCTCTCTGTCCCTTTGGCAGCCAGCGTGAAGGCCCTTCCTGACTACCTTTGGGCCTCAGAGCGGAGCCAGGCAGGACCTGGCCCCCTCTGTCTCTGCCAGGAGAGATTCTCAAACCCGCCAGGGTCCCAGACCCTTTCCACTGGGGTGGGGGAAGCTCAGCACCTCGGCCTCTCCAGTTGTGCCAGGCATCGATCAGTTCTCAGTGACTGATCACGAAGGCCTGCGTGCAGGCCCTGGCAGGGTGCTGGGATCTAGCCTTGAGCAGGTGGGCGACATCTGTGTTCTCATGGAGCTTATGATCTAGCAGGGAACAGTGAACAGGTTACTACAGGTGTGGCAGTAGCCAAAGAGATGGCCTGGTGGGAGCACACAGCAAGGAGGCTTAACCCAGTCTGGAGGGACCTAAAGGATGAAGGGACACTGGAGAAAGAGGAGAAAGAACAGGGAAGAGCACACGTGGGGGCCCTGCATCTGCAGAAGGCGTGGTACTCCTGGGTGCTGGTAGGCGTGACGGGCAGCAGCACCTTGAGATAACATTTACTGCGCCAGGCTCCACTCTCAGTGCTTTGCTTGTAGAAATTCACTTAATCTTCCCAACAGCCTATAAGGAGTTTACTGGCATTTTCTCCATTTTTGTAGATGAGGAAACAAGTACAATACAGAAAGCGTATAGTCACACAGCTAGCCAGTGGCAGAGCTGGGATTTGAACCCAGGAGCCTGATGCCAGAGCCTCTCTGCTGTACAACTCGAGAGAACTGGGATCTCCAGCAGACGCCCCTGATGAGGTAGGACCAGGACAGGAGCAAGTGGCAGGGCCAGGCCTGGCCCAGCCAAAATCAAAAGGGAAGACACGCTTTCTTGCAGCACAGAGCGGGCTTGGCAGTATACAGACAGCCTCTTTCCCCAATCTGGGACTGGCCTGGATGGCATCTGGTGGTGGCTGACCCTCTCCCGGGCTCTGAATCAAAAGGCATGGGGGAATGCACTTGCTTTTCAGTGAAAGGGATCAAGATAAAACAGCAGGAAGAATTTCCCAGCTGTCATGACCATACGCTATTAAAACAGGCAGCCGAGGGAGGTGGAGGCCCCTCCTGGAGCAGGTCAATGTCTTGGTTGCACGGAGCTGCAGAAGAGGGGAGTGGAGGCTGGGGAGGTATGGGGGGACCCCTCGGCTCAGCTCCGAAGGTGAGATACAGTCAGACAGATCGCAGGGCACTGTCCCACAGAAAGAGACATCCGCTGTCCCCACGCTGGTGCCACCCTTTTCCTGGGACCCTGTCTGCCCCAGCCCTGCCATCGGACTTCATTAAATTGCATTTTCCCAGAGCAGGGCAGGCCAATGACAGAATGAGTCAACGCCAGCTTGCTACAACTGTCGCCCCTGGAGCCGGCGGGCATGGAGGGAGATAATTGGGAGTGGTTTGACAGCTTAATGTCTGGGGTTGGCTTCCCAGAGCAGTGGAGGGGTGGGGCAGGGTGGACGCAGGCAGCCAGCACGGAGGAGGCAGGGTGATGGGGGCTGCGTCCATCCAGATTGACCCCACCCCCAACACCTTTCCCTCCATTTCCTTATCAGCAGCTTGTTGGGCAGGAAAATAAACACGGGGAAGGAAATTAGATCTGGAGAATAAATGAGGCTTTCTTTATTAATTTGTCAGAACTAATTAACATCTCTGCCAAATTCGTCTCCTCTCCACCTGCCCCCCTGAGCAGAAGGAAGGCAGGAGTCTGGAAGAGGCCGGATCTGGGCTTCGGGGTCCCATTCTAGGGACTGCAGGCTGAGAGGAACCCCACCAAGTTCTCTTGTCCACCTACCTGGGGTGCTGAGTCCCGTTGTGGGTGACACAGCTCAGGCGTAAAGCCCCAAAAACCGCAGCACCAGGTCTCAGCAGCTTCACCTCTCTGAGCTTTCTACCAAGAAACCAAGTCAGGGCCTGCGTCTCCACCAGGGGTGTTGGGAGAACGTGAAGCAGCAAGTATCCATAGCTTCTGGGTGCAAACTCAGCTCTCGATGTTACTCCGGGAGATGGAACACAAGTAAAGCCCTGGAAAGATCTCACAGTTCCTTCGTGTTCACAAGGTCATTTTGGTTTGACCCTAACAGTGACCTCAGGAGGTACTAAGAAACAGTCATTGGTGTTCCTGTTTCACAGATGACCCAAAGGGAGCACAGAGTGGTTAAGGACCTTATGGAAACCACACAGCAAATCTCTCTAGAGGCAAGACCAGAACTCAGCTGGGCAAGTGCTCTGCTCCCCGGCCCAGCCCATCCCACCCCCACCCCTGGGCTCTGCAGAGACCTGACTCATGGCCAGAGTCTCACTTACTAACAGATGCCTCACTTCCTGGGTTTGAGCTCAAGGTCTCCAGCCCAGGAGCCTGCCCTCGCTACCGGGCACTCCTTCAGGCTGGCCCTTGACGTGGGCGAGAGTGGGGATTCGTCTTGCAGAGTGGGTGCCTTCCCTCACCACCCGCCCCCATCCCAGAACCGGGCCCAGCCCCGCCATTTTAGAGAATATCCAGCTCTGAGAAACGCCTCTCCACGCCAGGCAGAGGAGAAGCCCTCGAGAACCAGCCACACCTTGGTTGCAAAATCCAGTCTGTTCTCTTGCCTGCCGTGCTGTGGTAGCATCCTAGAGGTTCCATTCCTGCCAACCGGCTGCTCCCGGGGGGCGCTGGGAACACGTGGAGGTGAACACTGCCCAGCCGGCAGCCTCAGCCCGAGAGCTTATTGCCTTCTCCGTGTGGAGCCGGTTGGGGGCTCTGCCTACAGAGCAGAGGCTCCCGGACTGGCCAGGCCGGGCGGAACCGGAGGAAGCGTGGACTGTCCACGTGGACTGTCTCCTATATTTGAAATGAGGAAACTGAGGCCTCAGAAGAGAAAGTCACATGTTTCGCTGGCTCATGGCACCACCACGGTCAGCACGCGGGTCTCCTGACTCCCAGCCCCGGGCCTTTCATGAACTAGGTGTTATGCTTGGTGAATGGCATCACAACAAGATGAATGTGTTACATCAGGGACCCTCAGAGCCAAGAACAGGCTGAGGGCTGGTGGCAGCCGGACAGGGCAGCGTCCCTGCTGGGGGAGGGTAGGTGGGACATCTGCCTAGCGGGGCCAGACCGCAAGGCCCAGGTCCAGGGGCAAGATCACTACCCCCATGCCCTCTGGGCCTCCTGGCAGAGCTCTCAGGAGGGGCCTCACCCCTACAGGGCACACGGCCCTGCTTCATGCCCTCAAATCATGGACCGGTAGTAGCCAGGCACCTCATGGGCAGCAGCACCGTTCTCTTCAGAGCTTGTCTCATTTGCAAATGCCCTCAGCAGACCCACTAGTGCCGGCGGGGTGGGGGTTAGAATTCCCATTGTACTGATGGGGAACGGAGACCCGGAGAGGCTCTGAGTTTCCCCATCTTCGTGGGCCTGAAAAGCAGCGTCCTCATTCTGGAGGCCTTAGAGAGCAGGGGGTTTTCGTCCATGCTCCTCTGCTCGCGGACTGTGGTGGTCTGAGCACCTCTGAGCCATGGTTTCCTCAGCTGTCTCCTAACGCCTGCTCTGGAAGACAGTGCCCATGCCCAGTGAGTCCACCAGTGTCTTTCAAAAGGCCGCACCCCAGGCTCCTGCCGCCGTCCCTCACACGTCTGTGAGCGATGAGGGAGCCAGGAGAGATGTCAGAAAGGAGCCCTCCCAGCCGTCCTGTGACTCCAGCCAGGCCCAGAAGCCCGAGGTGCCAGAGTGCAGGGGCGTGGCAGGCAGCTGGGGTGGGGGCCTCTGCCCTCCAGGACTCGGGGCCGGGCCCTGACAGCGCTGGATGTGGCCAGCTGGGGTGGTGGGAGAAGGACCCAGGGAGAGAGTGGAGCTGGCAGACTTGGCGTCGGCTGGCTGGATGTGGAACAGAGTCCCAGAGTTCCCACGAGTACACTCAGAACTTTCTTAGAGGCACTGGGACAGGAGGTCGGGAGAAGCCCCTCAGCCCTCGTCACACCTCCAGCCCCTCTGGTCCTTCTTTCTCCTGCATCTTCAGGGCCCACAGTACGAATACAGGTCTGTGCTGGCACCCACCCCGGAGGCCCCTTACCCTCTGTGGGGAGCACACTCCAAGCTCTCCTGGGTCCCCAGCCACTTGCCATAGGACTTCAGGACCAGGCCACGCACCAGATTGTGGATGCTGATTTGGGGGAAAAACAGTTGAGCTGTCTGAGATCTATCATGGAGCTTTGAGGCTGTCCATTCTTCTGCAAGAGGGCACAGGGAAGCTTCTAGAATCCAGAAAAATGGGGGTAGCCTTAGTCTTTGGGGAGGGTCTGGAGCCTACTTTGGCATGCTAGAAAGGGCCTACTCCAGCCCTGAGGGATGGTCTCAGCTTATTGGCTCTGTCCATGACCCCTAAGTACCTACATACCAGCTGCCACCTCCTGAGCAATTACTCTATGTCACACTATCCATGAACATACATTATTTTATTGAATCCTTATAGCCATATAGTGATCAAACATTAAGTCCATTTTACAGATAAGGAAACTTATCTCATGAGCACTCACTGCCAGTGAGTGGAAGAGCTCAGCCCAGGTCTGTCTGCTACCACCCGCGTCCCCTCCCTACCTCTCCCGTTCTCTCCTTAAGAGGAGGACCTGCCTGATCTCCAGCTCTGGCACCTGATCCAACAGGCCCCAGCACACCACAGGATAGAGTGTGCTTCCACTGCAGTAAGAGGAATTGAGGACAGACTTTAGGAAGGACTTCTCTGTCAATGAAGTGTCTAGAACATTTTAGCAGTTTCCCAGGGAAAATGATAGGATCTCCTACTATGAAGACCTTGAAAGAAGGGGAAGAGATTTATTTAGTCACCTAGGTAGAGTTTTGGGGTGTAAAGCCTTGTCAGAGGCAGAGGGTAGTATATGACAGCCCCTCTCTCTAACCTCTGGTTGGGCATTTCAGAGGCTCAACCTCTGGCTGGGCGTGACTGCCCTCTGCTGCTGCCACCTGACCCCGTGGGTCAGGTATGGATGTCGCCTTTCTAAGGACCTGCTTTCTTGCCCAGGTCCACTTGGAGCCCTTGCCAACTGATGGCTGGGGCGGCATGTGGGGCAAGGCGCCCTGCCCTGGGTAGGTGTGGTGCCCGGCTACCTGTCCGGGCACCAGGTGGCTCTATGGGGAGAGCTCAGCCACTCCAAAGCCCCAGTCTCTTCTCCTTTTCCCTCCCTTGCTCCCAGAACTGGGCTGGGAGGAGACCCAGACTGGGCAGGTCACCGAGGGCTTCAGCCTCTTATGCCCGCCCTGTCCTTTGGGGAAGTCCATCTTATTCACTTCAGCAACTCCACAGAGAACCTACGAATGTCAGCCAATGAGTTGGGCACTGCCTGCCTAGAAAGCTGAAATCTGGTCTTAGGAGAGGTTCTAACTGAACAGACAGAAAAACAGAGGGCAGTCTCATTCTGAAAGTGCACAGAAGCCAGACTCACCACTTTTTAGCCTTGCAAGTTGGCAAATTTCTCAACCACTGGGCCTCGGTTTCCTCCTCTGTAAAATGGGAACGTCAGTACTTGCTCCAAAAGATGGAAGTAAGAATGATGTGAGATCCTAAATGGGAAGCACTTCCCAGTGCCTGGAACATAGGAGTGGTTCAGTCAGTATTGGAGGGAATAAAACAGCTTGCCGTTAGAATTCTGGGAGGCAGGAAGCACAGATACCAGTACTTACTATTAGGGGTCAGGGAGCCCACAAAGGAGGGAGGACTGAGCCTCACATAAAACAGGGACACACACAATCTGTCTAATCACTTTGAAAATGAAAAGTTGCTGGGAAATGCCAACCTGTCTGATGGGAACAGGGCTGGAGCAAAGATGAGACACAACAGGGCAGATTGTGTAAAATAAAGCGCATATTTTTAATTGCTTGAGTTCACATCTCATAAAAGGAAAAAAACTAAAGCACAAGCCTTGGCCATCCGCGCCCCCCCCTTTCTCTGCCATGAGCCAAGAACCAGTTCCCGCCGGCCTGTCTTGGGTTCAAAGCGTCTCCCTGCCCTAGTCCTCACGCCAACCTGCCCACCCCCTGCATCCACTGCGGGTGAGAGGGGCCTTCCCCTGAGCAGTGGGGGCACTGCCCCTCCCCGGGCCAGCCCCTGCCCGCTGTGGTGGGCAGCACCTAGAGTTGTCAGGCCTGATGGGAGATGGGGAGATGGGGGGTGGTGTGGCAGATAGGAGTTAAAGGCAGCTCCCCCAACCTCTGCCTGCCGGCCTCCTGTTGATTGTAGCTTACTGTCAGGGTGAAATGGCACAGCTAGGTCACTATTGTTAGGCCTCACAGGACTTTTCCCCAGACAGTGGAGGCTAGGTGCTGCTTCCTGCCTTGCGCTATCTACAGCAGTCCTGCTCCCAGGGCGTGTCTGAGCCTGTAACCTGGGAAGCCAGGGCCTTGGGCCAAAGCCTGCTGAGCCAACTCTGCTTCCTTCCCACCCTGGGAACCCACCCTTTCTGTGGTTCCTGCCAGCCCTGGTCCCCACGTCCTCTGAGGTGGGACAGACCTCCCTGCCACCTGCCTGTTGCTCTCTGTTCTCCCCTTCATTCTCCCCGCCCACCCCTGGCCCCCGAGCCCTGACTCACTCCCTCACTTCCCACTCAAGCTGTTCTCTGGGACGTGTCGGGACAGGGCGCCTGGGTTCTGGTCCTCCAGGCTCCGGCTCTGCCCACTCTCAGTGGGGGTGGGGCACGTGGGGAGGATCTGCTTTGACCTGCTTCTTCAGGCTTCCTCCCTCCTCCACCCCCAGCCCCGAGCGGGCAGGCTGGTGGTGAGCTCCAGAGCACCTCCTGATTCACCCTTAAGGGCCCCAGCCTGGGGCCACTGAGGGGAGTAGGGGAGAGGGGCGCTGGCCATCCTCGCCTTGATCTGGGCCAGCTGGGTCTCTGAAAACAGGACGTGGGACGCCAGCCTGCCCACCAATGAGTCCTATCCAGAGGCCTTCACTCAGCCAGGTGCCATGTCTACACCATTCCTCCTCTCCATCCCTTTGGGACCAGAAGAGTAAAAGAAGGGTCAAGAGACTTGGATTCACTCTCTGCTCTCAGTTAATTTATTATATAGCCTCTAGTAATCACCTCACCCTTCTGGGTCTCAATTTCAACATCCACCACAGGGGCGGCACCTTCCTCTGGCTCGTTCCAGGATCCAGGATCATCAGGGGTAAATGGGGCTGGAAGAGAAGACTGATGGGATTAGCCCTGTCACCCTGGACTGGACTGCAAAGGAAGGGCTGGTGGGGGGGGGGGGGCTTCCCCCCCCCCGTTGGGGCCTGGGATTGGATGCACCTCTCACACACGGGGCCTCTCAGTCTTTCT
>NW_006783618.1:60442-67209 GCF_000442215.2 Lipotes vexillifer
TGTCCCCCTGGGCTGGACGGGAAAGGAAGGGGGGGGGGGGGGGGGGGGTCTTCCCACCTCCCGTTGGGGCCTGGAATTGGATGCATCTCTCACACATGGGGCCTCTCAGTCTTTCTCTTATAGAGAATCCGTCCTTTTTATACATAATCATGGCATCCTCCAGGGACTCTTTGATCGTGAGCTTTCTAAGAAGTCTTGATTAAAAGATCTTAATGACTGGAGCAGTCAACAGAGCACCCCGTCTGAGTCTGTCCTCTGAGATGTGACTCTAGCTGGGCTCGCAGTTCATTGAGCAAACACAGATCGGGGTCCTGCCTTGTGCGGGCACTGCAGCTTCAGAGTAAGAGACAACCCACGCTGGGCACCCGGGGAAAGCTTTTGCTGTGGGTGCTTGAGCACAGAGCTAGTGCCCAGGGGACCTGAGTGTAGAATTGGGTGGGAGCTTTCTACAGGGGCTGGTGTGGCGGGTGCGGACATGGGAGGGCCCAGAGAAGGAGCTGGGGATACAGGCAGGGATAGATTGTGAAGGCTGCTAAGCAGCTCAGATTTGCCTTAGATTTCGCCCAAGGCAGTGGAAAGTGGGGGTGGGGAGGGCACTGGTGTGACAAGGTCTGCTTTGTGTTCAAATCCACTTGTGGCTTAGACAGGCCACTTCACCAGCCCGAGCCTCAGCTTCCCAACATGAACAGGAAGACTTCACTGGGAGGAATTTTGTGAGGGGGAAATGAGATTCCGCGCCTTAACAATACCTCTTAGATAGTGAGCACTTACTAAAGGTTTGCTGTTTTTAGCGTAATCTGTGCCAGGACTCCAGATTAGAAATGGTGGAGGCCTCAATTCCCAGTTGAACTGCAGTGTCAAGGGCTGTATTCTAGAAATCCAGAGGAAGGAGAGTCAAATGGATTTAATGAGGTGACTGATGTGATGGGGCCCTGGGAGGGATGGGGGTGGTGAGGGAGCAGCTGGAGGGAAGAGTTCAGTGCGGAGCTGCCCAGTTGGCAGGTGCACGCCGGGGGCCCTCAGCATGGAGGCATCATCAAGGCCTTAGGGGCACGTGGACCCACCTAGACTTGACCAAACATCCACAGCCAGGCAGCCGGTCCTCTCCCCTCCCTTCATCTCATGCTCCTTCCTCCAGTCTCCTCCCTCCCCAGAACAGTACAAAATCTCTAGGTCACCATGAGGTTCCAGGGGTAAATGTCTTCATCACTTCAGGATGAGGCTGGTTAGTGTGAGCCAAGCAAGAAAGATACAGGACATGCCTTAAGAGACGCCCATTCAGGGGCTTCCCTGGTGGCGCAGTGGTTGAGAGTCCGCCTGCCGATGCAGGGCACACGGGTTCGTGCCCCGGTCCGGGAAGATCGCACATGCCGCGGAGCGGCTGGGCCCGTGAGCCATGGCCGCCGGGCCTGCGCGTCCGGAGCCTGTGCTCCGCAACGGGAGAGGCCACAACGGTGAGAGGCCCGCGTACCGCAAAAAAAGAGGAGGTGTAGAGGTCCGTAGCCTTCCACTACCGGCCCACCGCTCTTTCTTTGTACACCTGACTGCCTCCCGGCCTGATGAGCTATTTGCTTATCTAATGACCCAGAGGCAGGGCCTTTGTAACCACAACAAGAGAAACAACCACAGTATATTGCTATGGGCTGGTGTCTGGCTGATAACTGTCCCCAGGTACTCTCACATCCACTATCACAGTATTGAGTCCAGGTGGCTAAAGTCACACCTTCCCACTTCTCTTCTTCCAGGGCCCAGCTTTGCCAGCTCCTCCTTTCCCCATTCCCACCAACTTCTTGGCAACTTTGGATGAGTTGCTTTTCTCCGCACCTCTGTTTCCTCCCCTGTAAGTGGGAGCTTAGGCCAGATGGTCCCCATCTAAGGGGATGCACCACAGCTGAAGGATTCTCAGCCTGCTCCTTCCTCCCTGGGTCTGTCTGAGTGCTCTGTCCCTTTGACTTTCCTATCTATTTATACACAGAATTCACCCACAACATTTCAGTTTTCCAACAGCATCATTAATTACCCCAGTAATTTAACCCAATTAGCAGTTGTGGGGCCTTTCTGAGTGAGGAGCCATTAGCCAGGGTGAAAATGCATGGGAATGAGAGAGAAAGAAAACCCACCCTTTCCCAGCGTTGAAAATGAAAGCCCGAGACAGCACTGCAAAGCAGAGGGCCCCAATTAAAGCTGGGGCCTCACCCGTTCAGCTAATTTGACATGCCATCCCACCCAGCAGCCTCTGATGGGAAGCCCGCTGGTAGAGCTGGCTGGGAGATGTGTCCAAGCTTCCTGCTCACCTTGTGGGCTAAGCTGGGCCCCCAAGTACCCACTCCAGCCCCCTGCTTAGGGAGGGACATGAAGAGTCTGCCCATTTTTCATTAGCACCCGCTGCCCACTTCCGGGGGCTTCAGGGTAGCTAATAACCCAGAGTGGATGGGGAGGGGCTTGTGGGGCGGACGACGTGGTGGTGGAAGTGTGGTGCAGGCCAGCTGGGAGGAGCAGGGATGAGAAATGAGAAGGAAAAGAAAAACCCGACATTTCTGGGGCCTTGGGAAAGGCAGAGGTTGGCAGTCACTCTCCTGTCTGGGCCCAAGGCTGAGGGGACTCCCCCCACCCCGGGGATGGCGGTGAAGTGTAAGTGAGGTTATATATGTCAATGCCTGACACATCATAGGTGCTTAATTGACGGTGGCCAGCGTTAGCCCTTTGCACCCCTGGTCCTCCTAGCCCCACATCCCCAGAGGCCATGGGGGAAGATGTGAACACCAGCCTTCACAGGTGCAGAATCCCAGGGACAGAAAGAGGAAGATCCACAGCCAGAGATCGGACTGGAAGTCGAGTTTCTTAGCTCCTGGACTGGGAGGAAAAGAGAGCAGAGGAAGAATGCTTTTGGAGTGCCCAGAATTATCCCTTTGGCCAGGGCTGCCCTGGGCCCAGCCGGCCCAGTAGTCCCGCTAGGAGTGGGGTTGGGGGGCTCAGCCTCACCCAGAGCCTGGATGAGAGGGGGGATGGTGTCTGCCTTCCCAACGAAGAGCCCTTCCCAGCCCCATCAGCATGGCTGCCAACAGACAAGGGTCCCAGGTGTCACGTGCACCCTCACCCACGATTCTGGGGCTCGGTAGGTGTGTGCTGGCCACTCGTCTCCTCATGGAGCGGGGAGGGGGAGGCCGCGGGCAGCCGGTGTTGTTTTGAGGAGCATAGCCTCTGGAGCCAGCCTGCCGTGTCAAATAGGCTTCACCGACTGTGTGACTTTGGGCAGGTTACTTGACCTCTCTGTTTCCTCATCTCTAAGATAGAGACAGTAATGGTACGTAGCTCCCGGAGTTGTTGTGAGGATTAAGTGAGTTAATATCTGTAAACATTCAGACCTCGGCCTGGCACAGACAGGTAATATACATGTGTTAACTGTTCTTACCGTCCACTGGCAGGGGGCTGGCAGGGGCCCGGCAGGGAACATCATCCTTTGGTACTTTCTGTGCTAGGGAGGGAGGGGAGCATGTGAGACCCCTGGCTTCTGCTGCTAAGGGGATGGGCTCAGCCTTGGGGCAGTTGTGGGTAGCAGGCAACACCCTTCCCAGACTTAGTAGAACATGGGGGTCTGCTCCCCACCACACGCATACGCATCCCGCCAGGGGCCACTCCTGGCTTTCGGGGGCCGCTCCTGGCGATGCGGTGGGCAGGGCGAGGAGGGCATGGGAATGGGAAGGAGAGGGAAGGCGGGGAAGGGAAGGGAAGCAGGTGGCCGCAGAGGCTGGGCTGCATCCCCGCTGCTGGGTATTGTGCCCTGCCGACTACGTGCTAGCTCTCTCTGCAAGGCAGGACGAGAAGCAGGTCCTGGCATGCCGGGCCCCTACCCAGTGACTCCTGAAACCCTAACAAGTCTGAGCTGGAAGTGGGACTGGGCGAGGTTCCTGATAGATTCATGCTGGGCAGAGGGATGGCGGGGAAGAGAGGGTGGGGAGAATGGGAAAGACCCCCCACCTAGTCGAAACAACGGCACTGCCCGTGTCGGGGGAGAGCGGGCAGGGCTGGGGGGAAGTGACCAGGGCTTGGGGTTTTCGCCTCCTGCCTCTTGGGTTCCCTCTCACCCCACCTGCCCTGGCCCGACACGGTGGGAAGAGGACAGGCTGTGACAATGGCAGGGACCGTCTACTCTCAGCATTTTGCCAAGAAGAGGGTGATGATTTCAGCGCCGCTGAGAAAGGAAGTGGAGGAGAAACGAGGGGGAGGGAAGATGGCAGCCCCGTGGGGCCAGGCAGGAGGGGTCATTTGACACAGGTGCCCTCACTCCATCCTTTCCCCGGCCAAAGAGGTGGATGTGCCTAGGCCCGTTTTACAGGTGAAACAGGCTGGGCTTCGGGGAAGGTGTGGGACGTGATTGTGGGTCCCACTGCTAGTGATTGCTGATGCTGAAATCACAGCGGGACAAACTGGGTAGCGTGTACGCCATCACCACCCCTTTCAGCCTCCTGGGTGCTGGGGAAGGGACAGCCCAGGGACTAGACATGTCTACAAGGTCCTGGGCCATGGGGTGGCGTGGGGAGAGAGCAGGATGAGCCCCCCGTCAGGCAGATCCACCCACAGAGGGAGGCCTTCAAGCTCAGCCAGCCTATCCCTGCAACTTGATGTCAGGACCCTTTGAAGACCCCGCTTTCTGTGGCCACCCCAGTCAGGGATTACGGGGTAGGAAAAAAACTGTGAGCTGTGACTGCCTTCCTTCCGAGGTACCACAGAGCTGAAGCTGAGCTCAGATCTGGAGTGAGTTGAGGTTAGAACCACATGTAGGATTGTGCTTCATTCTGTGGTTAAAACCAGGAAGAGGTTAGCGCAAGTGTTAGGGTCGTGACCCAGGTCTGCGGTCTAGGTTGGCGACTTGGCTGGGGCTGGTTTGGGGGTTCATACTGGGGCTTGAGGAGGATGCTATTCTGGGTTACCGTTGGGGTAACCGTGAGTTGGGGGTGTCACAGCTAAGGGGTGTTAGAGAGGTTGGGGATCCAGCACCTCCTGCTTAATGTTTGGAGGAGAAATGGTCATTTTCACTTGAGCCGTGGACTGGGGAGAGAAGCGGGCTGGGGGTTGCAGCTGAGCCAGAGTGGGTTGAGCATGGGGGTGTGAAAGGGGAGGGTGTTCTGGATGTGACGGAAGGACCGTTAAAAGACTCTCTTCCCTTTTCCCAAAGTTCTGCTCACCTGTTGCATCCCGTGACCCAGGCCACCCCAGGCCTCATTCAAATGCTACCCAGACCCAAGCCTGAATTTCTGAGGCATCGGGAAGTGTCTCCTGTGTGGGGTTTGGGTTCTCCCATCGGCCAAGGGAGCATGAGGACTGAGGTTTACCTCCTCCTCTCTACCCCAGCAGGCCCTCGGCCCTGACCTGAGGGGCCCTAGCGGCCTGCCGCCCTGGCCCACCCCCAGCCCCGTGCTGGAGGCCCTTTAGGGGAGGCCCCTGGGCGACACTAGCTGAGGAAGGTCAATCAGAGAGAAGCTGTGGCCCGAGCGTTTGCCGGTTCCCTGCTTCCTGCCCTCGCCTCTTGTCTGCACCCTAGACCCTGCCCAGTACGGAGGTTTAACGCTGCCCAGTGTGCGCGAGGTTAAGACTGCTCCCCGCCCGCCTGAAGCCCGGGAGCAGAGCTCATAGCGTGGCAGGGAAGGCTTTGGGGGGATGGAGACAGTCCTGAACTGGGAGGTGTGGAGGGGGAGGCTGACCTGCTGACATCTGGGGCCAGGTTGTGGCAACCCAGACATTCAGGAGGGGCTTCACCAAGGAGGGGCTGTGCAGGGAAGGGCCCTTCTGCTGCACCCGAGAGAGTCCAGATCCAGAGGAGGCCCCGTCTGCGGGCCCGGGAGCACCCTCTTCCCATCCCCCATCCCCACAGTCAACAGAAAGCATCCCAGGAGCCAACGCCCAAGGCCTGGCTCTGTCCTTGTACCATCTGTACAGGGAGGGGGCCCAGCAGAGACCCGGCTCCTCCTGCCCTGCCTGGCAATATTACATCTGAGCTAAGCCTTGGGCTGCAATGTGGCTACAGTATTGCTCACTTGGTCCGGACAGACCCATGTGTCCTGCCCAGAGATGAGATAGCAAGTTCGGTGCCTGCAGCAGCCACCTTCTCCCTCTCAGGCCCCTTCTCCTTCTTAAGCCTCTTCAGAAGCAGGTAGAGGGGAAGAGGTTGTCCTGGGCCCTAATCACTGACCCCCACGCCCTGTCCAAGAGTCCAGGGTTGCCACTGTGCTGTGGCTACAAAGCATCTTCGCAGAGGCCGCTGCATTTCAGCACTAGGGACCAGTGAGACCGAGGCCCTCCTGTGGGGCGGGGTCAAGAGCCTGTCTCCCCCCACCCCCGAACCCCAGCATCCCTCCTGAGACCCTCAGTGCTGCACCAGCAGGGCAAGTCTAGTGTAGTCCTGCCACCCTGTCATTGTCCTCTGAGCAGCAGTGGCCCCGCCCACACCCTGCAGCCTGGACGATCCCTCCCACTCCAGCCCTAGAGTCCCTCCAGGCAGGAAGAATTCTGACCCTAAAGGCTTGCCCAGGAGGAGCCCCCAGAGGCGGGGTGGGCGGGGGTGACAGGACACAGAGCTGCCAGCCCACGTGGAGGAGGCTGGGGTGTGGACGGAGGTGTTGGGAGCCGAAAATGCCGGCCCAGGGTGGGATGGGCACAAGGGCTGGTGCTGTAGATGCCACAGGAAGGGGTGGGGTGTGTGTGTGTGTGTGTGTGTGTGTGTGTGTGTGTGTGTGTGTGTGTGTGTGTGTGTGTGTGTGTGTGTGGGG
>NW_006783618.1:69775-79252 GCF_000442215.2 Lipotes vexillifer
TTGCGGAGCACAAGCTCCAGACGCGCAGGCTCAGTAGTTGTGGCTCACGGGCCCAGTTGCTCCGCGGCATGTAGGATCTTCCCAGACCGGGGCTCGAACCCGTGTCCCCTGCGTTGGCAGGCAGATTCTCAACCACTGCGCCACCAGGGAAGCCCCGGGGTATGTGTTTTTAATGGAAGGGAGAACGTGGCAGGGAACTGGTGGTCTTGTCCCACGTGGCGGGAGAGAGAGAGCAGGCAGGGGAGAGGCAGCTGGAGTCTCGGATGCCCGAGATGAGGTCCAGAGCCCAAAAGGACTTTGGACTTGATCCTGAGGGCTGTAGGAAGCCATGGAAGGATTTTAAATCGAGAATGATTTGTATTTTAGAGAGCAGAAAATGGATTAGAGGGGGAAGCCTGGAGGCAGGTGTGTATCCTTGGCATTATAGTACAGTGGACTGGGCGAGAGATGATGGTGGCCTGCCCCAGGGGCAAGGCTTGGGGAGAGCAAGGGGACAGGGCAGCAGGGATGAGATGGTAGGTGCTGGGTTCAAAGGAAAGGGGTTGGGATTTACTTCACTGGGGGTTCCCAGCCCAGGAATGTTGAGAAAATAAGGAAGTGAGCCTCTGCTGGAGGTGCGGGTGGGTAGGAAAGGGGCTGAGCCGGAGGGAGGGGACTTAGGAGGAGTCTGGATTGGGGCCGGTGGGGATGGAGAACAAAAGTGGATTCAGAAGCATTTAGGAGCTAGCACCAGCTGCGCTTGGTGATTATGTGGCCGTGGAAGAACCCCGTGTGCCCCGGCTCTGCCGTCATGCAGCCTGGATTTTCCTGGCATTCCACTTAATCTGGGAGGTCTTCTTGGAGGAGATGGGCAGTATACAGAGGTAGAGCACCCGCTTGGTAGAGAAGTTCCAGAAGCTGATCCAGGGAAGGTGCAGAGCAGGGGCAGAGAGAGAGCTGGACAGGTGACATCCAAAGTGGAGTGCTCCAGGGACGTGGGGTCCAGCACTCTCGTTTTACAGAAAAGGAAACTAAGGTCAGAGAAGCAAACTGCCCTACTTAAGGCCGTACAGAAAAAAGTGACCAAGTAGTGGGGGCCAGAGCCCCGCCTCTCCCAATTTCCAGTAAGTACCCTCCCTTCCCACCATCCAGCCAGAGGAAAGGTGACAGGTACGGGGTGAGCAGTACAGAGAGGACCGAGAGGTGGAGCCCGAAGGCTAGAGACGGAGGGGGCAGAGCCGAGAGAGGCTCCCTGTTTCTGGGATGCCAGGAGTGGAGTCAGGAGCTGCTCAAGACCAGCCTACCCTGGGCTTTGGGGATGGGCAGCCAGCGTGAAAGCAGGCTTGGAGGAGAGCCTGGTGTCCTGTGTCTGGTCTGGTGTCCCTGGCCATTTGCTCCTCAGTGGGAGAAAGCAAAACCCAGCTCCCTGATTCATCCCCAACCCCCAACCTATCCTCCCAGGGTTCAGGGAGAGATGGGACCAGAGCAGGCCCCACCGCCACCACTCCCCGGGGGCTTCCGCACTGCCAGAGAGCAGGGCCCGCCCAGCCCGTCTGCAAGATCCCGGGCTTCCACTCTGGCTCCTTCTGGGGCTTTTCCCAGGCTGCCACGCCCCCTCCTCTCCCATGCACTGTGCTCACCCGCCCCAGGCGCCGGGCGGCAGCCCCACAGCCCATCATTAACCAGCTCCATGTGGGGAGTTGAGGAGGGTGTGCATTAGCCAAGAGGAAAACATTGGCAGTTGCTGTGACCCCAAATGAGGGGTGGAGACGCCTGGGTTCGGACAGTAGCAATTAGCCCCTGGCTGTGGGATCATGGGATGTTAGCACCTCTGCTGGTAAGGTGGATGTGGAGGGGACGCAAGGCTCCAGGACACCTGGGGCCGTCCCAATAGACACTGCTCCCAGAGAGAATCCCACCAGACAAAGCCCCTGCACTGCAGGAGGCCGGGGGAGCATTAGTGCTGAGCTAACAGTGGCACCGGGCCGGGCTGCTCAGCCTAGACTCGGCCCTCACGCCTTCTTGCCATGTCCAGACCCAGTGGGGGGGGGGGGGGCGGCCCCGGGGGGGGGGGGGGGGCTAGGGGTGCAGGGACGAGAGCTGGGCCAGCTGCCACTTCTCTGTTTCCTCACTGAGCCCTCTGCCCTGGCTCACCCCGGACCCCATCCTGGATGTAGAGGAGAGGCTGGAGGCTGGAGATGCAGCCTGGGCACTTGGGGAGCTCCAGAACTAATAGGGAAACATGCCCAGGGCATAGATACGAGACAGGACAAGCTCAAAGGACTTCAGTGAGGACCCTGCTCATGTGGGTTCTTGCTGGCAGAACGATTGGGTCCGGGCGACACCGATTGGGAAAATCTTCCCAGAGGAGGGGACCGTAGGAAGGGGATTCCTTGCGAATCTCACCCTCTACCTCACTAGCCTCTCCCCCATGAGGTTAGGCCGTGACACCAGAAGGTGAGGGGCTAGGCAGCCCTCGGAGTTGACATTTGGAGAAGTCGCTGCACTGGGAGGAGGGGACCTATAACCTTTAGGTCACTGTGCTGACTCAGCAGGGTTTCGTCTGGAGGCTCTCCCCCATCCGATGAGTGAGTCGTTCCCACTTACCACTTAGCTGGTTTCTTACCGGATGTCCTGTTCCTTTCTACCAGTTCCAGGGCAGGGAGCAGGGGAGCATCCCTGGAAAGCCCTAGAGATGGATCCCAAAGGATGCCGATTTCAGAGAGGCCCCTTCTGCAGGCCCCAGTGCCTCCCAGCCAGGCCAGGCCTGCCACTTCTGCCCACCCAACTGAGGGCACCCGGACAGAGTCTCAGGAAAGGAATGGGGCACCGAAGAAGAGGTAGCCTGTGCCAGAAACCTCTGAATCCCCCGGCCCCGGCCCTCCCCTTTGCCCACCACACGGGCCCAGTCCCAGCCTGCTCGGCTAGGGAGAGAGGGGTCTGAGGTTTCAAAGGTGGGGACAAACTGGTCGAGGTGGGTACGGCGAGGAGAGCAGCCCCCGCTCTGGGCCACACCCCGCTGCGGGGCGACCCATGGCCCCAGCCTCGGATTAGCTCGATGGCAGGCAGGGCGGGCGAGCAGGGCCCTGGGGAGCAGGTTTGTCGGCCACAGCTGAGGAGCCTTTGTGTTTTGTTGCTGAGCTGGGGCTTTTGCAGGTCCGTGACGTCTCGGGGGCCGGCCTGATGCCTGCCTTGTTGGCTCAGCACTTCTGAGAAGCCACGAAGGCAGCCCAGACTGCCCGACCCCAGCGCCAGTGGGGAAACTGAGGCACGTAGGCACAGGTCCCTGGGACCTGGGTCCCAGACCCTGGAGCTCATAGGGTGGCCAGGGAGAAAATAGGCAGGGCATGAGGTCAGGAAAAGAAACAGACTCCTTCTTTGGTGTCCTTAGGATGCAAGAACTCCTCTGCTGGGACTTCCCTGGTGGTCCAGTGGTAAAGAATCTGCCTTCCAATGCAGGGGATGCTAAGATCCCACATGCCATGGGACAACTAAGCCCCCATGCCACAGCTACTGAGCTCACGTGCCGCAACTAGAGAGCCCACGGGCCGCAAACTACAGAGCCTGCACACTCTGGAGCCCACACGCCACAACTAGAGAGAAGCCTGCATGCCGCAATGAAGAGCCCAAGCAGAGATCCCGCATGCCACAACTAAGACCAGACACAGACAAAAATAATTAATTAATTAATTAATTAAATAGAATAGCATTTTTTTTTAAATAGTAAGAAAACTGGAGAGAAAACCAAAAGAACCCCTGTGCCAAGGACACAGGTCCCAGTGGATCTCTTCACCCTCACTCCCCACCGCCCTGGCTTTTTCCTGCTCTGTACATAGCAGCCTCCTGCAGGTGCCCCCCACCTGGGCTCCCAAAAGTCCCTGTTTCTGACCTTGCACCTGACACGTAGTCACTGGACTCCGATGGGGGCTCCAGCCCTGGCCCCCAGCCCTTGACCCACCTGCCCGCCAAGCCCAGTGCAGGTAGCCCGCAGGCACTGTGGCTGCAGTATTGTAACTGGTATTTTTGTGCCATTTCTCCAAAGGAGCAATGGAGGCACTGAGATTACGCAGGAGGGACACCACCCAGAATGAGGCCCTGGAGCGTTAGATTGAGAACCTGAGTCTATTTTTTTTAATTAATTAATTTATTTATTTTTGGCTGTGTTGGGTCTTTGTTGCTGTGTGCGGACTTTCTCTAGTTGCGGCGAGTGGGGGCCACTCTTCATTGCGGTGCACGGGCTTCTCATTGTCGTGGCTTCTCTTGTTGCGGAGCACGGGCTCCAGGCACACAGGCATCAGTAGTTGTGGCACGTGGGCTCAGTAGTTGTGGCGCACGGGCTTAGTTGCTCCACGGCATGTGGGATCTTCCCAGACCAGGGCTCGAACCTGTGTCCCCTGCATTGGCAGGCGGACTCTTAACCACTGTGCCACCAGGGAAGCCCCCCTGAGTCTATTTTTATGGCAGGTTAGGAAGAGCACTGGGCTGGGTCCTGCTGTTCTGTGTTCCTGAGCAAGTGACCCAACTGCTCTGGCCCCTTGTCTCCTCCTTTGTAAAATGATGGGTTGCATGGTCCATTGAGCTCCACTGTGCTACCATTTTGGTGGTCCTGGTTCCCACATCTGGGACAGCCTCTGCTTCTCATGTAAGAGGGAGCCTGTGGGGAAGAAGAGATGGTACCTTCTGTGGACCAGCCCTAGCTGCTTGGGGAACCAGAGACAGTCTTAGAGTACTCTCCAAGCCCTGGACCCTGCCAGCATCAGCTGTGACATGGTCAGCTCAACCCAAGGTCAAACCTGCTCCTTCCCTCTCCCACAGGGACTTGCAGTCTATTTGGAGACGGGAGGATACAGTAGAAAACATGCTAAACACACATGCCAGGAAACAAAAAAGGGTACAGATTCATGTTATATGCAGTTGGGCAATGAATAGAGGTGTCAGCTAAGTAGGAGGAGTCCAGAAGGACTTCCTGGAAGAGGGGGACTAGAAGCACACAGTACAGTGCCTAATACTGGGTAGGTGCTTGATAAATATTTGTTGAATGAAGTGCCGGGAAGGGAGGCCTCCTGCTTCATAAATGAGAAATGATGATGATGATGGTGGTGATTGTGATGATGATGATGGTGATGATGGTGATGTTGATGGTGGTGATGATGGTGATGTTGATGATGTTGATGGTGGTGATGATGATGATAGCAACTAACATTTACTGAGCATTTAATTTTGTGCTAAGTGCTGTCCTCGAGTTTCACATTTACTCGTTTAATCATTACAACAACTTTTACAATAGGTATTATAATCCCCATTTTACAGATGTGCATCCTCAGTGCAAACTGAGGCACAGAGAGGTTAAGTCATTTGCCCAAATTTTCACAGCTCGTAGGTGACAGAAGGGGCATGCAAACCCACACTGTCTGGCTCTTCACAACCCACCATACTGCCTGATGGGGATGGTGACCTTCTCTTCAGAGGGTGGGAGGAGCTTGGGCAAGGTAGGGGAGCCATAAGCATCAGTTTTCGGGCTGTCAGGGCTGGAGTGCTTGGTGGAGCGACACGGACCAGCCGAGGAGAGGGGCTGTGTGGTCTCCAAGGGGACTCCCCTGCAGTGCACCCCTTCTCTCAGGCCTTCCAGAGAAGGCTTACAGTCCACCCCATCCTGCACAGAGGAGGGCCCTTCTCCTGGATCCGCGCCCTCAACTAGCCCTTTCTCACTTTTTGGTGGTGCCTGCAGCAGTCTGACCCTGGCTGTCAGAACCACTGGGGTAGAGTGTGCCCTGCTCTCTGAAAGCCTCCCAATCTAAACAATGAGGGACATACACCCCCACATCCCCCAACCAAGACACGTGGATTGGGTTCCGGGTCCCTAAGCCTAAAGTGGGGGGAAAGGTAAGGGAGGGTCTTCAGCCCTTACCAGTCTTCCCAGCCCCTCCCAGTTCCACAACTCTAGGTTCCCCACCCTCAGCGACCCCAAACCCCATACTCCAAGCGTTCCCTTATGCCCACCCGCCAGGGTTCCCTCACCGGCCCTGCTAACAGCAACAGTTCTAGGCGCTTTCACCAGAAACATTTTTACTGCAAACATTTTGCCACATAACTAATTGGCCATGAGGCAATTTTGCCGTGAAAGAGAAAATAACTGGTTGACAGTTTGGTTTGACAGTTTGGTTTCAACTAGTTGAGATGCGCTAGCGTTTCTTCCAGTTAGTGACGTTACTGATGGCTTTATCAAGCTGACAGAAGATGATGGTTTTCCCCAAGAGTTGGTTTTGTATTTTGAAACACACTACGTTGGAGGAGAAAGAGGCCAAGGGCCTCAAAGGCACAGAGTTGAGCCTACATTTCCCATAGAACTTTTTGGAAAGTCTATCAATCAATGGACATAAGACAATGTGCTGAGAACACACAGCAGTGCAGAGGCTTTCCCAACGCAACACAAAGTTCAGTTACAAACATGCACCCTAGTGTTTGGAAACTGATACCTCTCTGAATGAAGGAAGAAATTTTAGCAGAAAAGAAAAAGTTCGATACCAAATGAGGAGACAAATCAACAAATGTATAAAATAATATGAACGAAAGACTTGGAAGACAAGTGCTTACTGCTTAGACAAGTACAACCCACAAAAGAAAATCAGTTCTTTGCACGGTATTGCCATGCATCTACACACATTTTATTTATTTATTTATTTATTTATTTATTTTTAATTTTTGGCTGCATTGGGTCTTCATTGCTGTGCGCAGGCTTTCTCTGGTTGCAGTGAGCGGGGGCTACTCTTCGTTGCAGTGTGTGGGCTTCTCACTGCGGTGGCTCTTCTTGTTGCAGAGCACGAGCTCTAGGCGCACGGGCTTCAGTAGTTGCAGCACACAGGCTCAGTAGTTGTGGCACGCGAGCCCTAGGGCACACGGGCTTTAGTAGCTGTGGCGCGTGGGCTCAGTAGTTGTGGCACACGGGCTTAGTTGCCCCGCGGCATGTGGGATCTTCCTGGACCAGGGATCGAGCCTGTGTCTCCAGCATCGGCAGGCAGAATCTTAACCACTGCACCACCAGGGAAGTCCCTACACACATTTTAAATTCAAATATTTTGTATTTTGCAATAAGGTCTTTTTAATTTTGTTACTCATTTCTCCTGTTTCATTATGGCCTTTTTAATGTCCCTCATTTATATTTTATTATTTTATCTTTTGCGGCAAAATTGCCTTATGGACAATTAGTTATGAGGCAAGAAATGTGGCAGAGATGCTTACGGTGGAAATAGCAGACAAGGCTAACAGTAAGCTGTGGGCAGAGAGCCCCGTGTCAGGATGCATCTGCCGGCTCCTTAGAGGTCCTCCCGCCCGCCTGCCCGCTCATCACGGGGGCAGAGGGGCAGGAGCCCAGAAACCCACTTAGTGCGCAGTGAGCGGGCACCCAGGCACCTTCCTGGCTGCCCCGCCTGCCATGGGGTTGCTTCTGGGAGAGTCACACAGGAGAGGAGACAGCAGCCTCAACCCCAAAACAGACGTGGGATGGGGAGGGCCACCTCAGCCTGGTGAGGCGCTGATGGCTGAGAGGGAGCTTCTGGGGCACCTGAGCCCCTTGCAGAAGCCTCTCCTGCCCGCGCCCAGGCCGCAGTCAGCCGTCTCCCCTCCTGGCTCACAGCGCTGCAGAGTGAGGTCACTGCTGAGGACGTGGCGAATGAATGTCAGCCTGTGCTCCAGGCACTGAACCCTGCCTGTCCCTACATCCCCAGTGAGTGAAAGGAGATGGGGTGGCAGCGGGCTTGGTGGGCTGTGTCCCATTGTAGGCCCCACTGTGCCCTGGTACCAATCCCAAGGTAGATCCTGGTGCCCACACCCCTACCCACCCCCCCACACCATGGCCAGAGCCTTCCCAACTGGCTTTTCCTGTTCCCGGCTTTGTGTGGTGAAAGTTCCCCAATTATACCCACATTATCTCAGCTGCTGGGCAGCCTCCAGCAGGCTTGGTGAGTAGAGGCTGGGCGTGTTGGAGGGAGCACCCACTTACCCTGCTGGAAGGCCTAGGGCTTAGCCGCTTGCCAACTGGCCTGTCAGCAGGAGTACTGGGCTTACTGGCCCACTGACTTCACTGTGGGACTGTGTCTGGCGTGAGGCCACAGCTGGGCTGGGCTGCAGTTCAGGGAATCAGACTGGCCAGAAGGGACCATTGACATCGTGGAGTCCAGCCTGCTCCCTTACAGGGGAGGAAAAGAGGGCTCGGGAAGGGGAAGTGACCCGCCAAGGTGCCAAGGCGAGCTCAAGACGGAGCCGGGCTAGAAGCCAGCCCTCCTGACGCCCTGCTGGGTGTCTCCAGCATGGTTCTCCCACCAGCCCACAGTGTTCTCCGCCGGGGACAAGTCAGAGCCCCCCAGACCGGCCAAGGGGACGGCTGGAGGGGTGGGGTGGTGGTACCCCAGGTGGACCTTGAAGGGCTGTGTGGACGTGAACGGGCATAGAGAAGGGAACCATCAGGGAAGCTTTCAGAGCATGGCGAGGGCCTAGCTTGGAGGGCCAAAGATATACTTATTCAGCAGGCATGTCTTGAGTGCCTACTGTGTGCCAAACACAGGGGATACCGCAGTGCCTGGAGAGACCTGGCCTGTACCTTCTCGAGGGGAGGCGTGGGGGCCAGCATGCTTCACTGACCATGGTCTCGGGACCCTTCAGAAGAGTGTGGCCTGCTCACACCTCCATCACGCAGAGGCAAGCATAAGCCCCGAGTTCCCAGTCTGGAGCAGCAGACTCCCTTAGTGGGGGGCGCGTTTAGGCCATCCCTCGGGCTCTGGGTCAGTCCAGGGCCTAACACTGATGTTATTGATGGCACTCAATAAAGTAACTGAGTGAAATAAGAATGGAAGGACGGCTGATGACAGAGCTCAGGAGCGAGCGCACTGGAGTGAATGACTGAGCCAAGTTCAGAGTTAAGGAAAGGCTCAAACAGAAGCCACCTGAGATGGAATAAAGCAAAATCGGTGGGGAGACTAGAGGGAATTCATTCATTCATTCAATGCCACGGACCACTCCCCCCCTCTTGCAGATCTCTCCTCTCACGGCTTCCAGTGCCATTTGTCTGGCCACAAATATTTACTGAGCACCTACTGTGTGCTCAGTAGATATTTGGGCTAGGCACTGGGGCTACAGGGATGGAAAAGACACAGACGCTGCTCTGGAGGAGCTCGCCGTCTGGCAGAGGAGAAGCCAGAGGTGTGAACAACCACATTCCCAGGCAGAAAAGAGCTGTAATAGGGTTGGGAGGATCAGGGAAGCTTCCCAAAGGAGGCGGCCTGAGTGGGATGTCCATAGGTGGGAAAGGGGCAGGGCCTTCCAGGGAAGCAGAGGAACAGGCCTAGACATGTAGCATCTACGGCTCTGTGCTCCTTGGAGGCTGGGACTGAATCGCTCATTGACGTGACTCCAGTGCTGATAATCGACTCAGAAATTGATACATAAATGGGAAGAGGGAGAAGGAAACACAGAAAGGTGGCACGTTCTGGGGGGGGGGGGGGG
>NW_006783618.1:79757-84209 GCF_000442215.2 Lipotes vexillifer
GGGGGGGGGGGGGGGTCCAGTCTGACCTGGTTGGAAGGCCTCACGTATGGATGGACGTGGACAGAAAGGCAGGACCCAGGTGATGAGGACGTCAAATGCCAAGTTAAGACATCCAGACTTGATTGTGAAGGCGAGTTAGAGCCAGAGAGGCTGAGCCCTGTGCAGCTGCCTTGCTGGGTAAGAGGGGCCAAGCCAGTGCACCCCAGGGCCTGGGCCCTCAGCCCTTCCTGAGCGGAGGTGGCCATAATGATGGCCACTGTGGGCCCCGGTGCTCCCCCAGCGCTTCCTGCCTCCTGACACTGTCTCATCCGTCGTACCATTTGGTTCTCCTAGCAACCTGTGAGCTAGAGAGGACTGGATTATCCGCCCCATTTATCAGACGAGGGAACCGAGGCCCAGGAAGCTGAAGCAGCTGGTGGCCCCTCTGCTGAGCCTCTGCTCAAAAAGCAGCACATTCAACCCTCATCAAAAATAGGGGTGTGGACGGATATTTACTGCCATGGAGCAACACTGATGATATATCACTAAGTGAAAAGACAGTTTATGGAACAGATTACGGTATGGTTCTGATTTTGTTTAAAAAAAACAGATGGTCACCTGGATATATAGAGAAGGATGTAAAAGAGAACACTTCCTATCAGATGATCAGTGATATGTCTGAGTGGTGGGATCATGGGTTGTTGTCATTTTCTTCTCAGTATTTTTTAGTATTGCCCACAACAGTGTTTCTATAACAAGCAATTATTATTGTAGAGTCAGAATTTTTAAAATAATGACTACTGGAAAATAGAAGACCAGCGCACAGGGAGTTGGGGCGGGGGCTGTGGCTGTCCCTGACCACGCTCTGCCATCTCCCTCGACCAGGCGCCCACACCCAGGTGGTCCAGGTGAACGACTCCATGTACGGTTTCATCGGCACGGACGTGGTGCTGCACTGCAGCTTCGCCAACCCGCTGCCCGGCGTGAAGATCACCCAGGTCACGTGGCAGAAGGCCACCAATGGCTCCAAGCAGAACGTGGCTATCTACAACCCGGCCATGGGCGTCTCGGTGCTGGCCCCCTACCGCGAGCGCGTGGAGTTCCTACGGCCCTCCTTCACAGACGGCACCATTCGCCTCTCCCGCCTGGAGCTGGAGGATGAGGGCGTCTACATCTGCGAGTTTGCCACCTTCCCTGCTGGCAATCGAGAGAGCCAGCTCAATCTCACTGTGATGGGTAAGCTGACCGGACCACTCCTCTCTGCTTGGGTGGGGCCTGTGGCCTGGGGGCTTGGCCATCTTCAGTGGCCCCAGATGCTCTCCTTGGGTCGGCATATGCTCCCGTGCTCTGGGCGTGGCACTTCTGGTCCCTTCTAACCAGACTGTCTCAGTTCACTAGGGATGGGGGCTGGGCCTTCGCTGTGGACAGAGCTGAGGATCAGTATTCAGGTTGGAGCCCCACCGTGGGGCACTTTCCAGGTGGCCAGGAAGCAGGCAGACGCCATGGTAAGGGAGAGAGCCTCCTGAGCACGGCAGGACTCCAAGAAGACTTCCACGTGACAAAAGGGGATACAAAGACTAGAGCAGGAAGGCTGTGGGTTAGATCCAAAGAGGTCCCTGTGAGAAGTGCTGGGAGGGGCTTTGGTGAAGCGTAGCTGAGAGGCACGGATGGCCAGGGTGACCTGAAGCAAGGCCTGGCAGGTACCTGCCCTCCTGGCCTGTGTCTCCTTGATGAGGCAACAGAGCCAGACTCATGGCTCTCTCTGGTTCCCCGCAGCCAAACCCACCAACTGGATAGAGGGCGCCCAGGCAGTGCTTCGAGCCAGGAAGGGGCAGGATGACAAGGTCCTGGTGGCCACCTGCACCTCGGCCAATGGGAAGCCTCCCAGTGTGGTGTCCTGGGAAACGCGGCTGAAGGGTGAGGCGGAGTACCAGGAGATCCGGAACCCCAACGGCACGGTGACCGTCATCAGCCGCTACCGCCTGGTGCCCAGCCGGGAAGCCCACCGGCAGTCCCTGGCCTGCATCGTCAACTACCACATGGACCGCTTCCGGGAAAGCCTCACCCTCAACGTGCAGTGTGAGCGGGGCAGAGTGCCGGAGGGCTGGGTCTCCCAGGGTGGGGCAGGCGCCGTGGTCCCCTCACACCACCCCCACCCTCGCCAGCCCCCCTTCCTTTGCTTCTCACCTCTCATCACTCTCCCCACCCCTCCTTCCCTCACCCCCTTATCCTCCCTCTTTTCCTTCCCCCTCCCTCCCTCTTCCTGGGGGCTCTTCGTCCTCCCCTCCTCTTCCCCCCTTGCCCACCCTCTCTTTCCCCCTTCCTCATTCCCCTGCTATTTCTGCTCCGAGGGTCCGTGACCTCCACCCTCCCTGTCATTCTGCCCCTTCTTCCTGCTGTTTCCATGTCACTTCCCCTTCCATCCCTTCCCCATCAGAGCCTCCCTCACCCAAGTTCTGCTCTCCTGACCTCACCCTTTTCAAACATCACCTCTTGTCCCACAGACGAGCCCGAGGTGACCATCGAGGGGTTTGATGGGAACTGGTACCTGCAGCGGATGGATGTGAAGCTCAAGTGCAAAGCTGATGCCAACCCCCCAGCCACCGAGTACCACTGGACCACGTAAGTGCTGCGGGGCTGGCTGGTCGCTTTGCCAGGAACCTTGCTGGTCACAGGGAGGCCCACCCACCCCACCTCCAGAAACCTTGGGCAGAGAGGAAATGAAGGTCTAGGCTAAGGTTGCTCGGTGAGAAGGGGAGAGGGGCCACGAGAGACACGCACACACACACACACACACACACACACACACGCCCTTGTTTGACAGCATCAGGGTCCATGGGACAAACCATTCTGCCAGGGGGGCTTCCCTCGTGATCTGCCTTCCTTCTGCTCCCTAATAAAGAATGTTGTGGTGATTCAGTTTGAGTCACTCCCACCCCAGCCCCCACTATTTATTTTTATCGAGATGTCCCCAGGGAAGCTGGCTTTCTGGAGCATCCCAGATCTTTCTTTGTTCCTTTTCCTTCTCTCCAGCACCCCCAGATTCTCAGGGAAGAGGCAGCAGTCAGCCCAGAATGCCTGTGTTCGTAGAGTGCTCGTCCCAAGGCCCATCCTCCCATCCTTGGCTTCGTGGTCTTTGGGCCTGCACCTCAAAGGGTCTAGTCTCACCCCCCCACCCCAGCCAGCTCTGATGGCCTGAGCCAAGGCTCCTCCCAGAGAAGAGCTGGATGGAACACACAGAAAGCAGAAAGACAGGGGCGTGGGGAAGCTAAGAAGCAGGTTGACATGGGTGGCCAGAATACGGCTGCCCAGATCGTGTCTACATTCTTTTTCTAGGGAGTAGAAGGCGCTGACATACCTTAGCTGTTTGTTACCATCCACTTCCTGGAACCAGCAGTAGTTCCGTAGGTGCGAGTGGGCAGGGCCCTGCCTGCCAAGTTCAGCTCCGGGTCCAACAGAATAATAGTTTTGTGGCATGAAGGATCAGGAGGAAGGAAAAGGTCTCCTGTGTTCAGGAGCCCTCTAGGACTCTCCCCCTGTGAAAAAGACCTGTGACATGCCCAGCAAGAAAATGAGATGGTGAAATGGAACATACCTAAACATGGGGCACATCTCGTTACCTGAGTAGCTTGTTAAAATTCTAGGCCATGACCCCAGTGGCGCAGCTTTAGTAGATTTGGGGTTAGGACCCCAGACTATTAACCAACTACCCAGGAAACCAAGGACCAACTAGCAGGAACCAGTGTGGTGGAAAGAGCACTGTGCCAAGAGTCCAGAGCTCTGGCTAGAGCTCCAATTGTCACTTTCTAGCTATGTTTCCTTGGCCTTGGACCTTGTTTCTCTTCTGTTAAGTGGATCCAGTATCTACCTGTCCTGTCTGCATGTCAGTGCTGTGATGAGCAAATGTGAAACACTGAATGATACAAAACTGCCAAATGCAAGAGATGATTGTTGTTTTTTATTGCTTTTACCCCTTCCGAGACAGATGCTGTCTATTAACTCAGCCAAAGGGCTGATGGTGTTGAAGTCAGGTGGGTGACACAGGGGCAGCTTCTTGGGGCTGGAGAGTCATAACCCTCTGCCTTGTCTCCCAATCCCTGCAGGCTGAATGGCTCCCTCCCCAAGGGTGTGGAGGCCCAGAACAGAACTCTTTTCTTCAGGGGACCTATCAACTACAGCCTGGCAGGAACCTACGTCTGTGAGGCCACCAACCCCATCGGCACCCGCTCAGGCCAGGTGGAGGTCAATATCACAGGTAGGAAGCTGCACCCTTCCCTGCCACTCCCCGCCTCTCTGCGCCCACTGCCTCCTCCACTGCCAGCATCTGCCACCTACGGGCTGTGTCACTGTAGGAAATTTGCGTCTCCTCTCCCTGCTTCTCTGGTTCTCCCTTGAGCTCTGGCCATTGGTCTTGCTTTGCTTTTCTCTTTCCTCTGTGAAGGTTGTGTGTGAGACAGGGTGACCCCCCCCCCC
>NW_006783618.1:84287-90200 GCF_000442215.2 Lipotes vexillifer
CCCCCCCCCCCCCGCCCCTGCCAGTCAGAGAGGGGCAGGAGGGAGGCTCCAGGAGGGAGGAAGGAAGTGCTGTTTACAGCAATGCTGTTTTGGGGGTGGGCGTGGTTAGAGCCTGCCCATGGGTCTGCACACCTGTGATGCTGCCTTGGTGGGGTGGGCTTGTGGGAGGAGCTCATCTCCTCCGAGCTTTGCTCCTGCAGTTCAGGAAACCTGCGTGGGCTGGAGGGCGAGGCTTACCTCAAGCAAAGGTACAGAGGGAAAGCCAGGATAGAGCCCAAAGCCACGGTGGTTTGTGTGCCCTGCAACTGAATTCTATTTTCCCTGCATTCTTCTCTCTCAGGGCAGATGGGAGGGAGACTCAGCCTCCTGACCTCTTAGAGCAAAGGGAACACAGGGGCTGGGATGTTCTGGGGGAGACATCACATGGAACGTGAAAGGAGCATGGGCTTCCGTGTCAGACAGCTGGACAAGCCCTCATCTGTAAAACAGGCACAATATGACATGCCTTGAAGGCTTGTTGTCAGGATTTATATAACGTAGGCCAAGTACCTAGCACAGACCAGTGTGTCAATAAATGGCTCGTGTTCTATGGTTATTATCTTGTCTCTGTCATTATCATTATTGATGGAAAGATCAAAACAAGCCAATAGAGGGGTAAACTACCATCACAACTTCGCAACCAGGGTGTCTTTAACCCTGTATCTGAGCTAGTTCCAGGGTGAGAAAGTGACAGAAAGACCCTCCTAGGACAGGAAACGACATCATGCTGCTACTGAGCTGGACAGGAAGTGACCTCAGGGAGATGTTGAGCTAGGTTCAGGGATACTGGAAGTTGGGCGGTGGTTCCTGGCTCCAGGCACAGAGCTTGGGCGAGTCCTGAGGATTCGTTAGCTCTGAGCCTGTTTCTCAGAAGTGGGAGACCTCACCTGTGGGTACATTCAAGGCACAGCTGCTGATAAAACAGCCCAAAGCTGTCCAAGGGCTGCACCTACCTGTCCTCGGGGCCGTTCTGGCACCTCTGTCACCAGGGTTGGACGGAGATGGAGTCACTTGTCACTTGCTCTTTTCTTCAACTCCCTGCTCTTGGCTCTCGGACTGGTTAAGGTGGTAGAAATGTCAGAGGGAACACACAGTTTTCAAGGCATGAGCGCCCTGTGTCCCCCTTTGCCTGGCAAAGCGATAGAGCTATTCTTTTCTACTTAACCCCACCTGCAAAAAAAAAGAAGTGTCAGAGGTGGAGCCTGGGGAAAGCTGAGACAGCCCCTCCTCCACTCTAGGGTCTGGGGGTTCCCATAAGTTGGCAAGGATGGTAAGGCCAGTGTCACACACTTCTCACCCCCTGGAGAAAGTCTGAGCAAAGCTCCATAAGAGCCTCCTAGGCGCCTGAGCTCTGGCCATGTGGCACATGAGGGTGAACAATGTCACAAGGGAGCGTGATCACCTGGGGGGATGCGGGTCACGTGAGGGACAGCACAGACTTGGCCTGAATGTGTTCACATACTGGCTCTTCCTGGCTGTGTGGCCTTCACCCCTCTGAGCCTCAGCTTCCTTGTCTGTAATACAGAGATCATCATACTTATCTCAGGCTTCTTTTGATCACGCCAAATCCGTATACCACGGCCTAGCACACGGCATGGACTTCCTGCATGGGAATACCTTCACCCAGCAGTGGAGCACCAACGCCACCACTGCATCCCCCTCCACCACTCAGGCTCTCTGGGGAAACTGCTGATTGGGAAATCAGGGGCGGAGGCCAAGAAACCCTGGAGCAATGACCTCCCATTGATCCTACTGCCCAGCATGAGCGGACCGGCCAGAGGCCCACTAAGCTTACGGGGCTAAGTGGTGCTGCCCTACCCCAGAGGCAGGGCCGGGACAGGAAAGTCAGGGCCTCCCTTCTGCCAAAGCCCAGGAGAATGCAGGACCACCGTGAGTGCAGGACAGCTCAGCAGGCAGACACAGCAGGTCCAGGAGCAGGCAGGAAGGAAAGGGAGCAACTTCCCAGGCCCAGGCTGGGAAAAGAGAGGAAAGGAAGGAAGGGAAACCAGCGCGGAGGTGAGCCATCTCCTTGGGCGTGTTTGCTCCAGTGGTGCCCTCAGTGGGATCTGTGCGGTCAGGCCTAGGTGGCCTTGCGGGGAAGGTGCGCCGGGACCGCCCAGGGCTCCAGCTGGAAGAGGCATGCAGCGTGTCCTCACGTGCTCCCCCAATACACAGCGGGACGGGGGTGGTCACCAAAGCCACACACATGGGTGGTGAGAAGGGCCTTGCGTAAGGGGACTCTGCCCTTGACAGCCCAGTTAGGCAGGAGCCAGGGAAGTGTGATGCTCCCTGAATCATCGATGGGCCCAGGCGCTGTTTCACTGGCCGTCCCGAGGGAAGGTCTCTCAGCCCCCTCAGGAAGACGCAGCCAGGCGGCCTGAGCCTCTTCAGAGCTGTTCGTTCTGTTCGCTCTCGTACTCACGGGCAACTTCCACGCAGCCGCCGACCCCACCAGCCTTCCTCCCGCATCGGCTGGTCTCCGCGGGGCACAGCCATGCCCTGTGCTCCAAGCCCCGCTGGTCTGGAGGGAATGCATGAACGAGAGGGATAAGTGGAAATTTAATTTTTCATTCTGGCCGTCGTACAGTTAATAGCTTTGCCCTGGGCGCATCTGGCGAGGGAAATGAAGAGCAGAGCGGAGGAAAGTGCGCAGCAGGGTGCGTGCCGGAGACACACGTGTGTGCAGGGCACGCGTGCACAGGGCCGCTGCACCACCTGCACAGACACACTTCGGCACAGGCTTCTTGGGATCGCAGATCCCAGAGGAGGTGGCCTTTGAGTTGTTCCTCCAAGGATGAGTGGTGGGCTAGCGGCGGCGATGGGGGAAGTGTGTGGGAGAATGGCTGGGGCCGAGGGGGCGGGAACAGAGGGAGCAGAGCTTTCCTCTCTCTTGGCCACGGGCGGCCTCCGAAAGCAGCAGCGTGGCAAGGAGGGTGGTCGAGACTGAGCGCCTGGGAGGCTGTGTGGATGGCACCTGGGGGGACCAGAAAGGGGCTGTATGTACAATGAGTGTTTTTCTAGAGGGAAACGACAGGTCCAGGCTGTGGCCGTGCGACTGACAGCAGAAGAGACAAACCCACCGGACTTTGCGGATACACTTCACGGGGCCCGGGCCCGCAGAGAAGCCCATTTCCCAGGGGCGGTTTCATGGGGTTGGCCCCTAGTCACAAAACAAACCTGTGAGCTCCCCTCCGTCCTCCCTCTGGGGGCAACGCTGAGGGCAGGGAGGGCTGCAAGGGTGTGGCCTTGACCAGACTAAAGAGGCCAAAGAAGGCAGCATCTGCCCCTGGGACTGGGTTTGTCTGAAGAAGAGTGTCCAGGGCACTCCCAGGAGCCAGGCAGGAAGGCCGCCGGGGTGCAGGGTGTCCCCAGTTTTCATTTCCAGCGCTGAGCCGGCTCAGCCATCGGGGGTGAAAGCAACAGGGTATGTGCTTGAGGCCAGGAGTCCTTCAGACCAAGGGTTAGTGGGGCTTGGAGGTCCATCTAGAAAGGAGGGCTGTGTGAGCCTGCGAGCGTGCGTGCCTGGGCGTATGAGTGTGGGCGTGTGCCTCTGAGCGTGTCAACGTGCACAGGCAAGCAGGCGAGCGATGTCTGCGTGCTGAGTGTGCAGAAGGGGCCTGCAGCTGTGCTGTGGGCAAAGGTGGCCGCCTCCAGGCCGCCCGTGGCAGCACTGAGGAGCCTGTGGGGAGGCAGCTGCGTCCACACCCCTGGGAGGATTCAGTTCCCCTCCACCGCGTTGAGGCCCTGCCCACTGTTCTGCGCAGTGCACCGCTGCTGCAGCTGCAGGAGCAGGAGAAGGGCTTCCCAGAGCTTGACCTCAGGCCTTCCCCGCTCCCTGGGCCCGCAGCACTGCACACTGGGAGGTGTAGTTCTCACGGCTTCCCGACCTAGGCTTCTGGTGCCAGAGCACTGCCTGCCTGCCTGTGGAAGCAGCAGGCGTTGGTTTGAGAAGCCCGAACATCCTCTTTGACCCCAAACCTCCTCTGGATCCTAGAACCAGACTAAACCCTAACCCTCGCTCCACCTCCGATCCATCCAAAGCCCCCGTACTAGCCCACCCACCTCAGTCAGGAGACCCCCGGCCCCAAAGGAATGCGGAGCCTCCACTGCCCCAGGGTCCCAGCCAGGCTGCCATCCCCGAGGGGAGGCTGCAAGCCTTCAGCAATGGGGCTGGGCTGCCCCCTTCGTAAGAGGAAGTGAGGGGAGCCGGCTGGTTCCCCACCAGGAAGCGCAGATGACCCCACGGCCCAGCTCTTCTCTCCCACCAGCTGCGGCCTTTGAGGCTCTGCTACTGGCACAAAGACGGGAGCTACTGGCTGAATGTGACAGCTGGAGGGGTGGAAGGGGAGGGCGCTCCGTTCCACACCAGACAGCCACCTCTGCTTACAAATGAGTTAGGTCCCCACGTGCACTCCTTCTGCACCCTCACTTGGCATCTCCACACAAGTCTGCGTTGCTGGAAGGTCATCTTAACCGGTCTTCTGCCTCTAGGCAGGCTGGCCCTAAAGTAGGCAAAATAACCAGGGTTCCCTTTGGTCCCAAAAATCTCCAGGGAAGAGTAAACATACTTAGGACTCAGGGGGGGAAAAGGTAAACAGAAAGCCCTAGAGAGGAAAGAGACCCAGAGGCTCACCTCTGAGACGTGGCCTTGCCTTTGTAGAATTCATTCACCAAATGTTCTTGAACTCCGGCCACGTGCCAGGCCGTCTAGGTGGCCGGGGGTACATCAATGAGCCAAAGTCCCTGTCCCCGTGGAGCTTACGCTTTAGCACAGGAGGACAGACAACAAATAACAGATAAAATACTTTTGAAAAATTATGTGGTCATTTTGAAGGTGATAAGGAAAAAAGAAAAGCAGGGTGAGGGGTTCACAGTGCTGGGGGTGGGAGTTCGTGAGCTGTGATTTTCTATAAGGTAGTCAGGGGAGGCCTTGGCGAGAAGGTGACCTCCGTGAGAAGTCGGAGCCAAGCCCCGAAGGCGTTGAGGCAGTGAGCATGGGACACCGGGGGGAGGAGCTTTCCAGGGCACAGAGCCGCCAGTGCAAAGGCCCTGAGGAAGCTGGGAGTGGAGCAAGCTGGGAGGAAAGCGAGAGATGAAGGCAGAGGCACAGATCATGTAGAGCATTTTCAGCTCAGATTTAACAGGAAAGGAGTTTGCCGTGTTGAGAATAGCCTGTACAGGAAAGGAGTGCAATTGGGGAAGCCAGTTAGGCAGCTCTTGCAACAATCCAGGTGAGAGATGATAGTGGCTGGGATCAGGGTAGTAGTGATGGAGATGGTGAGAAGAGGTCAGGTTCGAGATTTACTTTGAATTCGAATTTACAGACTAGTTGGGACAGCAGCCACTCTCGTGAAACAGGCAATACGGTAAAGTCTACCATACTGTGATTAGTGGGGCCCAAAAAATTCAGTCTAGTCAAGTGAAATGTGGGAGGGATTTACTTCTCCTTGGGTCTCTGTTGCTACAGAAAGCATAAAAGTAAATATAGTTGAACTAATATTGTACACAACTGGAACACACTGAATTGAGTCGGTCCCAAATTATCATGACACTGCCACTTCCTCAAGCCCTCTCCCTATTCCTGCAGAAGAAAAGAACTTTAGCCACTGAAAACTGGCAGAAGGACCAGAGCCAATCATGGTAGATCCTAATTTGCATTTACTGCAGGCTGTTCTATCAGGCCTTACTGTAATATGTCGGTATATGATTAACGAAATGGAGTAGGCTATTGTTTATACCAGAATGAAAGCTGCAGACCACTGGTATGTAAACATTCTAAAGAGAAAGAGAAGTGTGAGCTGGAGAAGAGAAGGCTGCACAAAGAAGGGACCGAAGCACTGAAATAGGCAGAAGGAGATGAGGAAGGGCATTCCT
>NW_006783618.1:90210-118331 GCF_000442215.2 Lipotes vexillifer
GGCAGGGGAAACAGCATGAGCAAAGGTCTGCAGTAAAGAATCTACTTGGGGGCTTCCCTGGTGGCACAGTGGTTGCGAATCCACCTGCCAATGCAGGGGACACGGGTTCGAGCCCTGGCCTGGGAACATCCAACGTGCCGCAGAGCAACTGGGCCCGTGAGCCGCAACCACTGAGCTTGCATGTCTGGAGCCTGTGCTCCGCAACAAGAGAGGCCGCGATAGTGAGAGGCCCGCACACCGCGATGAAGAGTGGCCCCCGCTCGCCGCAACTAGAGAAAGCCCTCGCGCAGAAACGAAGACCCAACACAGCCAAAAATAAATAAATAAATTTAAAGAAAAAGAATCTACTTGGACGGCAAGAACAGTGAGTTGGCCAGACCCAAGATCAAGTTGCGTGATGGAAGCTTTGAAGACCAGACTGACGTGGTCCAGCAGGCAATGGGGAAGTCATTGCTAGTCTTTTGAGAAAGGGAATGGTAGTGTCTACACAGTGAAAATTAACCTGGTGACTGTGGATGGAGTGACTAAAGGCGGGGCAGAGACCCAATGAAGGTGGGAGATTCACGGACCTACTATAAAAGTAAAACCTGGTGTCAAGTGAAAAGCTATTGAATAGGAAGAGTCAACAAGATTTGGGGGCAGATTTTGACCCAAGAGATGGAGAAGGAAGAGTCAAAGGGAAATCAGATTCTAAACTGGAAGAGCAGACAAATGGTGGTGGAGTCATGGTGTTGAATGGAGTGGGTTTGGAGGGAAGACAGTGAACCATGCTGGGAGGGATGGGCCTTGAGCGGGTGGAGAGAATTCCAAGTGAGGTTGTGCTAGATAGAAGAGTGTTCAAAGCGTGTCCCCAAATACCTCTCCTGTGAATGGTCCTTGAGTCAGGAGGGTGGGGTTTGTGTTCCAGTAGGCTGGGAAACACTGTGTGTTCCTCTTACAGTTCACAGTGTGCACGAGAAGAAAGGGCTCTGATGCTTTGTCTCTACCGACATTTCCCGAAGCATTTGACCCCAGTATTTTTGCCAGCCCTCTGAGCCAATGGCTTGAGGTTCCATGGCCACAGCTTGGGAACTGCTGTCCCAGAGGCCTTTGGAGATAAAGCCCCAGAGTTGGGGGAGAGCTAGCTACCCGAGATGGTTTGGAGAGCCAGCAGGATCAAGGGAACTCATGACACTGAGGCCAGGTCTGTCCCTAGGACAGAAAGCGGAGGGTAAAGTCCAAGGATGGAGCCCCCAGCCAGGCGGCCGGAGCAGAGAGAAGGCCCAGCAGTGCAGTCTGCAGACAGAAGGCTCCAAAAAGAAAGCTGAAGGTCAAGGACTCCTTGTATTTATTGGAAGGCAAAGGAAACATGTCAGAGAGGAAGGGCAGGTTCCTCCACCTGATGCCTTTCTTTTTCTGCTGGCCTCTCCAAGTCCTAGTCATCCTTCAAGGCTTGGCCTAAGTCTTCTCTCCTCCAAGAAGCCTTTTCAAACTCCAGGCCGCAGGGCTTTCCTGCACTGCACTCCTGAAGCCCTTATTGGCCAGCGCCCTTGATGTCCACATGCTGCTTTGCCTAAGAGTGTCATTTGGTTCCTCAGCTGGGCTGTGAGTTCCTTGTATCCTGTGACTAGCGAAATAGATGCTCGGTACATGTTTGCTGAGTGGATGGGTGGGTGGGTGGATGGAGCGATGATGAGGCAGGTGGCGAGAGGAGAGAGCACGCGGGTACCGGGTAAGAACTGAAGAGGGAGCCGGCAGGCTGAAAGTACAGAGGTGGCTACGTTCCTGCCAGCTGCCTCTTGGGCATTTCTTGTGGCAACATCTCCCACCTCGCGGGAAGCAAGTGTGTAGCCCTTTTCAGGGCGGTAAATAGATGGGACCTGGTGAACCAGGAGAAGACGCTTGAGGTTCAGGGAGACTGTTCTGGAAGTGGGCGGTGAGGACGAATATTTAATAAATATTTATTGGGCAGCCACTCGGTGACCTGCACTGAGGACACAGTGGTGACAAGTGGGAAGCTGAGTCCTCAGTGGTTGTGTTTCTCTCTGCCAACTCCCGCCCGCGGAGAGGCCCGAGCAGGAGCCTCTGGGTGGTCCCAGCTCAGCCATGTGACGCAGGCAAATCGCCTCCCTTCTTCGGCTCCCGTGTTTTCATTAGCCCTTCCAGCCCGAACTCGTGGAAGGCCCTTCCTCGTCTCTTCTAGAATCCTTGCCCTGCTCCCGCCGCAGACTGCACCCCACAGGCTCACACACCAGACCGGCTCCACCTCTGGGAGGAGGGACTGGTCTCATAGGAGGAACAGGATTCCCACGGAGTGAGTGATGCTGAATCGGGGAGTGAGCTGGCAGAAACAGATTCCCAAAGGCCAGAACATATGCCCAGATTGACCGCCTCCCTTGGCCTGAAGAGAGGAGGGCTGAGAGCAGCCGAGGTCAGCCCTCCAGGCCTGCCCTGGACCTGCCCACCGGCTCCTCCCGTCCAAGGCCAGCCGTGGTCTCCGGTGCCACCCTGTGGTGGTGCTGGGAACCGCCTCCCTCAGCCTCACCTGGGGACCCCTTCGGCCTCTGGCCCGGTCCCACTGGCAGACAGGCACCCGCCCAGGCTTCTCCCCCTGCCCACCCACTTCCTTTCTCTTTTCACCTTTTCTGCCTTCTTGTTTCTGCTCTGTCCTCAGTGTGTACGTATTTGTACACACACGTTCATCACATCAGCACGTGTGTGGGCCGGTCGTGACAACAAGGGTGTAGGCCGGCACGCGTGCTCTCTCGTGTATACTTGTCATCTTTGCTGCTCACGTACTCTCACGCTCCCTTTCTGCACAGCCATGCTGAGCGTCTTATGCTCATAGCCCAGCTTGGCTGCACCCTGGCCCCCACCCTGCCCTGCAGGGCCAGACTGCAGCCAAGAACCACAGCCCAGGCGTCTGGCACTCACAGGGCATCTACGGGGCCAGCACCTCGGAGCAGATGAAATCAGGTGTGGGGCACCCGGTCTGCTCCAGGCTCCGAGTCTCAGAAGCCAAGGTGTGGTGCTGGGGCGCAGTGACATTTGCACAGGCTTTCGGTGCGAGAGAATCAACGACACGTCGTTGGCTGATGGCCTCGGACAAGTTATTTGACCTCTCTAAGCCCCGTCTCTTCGTGTGCCGGAGAGAATTAATAGCATACTTACTTCACGGGGTGTCATGGCGGTGACTGGCGTCTACTGGACCCTGGGTCATGGGTGGGCTGGCTCCACATCCAAGGAGAAAGTCAGCATGGGGGCTCTGGGGCTACGAGGCTGTCTCTGCCTCTCCCTGGCTCCAGTTACCCACACTGCAGCATGTTGGGCTCCTGGATGGGTGGGGTGCTGGGGGGGCCTTTGGAACTGGAGCTGGCCTTGGGCCCACTTCCTGGCTTTCCCTCCCCTGCCACTCCTGCTGACTCCCCAGGAGCAGACACTGACACTGTCCCCCTCCATCTCTCTTCCTCACCCAGAGTTCCCCTACACCCCGTCTCCTCCCGAACACGGGCGTCGCGCCGGGCCAGTGCCCACGGCCATCATTGGGGGCGTGGTGGGGAGCATCCTGCTGGTGCTGATTGTGGTCGGCGGGATCGTGGTGGCCCTGCGCCGGCGCCGCCACACCTTCAAGGGTGACTACAGCACCAAGAAGCACGTATACGGCAATGGCTACAGCAAGGCCGGCATCCCCCAGCACCACCCGCCCATGGCCCAGAACCTGCAGTACCCTGAGGACTCGGACGACGAGAAGAAAGCCGGGCCCCTGGGCGGCAGCAGCTACGAGGAGGAAGAGGAGGAGGAGGAGGGAGGAGGCGGCGAGCGCAAGGTGGGCGGCCCTCACCCCAAATACGACGAGGACGCCAAGCGGCCCTACTTTACGGTGGATGAGGCGGAGGCCCGTCAGGACGGCTGCTACGGGGACCGGACTCTGGGCTACCAGTACGACCCTGAGCAGCTGGACTTGGCGGAAAACATGGTTTCCCAGAACGACGGGTCTTTCATTTCCAAGAAGGAGTGGTACGTGTAGCCCCGTCTGCAGAGCCCCTGCCCCAAGCCCACACCCGCACGCCCCCTGCCCGCCCCCCACCGTCCACTGCCCCAGGAACTCGGCAGAGACTCACCCAGCTGCTCGGGGTACCTGGGAGCCCAGGGCACGCCACCTGGCTTTGTTCTGATTTCCTCCCTGCCCCCCCACCCTCCCCCATGGCGTGTGTTCACTGTGGCTTCGGTGTTGCTGGTACCTTTCCTCCCCTGACCCCACCTGCCTCCCTCCGCAGGGAGCCCTAGTCCCGTCTTGTGTACCTAGACGTCCCCTCCGGGGTTTGGGGAGCCAGCCCTCCCCTGCCCCCAACACTGGAATTTGTCTGTGTCCTCTCTCTGCGAGTGGAGGGCTGAAGGGGCTCCAAGAGGAGAAGCCCCCTGCCGCCGACCCCAGATGCTACTCCTTTTTCCCTGGGAGAGGGAACCCGGCACCCCCTCCCCCACCCCACCGTGAGCTGGCCGGCTGGAGTTCGGACCCCCGGTCTAGGCAGCCATTGCGCCCAAGGGGTAGGGGAGGGGGGTGGCTTTTCCGAAGCATCCAGGGTTGTCTTTGTTTGTTAAGGGAATCAAGCTGAGGTCCCCACCTGAGGCCTTGGGCAGTGTGTTTTCCCGGCAAGGTTAGTTTTACATTTTTTTTCCTCATTGGCCTCCAGGGAGCTAAGGTGGCCCAGCTCTGGTGTGTCCCTCCTCTTTACCCCAGTCTGCTCCCCACATAGCGGGACTCCAGGTAGACTCCGGCCCACACTTCCCATACACTTCTACCAACACGTACGCACACCACTTACACACACACACACACACACACACACACACACACACATATGCCGCTCGTGTCTACCCCTGTGCTCACCCTGGGGTCACATGCCTTACCCAGGCTGGACACTGCCCAAGGCCCGCCTCTCTGCTCCACCTCTCCCCCTTCCTTCCAGCTGAGGATGGGGGCAGCCTTCAGAAGCTTCCAGAGAGAGCTGAGACTAGGCCCTTCGGTGCCTCCACCCTAGCATCTCAGGCTGGCTCTGAACTGCTCCTTACAGCATGGAAGTTTCTTGAATTTCTCCCTATCTATCAAGTGCTAGCAACTCTTGATTTTCTTGGGGAGTCAGAGCTGGGATCCCAGAAGGGAATTACCTCCAGGAGCTACAGGTGAAGGAGGATCAATGCAGAGGGCACCAGAGAAGGAGCTCTGCAAACACAGGCTGATAAGACCCTGAAGAGCGCAGGTAGCTCCTGGCCCACAAAGGCCAATGTAGCTGCTCTGGGCCTGCCAGAAAGTGCGAGGGGGACGGGGAGCCAGGGATCCTGAGTCTGAAGCTGCTGCTCGCCACCCTCCCCGTCCTGCTTCAGCTATCCCTGGTCTCCATTCTGGATGAGGTGGGGAACCCTGGAGAAGCTTTCCCTTTGAGTTGTAGATTCCCTTCCTAAATGGGGCTCTGGGTCCCTGTCAATCACCGGAGACTGATGGTCTTCCCCAGGACACCATGGGAGAAGGCCCCGCCCAGCCCCTTCTTTGCTCCCCCAGCTCCAAGTGCCTCAGTTCCTCCATTTGCCTACCCCATCCCCCCGGCACCCTAGATGGGAGAGACCCTGGGATGGGAGAGGCAGGTTCATGCCTGCCCATGAGGATTCCAGTGAACTCAGCCTAGGGTGCAGGGGCTCTGTGGGATGGCAAGTGTTGGGGGGAGTTAGGCAGACCACTCTGTGCCCCACGGGCACCAACCTACCCTGCCATAGGCTTCCCCAGGGAGCCCCCCGCCTCCCGCCCTACTCCTCCCCTCCCTGGTGCTGCTATGGAACCCCCAGCCAGCTCCATCTCTGCCCTGGCAACCCTGGACCCGCCAGCTGGGTCACGCTCCTCCCCCAGCCCCCACTGCCCTAGCCCCAGCCCAGACCACCCAGTAGCCACGTAGCAGAAGTCTGAAGCCATGCCAGCCCTGGGGCGGTACTCCCCTCTCTTGGCATTGGGAGTACTGGATGGGGTGGAGTTGGGAGAAACTTCTGGGGTCTTTCTAGCCACAGGGCAGAGGGGGTGGAGGAGCTGGGCTGCATCTCCCAGCAGTAGTAGTGTCCCCCCCAGGGCAGAGGACCTTTTCCATGTTACATCACTACCCCATCCCACCTCACACCACCCTGGCCCCTCTGCTTGGTCCCCTTGCCCCCAGGCAGGAGGAAATCCCAGGGACCTGCCTGGCAGAGGCATTCTCTGTCCCCTTGAAATCACAAGACTGAAAGGACTCTTCCTCTTGTGTCTCCTTTAACTACACTGCCACCCCCTCTTCCTCTTTATATGATGGACTTAGGAGGCCCCCGGGCCTAGCCAAAGCACTGAGTCCCCCTTAAGACACCTCCAAGCCCTCCCCTCCAGCAAAGCACAAATTGTGGGGTCCACGCCAGATGTGTGGGCCATGTAGAAGGCTCCTGCCTTGGCAGGGACCCATCAGCAGCACACCCAGCAGGGCAGCTGCTACCCGGGACCAAGAGTCGGCACGAGGCCGGGGTCGGCACTTGGGCCTGGGGTGACAGGGTTTTCTGTGCCCCAAGTTTGTGAGGCGGTGGGTACTACTGCTGGGTCCATAGCCACAGCCGCTGGCACAGGGGAGGTCTGGCCCAGCAGAGAGACGAGGATGTCTTGCTTCTCCGTGCCCCCAACATGAGCTGAGCTTCTGCCTTTGCTGGAAATGAAATAAACTTGGTCTGCATTGTGCCAAGTCCTCCCCACTTGTCATCCTGCCTCTTGTTGCCCTCCCCATCCTTGCCCGCCCCCCACTCCACCAATACCCCTCTTTCCTTAAGATTTTGATATTGTTCTAATGTGTAACAACCCTCTGAGTCCCCTTTGATCAGGAGCATCTGAAGAGCAGCAGCGTGGAATCAGGGAGCACAGGCGTGCACGTGCAGCCGCGTCAGGCCTGGCCCACGCGTGCACGGGGGCACACACCCCCCGACAGACCCAAGCACAGGTGCCCCAGCCCCACAGACCTGCCAAGGGGCTGGCCTGGTCCTGATGAAAGCCCTTCAGGAAAAAGTGATTTCCCAGCGCTCAGGCCGTAAGAGAGACTCACGGGGGCCCTGTTTCCCAGGCATGTGCCCCCATGCCAACCCCCTCCCGCGTGCCCGAGTCACTGGTGCAATAATTTTTCTGCCGTCCTCCAAGCAGAGGAATCGGGGATTGTGTCAGGTGGTGTGGGCAGCTCACGTGGGAGGAAGGGAGGGCTGCCAGGCCTCCCGGGGGGCCAGACGGAGACCTTCTAGGCATGACTGCCACCAGGAACCCTCAGGTGGGCCCCACCAGGCCCCAGGCCCACGGGGAGACGTGCCCAGGCCCCTGTGCCATGGCCCAGGCGGTGAGGGCTTCTGGGACCTCGCTGCTGCCGCCCGATTGTAAGGCCAGAGGAGCCTCTGCCCGACCCCGTGCTGCTGCTTTTCTGACTCCTGCTGTGAGGAATGGGATTCTTGGCCGGAAACAAACAAACAAAAAAAATGGTTTTCTTTTTTTGTATAAATGGAAACAAAATCCAGGAGAAGCTGCCCCCTCCCCTCCCCCCGGAGTGTGATGCACTGCCTTTGCTTCAGTTTCTTAGTCACTGTTTTCGTCTTTGGTCCCAGGGACGGCCCAGCAGATTCTCCTGGTTCTAACCCAGGGGGTGTTTGCATCACCCCCTTTTACTTGTATAAAAAAAAAAAATGATGGGTTGAAAAATGTACTGCGGAAAAAAAATGTACTTTTTTATAAATAAAGTCTTTAAAACAACCCTGGTTTCTTCGTGTCCCTCGGGAGCTGGGCCCTTCCCCACGGACCTGGGGGCAGGACAGGGTACGCGGGGATGAGCCAGCGCCCTAACACAAGGAAGGCAGCCTCCAACCCGGGCCCCGTTCCCATGGCTCTGGAGCACTGACTCGGACCCCGAAGGAGCCCCCTGCCCAGGCCAAAGGATCCCCAACCCGCCCTCTCGCGGGAGCCCCAAGGGCAAACGTGAGGGTCCTGCCTGAGTCCTCAGCACAGCTCCCGGGCTGCCACTGAACCGCCTTCCACACAAGTGGCACCACTGTGGACAGCAGCATCGGTGGGCCTCAGACACAAGCAGGGAGCCCTTCAACATGCGGCCTGAGAGTCTGGGGACCGATGGTGCAGAGGGAGGGCCCTGTGCTGGCTAGAGTCCCCTGCCCTCCTGCCCCAGAGCTCCTACTCAGGCCCCTCCAATTCCCCTCCTCCCCCCCCCGCCCCCCCACCGTCCTGCTCCTTCCTGCCAAGGCCCCTCTTGTGGCGGTTTGGAGACCTTCCACACAAGTGGCACCACTGTGGACAGCAGCATCGGTGGGCCTCAGACACAAGCAGGGAGCCCTTCAACATGCGGCCTGAGAGTCTGGGGACCGATGGTGCAGAGGGAGGGCCCTGTGCTGGCTAGAGTCCCCTGCCCTCCTGCCCCAGAGCTCCTACTCAGGCCCCTCCAATTCCCCTCCTCACCCCCCCGCCCCCCCACCGTCCTGCTCCTTCCTGCCAAGTCCCCTCTTGTGGCGGTTTGGAGAAGAAAATCAGCAATGTCACACCTGTCGTGTTAGACAGATCCCTGGGGACAGGGCAGAGACAGGAGCTTTATCCTCTCATCTTTTTGGAGGATACTGCAGACTGCATCCCCTGCAAGCTCTCAGAGACCCCTCCCCACCCCCCAGGGGGCTGGTTGGAAGGAAGGTCTCCTAGTTCCTTGGTTACCTCACCCCTCCCCGCTCCAGCACCATCTGCTTCCCATCTCCTGGGCTGGAATGCAGGACAAATCGATCCAGGGGTGGCAGGGGCAGGGGCTTCAGTGACTGCCCCCTCCCAGCCGCCCCCAGCAGCATCTCCTTTCACTGAAATCCACACCATACACCCCTGAGAAAAGGGGGTGGGGACGCTGGAAGCCTAGGTGGCTGCCCAGCAGCAAGCCCTCCCGCCCATCTGGGGCAAGACCACGCCCTCCATACATAGGACTGGGGCGGGTGGAACTGGCGGGAGCACGAGAAGCCAGCAGCTGTTGGCAGATGGCTGGGTCCCTCACTGGAAGGTCAAACCCAGCACCTTAGACTGTGTCTGGATGTCGACCCTCAAGTGAGATGCAAATTGGTTGTTTAAGCGGTCACTTCCTCAGTTCTCCAGGCTGTCCGTTTAAGTTAATTTTTAATTTGCACAGGCAATAAATGCTTAATTATATTATTAGTATATTGGAAGAGAGCAATGGACAGAATGTCCTAATTGGCATTTAACTAGAACGTTCCGGCAAATTAGCCAAGACTTTCTCCGGCAGCCGAAGGAGGGCAAGCCAATTAGTCCCAGGCACAGCCTCTCCAGGCTGGAGAAGCCAGACCCAGCCCCATCCCCCAAGATACCAGGAGGCCAGGACACACGTAGCTTTCTAGTTGAGCGAGGCTTTGGACGAAGCTTCTGCTAGTTAGGCTACTTGTGCCTAAACTTCAACCCTTGCCCCTGTGCTCCACCCACACCCTCAGCAGAGCAGAGGACAAAACGCTGGATGGCTTGGAGACAGGATCCACCTGAGAGGCCAGGGTCCCCCTGGGGTGTGCCCACCATTGCCTTACCTCGACTGTGGGCGCAGAACTGAGACAGCTGGGCAGCCAAAGCTCCTCTCTGGATACCAAGGAGTCCTCTCTCCCATCCTCCTTACCTTACCCTCTGCAGATGCTTAAGGGAATGAACTTGATGAATTGAGGGATTCATTTATCCACTCATGCATTCCTTCATTTGGCCACCCTGGGCCAGGCACTGTGCGACCCTGTGATAGTCCCTGTTGGCAGCTGGTCTCAAAGAATTCAGAGCCTCCAGGGTCCTAAACCCCAAAACAGTGCCATGCTGGCCAGGGACTGAAGCAGAGCTATGTGTAAAGTGCCATGGTAGCACAGAACGGGAATGACTAATTTTGTCTGGGAAGGTCTGAAAGGCTTGATAGAAGAGGTGAATTTTCCCCTGGGCCTTGAAGGATGTGTAGAATTTCCCCAGACCAAAGGTGTGTTAAGAGTATTCCAGGACGACTTGGAATTTAGCATCTTATATTAATTCTTCTGATAAAAGAGATCATTCTAGTCCAACACACTCGTTCAGCACGTGGAGAACTGGAGCCTAGAAAGAAAACTAAGGTTTGGTAACCAGACCATCAGAAAGCATGTGCTAAACACGCTCAAGGACAAGGCAAAGGAAGGGGTGGCACCAGCCTGACTCCCTTGGGGGTATACTAGATGCGACCCAAGACTCAGTACCCGCCCCCCGGCCCCAGAATAGGACAAACGCCCATGGGGTGTAAACTGGGCTTTTGGGAGCCACACTTGGTGTTGAGTGGAGCCATCGGTGAGACAGGGCCCATGGGGAAGACTTCCTGGAAAAGGCGGTGTGATTCTGGTCCCAGTGCTGATGTAGGTTTTTCCCACACCGCCGAGCAATCAACTCAATTCTTTTTTTTTTTTTTTTACCATCTTTATTGGGGTATAATTGCTTTACAATGGTGTGTTAGTTTCTGCTGTATAACAAAGTGAATCAGTTATGTTATTCATCTTTATTGGGGTATAATTGCTTTACAATGGTGTGTTAGTTTCTGCTGTATAACAAAGTGAATCAGTTATACATATACATATGCTCCCATATCTCTTCCCTCTTGCGTCTCCCTCCCTCCCACCCTCCCTATCCCACCCCTCCAGGCTGTCACAAAGCAATTCTAACAGTATTTACCTGGAGATAGCATCCGATCTCACAGTTAAGGGCTCAGTAGCACAAGACTCCTCCCACTTCAGCTGCTAATCATGAGTCCAGGTTGTTACCTGTGCTTCTGACTGGCTGGCTGTAAATCAGAGGTCCCCACGACCCCTCCCTGCGATCAATTAATTTACTAGAGCAGCTCACAGAACTCAGGAAACCGGTTTACTCGCTAGATTACTGGTTTAGTGTAAAAGGATCCCACTCAGGAACAGTTAAATGGAAGAGATGCAGAGGGCAAGGTATATGGGAAGGGGCGTGGGGCTTCCATGCCCTCTCAGGGAACTAGCCTCTCTCAGCACCAACCTGGAAGCTCTCCAAACCTGTCCTTCCGGGGTTTTATGGAGGCTTCCTCACATAAGCATGAGCCATTAAATTATTGGCCATTGGTGACTGAACTCAACTTCCAGCCCCTCTCCCCTCCGCCGAGGTCAGGGGTGGGGTCGGAAGTTCCAAACTTGGTTCGTTTCCCTGGCATCCAACCGCCATCCTTAGGTGCTTTCCAAAAGCCAGCTCATTAACATAAACTCAGGCGTGGTTGAAAGGGATGTCCTAAGTAGAACGACAAGACACCTCTCTCACTCTTATTCCTTAGGAAATTCCAAGGGCTTTAGGATTTGTGCCAGGAACAAGACGAAGGCCAAATATACACTTCCTGTTAGAAGTCAGAATATCACAGGTGGTATCTGCAATGGTTTTGAGGAATGAGAGGCACATAGGTTGGTGGGAAAATGGAAGAGGAAAGGGCTCTGTGAAAGCTGTAGGAGAAAAGCAGCCAGGCCCTGCTCCTAGACCCGCTCTGTCCTCTCCCCACAGCCAGACACTTCTGGGGAGCAACGCTTGGGCTCCAGCTTGGTACTGGCGTATAGGGCCCCCAAACCCTATTTTCTGCCTTGGCTTACAGGCCGGATGGCAGAGCCAGGCCAAATCCCAGTCCCCAACCCCCAGCATCAACTCCCAGATGAGAAGCTGCAAGCACTGCCCCCTCCCCTCCCTCCTCTCTGCCAGCCACGCCTTCCCTAGCTGGAGGGCACCCTCGCTTCATTGCCTTGGGCCACATCTAAGCTGGCTTCTGGCCCTGCTGCACCCAAACTCATCCTGAGCTAGGAAAGGTACAGGAATGGCCTTGAGTGGCTCAAGAACCAGCCCCAGGGCATCATCAACACACACCGAAGGCTCCCTTGAGCCAGGGAGCTAAACCCTGGACACACAACCCAAATCACCTGGGGATTTAAAAAATCAAATATCCAGGCCCCACCCCCAGACCAATAGGGTCAGAGCTCTAGGGTTGGGACCCAGACAGCTATATTTTCAGCAAGCTACCCAGGAGGTTCCAGTGAACAGCCAGAGTCAGAGCCAGAGCCCCCGGTGTGGAGGCAGAGGCCATCCAAGGTGTCAATCATGAGGAAGAGGCATGTCATGAGATGGGAAACTGGGACTGAGGGGTGGGTAGTTAGGTGATTCGGTGAGTTAATGCGCATAAGAGTTTGGGTGCCAAATATGCTCTGTATTGTCACCATCATCAATCATCTTCATCATCGCCATCCTCATCCCCTCTGAGACGGGATCCTGGATGACAGTGACTGCAGTGGAGGCCAGTCCCTGGAGGCAAGTAGGGAGCCAGGATGGAACCGTGCTTGTAACACTAATGAAGCAGGTTTTCTGGGTTTAGAACATTCCTGAGCGCTTGGCCTCTGGGCACCTGTCAGAGGGAAAGTGGGGTCCTGAGTTAAAAGCTCAGGCAGGCAGTCTCGCAGGCCCGCCCCGAATGGGGATGTCGCTCCACAGTGATCCCACCTTAGAAGAAGCAAATGGGGTTTATGAAGGACAGTGATAGTACCCTTAGAGTCCAGTTAGGCAGCTGAGGGGGGACCCTCGGAGAGAGACAGAGAGGGAAGGTGGCACACCGGGCCCCGTATGCCCTTTCCTCCTTGCCCAAGGACTAGCCAGAGAGCCCCTCCAGAGCCTTCTCTGAGGAAGGTATTCCATTCCACAAGGAGCAAAGACCTTTGGGGGAATAACTGACTCACAGACCGGCAGGCTGGGGTGCCCTCAGCCTGACCTCCTCCCACCCACTGTCCCCTCCGTTAGTGGCCAGCTCATCTCCATGGGACCCTCAGCCTCGAGAGAGCCTCCATGGATGAGAAAAGAGTCAGCAAGTGATAGGACCACACAAGCTGCCTTCTTACCAGGCTGTAAGCCCCTGGAGGGCTGGGATCCCATCTTATTCATCCTCAGCACCCAGCCCAGGGTGGACAGAGTGGGTGGTCAATAAAGGTTGAACCAAACTGAACTCATCCAAGTGGGAGTCAAGAGATCTTGCAGGTGGCATGGCCCAACCTCCCCGAGGCAGGGCTGTCCTCCAAGCATCCCAGGTGCCTCTGGAGAGGGGCACCGCACTACCTCTAGAGCTAAGCCCTAGCATCAAAGGGCAACTTCTCTATTCGGACAAAATTTCTCTCCCCTAAGTTTCACCTATTGGTCTAGGTATTTCCCTGAGAAGCTACATGATCTGGCCTTCCTAGGACAGTCCTTCAGGTATTTGGAGATGATTACTCCCGGCCCAACCTCTCTTTCATATGATTCTCCCTCTGCTCTAGTCATCAGGCCACTTAGCAGCACATCTGTTAGGAGCCTGGACTTAGGAGTCAGGCAAACCTGTGTTCAAGCCTTGGCGGAGTTGACTTGTTGTGAGTTGACTCACATCAAAAATCCCAGTTATCTTTGGACTTTGGGTGGTCATAATGTATCTCTGGAGGTTCACTGATTGTAACAAATGTACAACTTTGGTGAGAGGTTTTGGTAGTGGTGGCTGTGAATATTTGGAGGTAGGGGGATATATGGGAAATCTCTGTGTCTTTCAGTTTTGCTGTGAACCTAAAACTGCTCTAAGAAAAAAAGAGCCTTTAAAAAAAATCCCATTACTCTAGCTGTTCCTGAAGAAAACCTATTACCAGCTCCCTCCCATTCTGAGGGCCAGGGAATACATGCTGTTTCCAGGAACTGATCTGACCAGCAGGCGATGGGGGTGGAGGGGTGGGAGACGATCTGCATGTCCTCCCTGAACCTGGTGTACTCTCTCTTACTCTGTGGCACAGCCAACCCAGCTGACCTCATGGTGATGGTATGGAACACAGAGGGGCTCAGTCGTGGTGGTTAAATTTCTGGATGCATGTGTGGATGGATGGGTGGATGAATAAACCTTTGAGTCTGTTTCACGTGTGCTGCCTCTGAGCAGACCTCTCTCACCTGCACTTGGGCTGCCTATTTTTCTCCTGAATGTGGCACTTTTCATGTATCTCTGCTCTGTTTTATCTTAATGGCAAAGTCAGCATTTCAGCCTGTTGGGATCCTTTCAGATGCTGGTTCTATCATCAGTTGAGTTCGCACTCGACATCTATTGAAAACCTGGTAAAAGGAAAGAGGCAGGGCCTTAGGGTCCATTGATCTCCATTCAATCCCTAGTCCTACCACTTGTCCGCTGTGTGAACCTTAGGCAAGTTGCTTGCTTTCCCTCAGCTTTATTTCTCAACCCATGTGAACAGACTGCTGGGATGAATAAAGATAGTTATATAGAGAGAAAGTTAGTTGTAAAGCAGATAACAGTGGCACCTACCACAGAGGGCTGCTGTGGGGATTAAAGGAGAATCATCCCTTTATAAAGTACTTAACACAATGCCTGGAACAGAGTAAGTGCTCGGTTAAGCTAGGATAATATTAGCTCTTACTATTATTTTCACCACTGTGCAACTGCCCTTAGCAGCAGCAAATTGCAGCATGGAGACAGAACCTGTCATAGAGACGACATCAGGCTCTCGGACTCTTGCCAAGTCCAAGTAGAATCCTAGCTCTGCGCCTTCCTGGCTATGGGGTGACCATCCCCTTAGTTCCTTTCTCCCTGATTTGCATCATCCCACGCAAAGACCCATCAGCTAGTGGGAGGGACACAGGCATCGAGGGGCTGCGATGTGTCCCTCAAGGGCATGGCCTTGGTGGGGATTCCGATGCTAGGCCACCGCCGGGGGGTGGGGGACTGGGGCCAGCTGTGGGAACATGAGGCCACAGTTACTCCAGAGCAAAGGCTTCCAGCATGCCCTCCAAAATTTCATCTTCAGGAAGGCCCCAGAGCCTCCTGAGGTGGGAGGCAAGAGGATGGGTCTCAACTTTCCACTGTTTTACCTGTGTCAGGTTTTAACCTTTTGTTATTTTTAACTTAAAGGAAAATTGTATTGAGGGATACAAACAGTAAAGTGTCAAATCTTAAGGGAAGAGCTCCATATTCTTATAACCATGTTATATGTATACACCCACGTCATCAGCCCCAGATCAAGTCACGGAGGCTCGCTCAAGCTCCCTCTCAGGCAAACACCCCCATTCTGGAACTTCACATAAATGGAATCATGCAAAGTGCGCACTTACTTGTGTGTCTGGCTTCTTTCACTCAATACGATGTCTATGAGATGTATCCGTGCGGTGTGCCTCTCCTCGCTGTGTAATATTCTATCGTGTGAATTTGCCACAATGTAGTCCTCTATTCTGTCATTAGTGAGTATGTGTGTGGTTTCCAGTTTGGGGCAATTATGAATAAAGTTGCTGCAAACAGTCTTGTATGTAACTTTGGAGCACTTAACACTCATTCCTGTTTAGAACAGAATTAGGATTGATAGATACAGCCAAACCGTTTTCCAGTTTATGCCCCAGTGTAAAAGGGTCCTGATGCCTCCACTTCCTTGCCCACACTTGGTATCATCTATCCTTCTAGGTTTAGCCATCTGGCAAGGGCATAGAGGTATCTTGTGATTTAATTTGCATTTCCCTGATGACTAAGGATGTCAACCCTTTCATATGACTATCAGAGATTTGGAGTTCTGAAAGGGTCCTAGACTTAAAAAAAATTTTTTTTGAAAATCCATTGTCATGCATTCCCTGGAGGATGGGTTAGTGTCCATCCAGCCACTCTGTGGTCATCTGGGGACAGGTCCCTGTTCTAGGTACCTAGGAGGCCCTGGGGAGGGGGGGACAGGACAGGTAGAGCCCGAGGAGGAGGGAGGATGGTGTGTGCTCTGGAAGAGTCCCAGAGTAGCAGGAAGGAAGGGCCAGCCATCGGCAATCGGGAATTCTGACACAAGACACAAAGCAATGTCCTATGGCTGAAATGAGCTGTCGAAGTGTCATGATGATGACACTGGGTGGAATTAGCTGGGAAACCTTCATCTGCTCCCCACGATCGATTCCTAAGCAATGCAGTTTTCCTGGAGTTTCACCAAAAAAAGGGCAGGGGATGGTGAGCCACGCCCAGATGGGCTTTTCGCTGGTGATGATAATGGGTTGGCAGGGAAGTGCAGGTGGTCAGGGCTGGACCGAAGGCAGGAGGCAGGTAATGGGCTGGAAAGATGCCTGGACTGGGAATCAGGAGGCTGAGCTCTGCTTCCTCTCTGCCACGTCTCACCCAGTGACTCTGAGCAAAACCCTTCGCCTCTCTGATTTCATGACTTTCTACGTGTGGAACAAAGAACCGGGGAGATGGGAGCTTGGTGGCCTCTCCTGGGCTACCCCTGGAGACGAAGCGGGGCTGGGGTGAGAGGTCCCCCGCAGCCCTGACAGTGACGAATCACCACGCCCCATTCCATTGCCTCTATCTACTGTAATTGATCCTAAGGCCAGGTGTCTGGGGTGATAGTGAGCAGGGGTAGCTTCCAGAGGAGTCTGGCTTGCTGCAGCAGGGGGAGTTATGGGGGAGGGTGGGCAGCAGCCCCCTCACTGGTGAGAATACCCCACGCCACCCTCCTCTGCAGAGAAGTGACGGATCTGCTCTGTTAGCAGAGCAGAGATCCAAGCCTTTACAAGGGCTGAGCAGAGAAGCGGTCCCCACTGGGAAAACCACAGTGGGAGTGGGCTCCGCATGTCTCCTCTGACAGCGTACTTAGGGGGTGCCAGCTGCTATGTGTCTCCAGGGTTTTCCTCTGGAGTTCACCCTAGAAAGACCTGGGGTTTCGATCAATGAAAAGTGTAGCTCTTACATGCAGCTTACAGGCAGCTCTTTCAGGAGACATCACAGGCTCACAAGGGAACTGGGGCCCAAAGCTGGTTGGTACTGGCCTTCCTGCAGGCTCTGGGTGAAAACCGCACACAGGACCTCCCTGATTGGGAAATCTCACCCTCCAACACCTGCTGCCTCCTTTTAGGTGTTTTCTGCCATCACCTCCCAGCAATCATCCTCTCCCTTCCTGAGCCTGGGTCCTGGGGTGCCCCGCCCTTTGCCCTATCCTTTTGTCCCTACAGCACAACACATGCAGATCCCAAGCAAGACATCTATCTACCTATTTTAGAATTATAGGCCATTAGAACCAGAGCAACCTCAAAGATCATTTGCCCCAACCCACAAATGGGGAAATCGAGTCCCAGAAGGCTAACAGCAGTAAGAATTCCTTACATTTATATAACATTTGGAAATTACACAGTGAATCAAGAGCTTTTACTAATAGCTAAGACTTATAATATCACTCATGAAGTGTCAGGCACTGTTCAAATTACTCTATGATATTAAATCCTTACCTCAGACTTAGAATTACTATTACCATCATTACCAGAGAAATGAAGAGAGTTGTCCAAAGTCACAGAGTTTGCTGGTGGGGAGCTGGGCTTCGAACCCAGGCAGTCTGGCCTCAGAGGCCATGATCTAACCATTGTACAACACTGCCCGCTGCCTGCAGCCCTCCTAAAGGGCAGAGTCATGTCCAGACAACAGAGTGGGAGAAGAGCCAGGAGAGGGGGCCACACCAGCCTAACTCCTGGGGGGATCCTGGGCCTGACACAAGTTCCAGTACACAAAGCAGCAAGTATCCCAGGCGGGGATTGACTGAGCTTGTGGGAACCACGTTTGGTATCAGATGGAGTCATCAGGGTCAGGCGGGGCTCATAGGAAAAGCTTCCTGGAAGAGATGGTATCAGAGATGACTTTGGAAAACGAAAGTGATCTGGAGAAGATACAGAATACCCAGCGTGGGGAGGACCTCCAGGTAAATGTTTGCATCAGGAATCAACTAGACTAGACCAGGCGCTTTGGGTAGCCGGAGGGTACCCGGCACCCCAGGATCCTCACAGCCAGCTGAGGAAGTCAGCAAGGAACCCCATTTAGCTGATGATTAACCCGGGGCTCAGGGATGTTAAACGTCTGGCCCAAAGTCACACAGGTGGCGGGCGGTAGACTCATAACTTGGACCCAGGCCTCCTGACTCCAAGCCAAGTGCTCTTCACTCCCTACTGAACCTCCCATTGAAAAGAAACAAAATGCCACACGGTCACAGTTTTACACCAGCTTATAACTTACGAAACGTGTGGAACATACGCAGGCCCCTTTGTGCTCCAGAATCCCGAAGCACAGCCTAGGCGCACGCAAACGTTGGTGGGCGGGCCCAGTTTGGGAGTCATACAGACCTAGGTCCAGTCACCAAACCTGTCTCTTATTAGCTCGGTGATTTGGGGCAAGTGGGGTAAAATAGAGACAATAAGGCCTACTTCGCGGGCTGCAGTGAGGGGCAGGTGTTACGATGCACGTGGCCTGCGCACAGGCAATACCATCCCACACCTCCCCCACCCAGACGCCCACCCCCAATCCAAGTCTGACCTCTTCCAGTGTTCTTCCCAAGAAGAACCCAGAGTCCAGGTGTCCCCTGTTTCTTTTCTTGCGATCGTTTTCCCCTCAACTTGGGAGGGGTGAACAAATTGAATCAAATCTCTCGGGCTTGCCATGGTGCCACTCAGAGAACTTGCCAGAACTAAGCTGCCCCTCTCCTCCTCACCTCCCCAGAAGTGTCCAGATCCTGAAGGCCTCCAGATTTGCTGCACCTTCCGAACCCCTGGCCCCCAGAGACCCCAGGGCATTGGAGCTCATCCCCCACGCCGAGCCCAACGCACCCCCTCTAAGAACCAGAGCTCCTCCTGTGTGCGGTGCTTTCCCCACCTTGGCAAGGCCCAGAGAAGCACCATTGAATTTCACAGCATTTTAACATAGAATTTCCATCTCTAAATCCCCTCATTTCGAGTACTACTCCCAGTATACGCTTGATTTGAGAGATTTGCCACAGGGAGAGGGGTCCTGCAGAGGACCCCTGCCCAGGATGGACAGACAGCTAAAACATCAACACCCATGACTCGCAGGGAGACAGACATAGCCCCTCAGCTTCTGGCTCTTCGCTTCCAGAATTCTAGCCTTTTCAGGTCTCCTTCCCCACCCAGCCCCTCCCAGAAGCCTCAAGAGCCCCCAGTTTATCTGGCTAATGGGTCCCTGTAGAGGTGTTCCCACTCTCCCTGCTGAGGCCCCATTAACTCCAGAATCACCTCCAGCCACCTCCTAAGTACCCTGCAAATGTGCTCCAACCCTGGAGGAAGGGGCAGGTAGGTGGGATGGGCGTCCACGAGAGACTGAGTCAGGAAAGAACCACGGGCGCCCTGAGGGTGGAGCAGCTTTGCCCTGGTGGCTCAACATGTGGATCCCAGCAAGTGTGGCCACCACCTCCCTGTGACTTTGGGAAAAGCCACTTCTGTCCTGTCCCTCAGTTTTCTCGTCTGCAAAACAGTGATGTTAATCCTTGCTGTGCCTAATTCCTAGGATTACACCAAAGACTCCAGAATGCCAGCGAAAGCCCTTTTGTAAACCGTGACGTTCTATGCGGAAGTGAAGGACCATCGTTATGTAGCGAGCTGTCAAGGTCATTCCCCACCAAGCAAGCATCAAGGCCCTGGCAGAATACCTCCAGGGACAGACCTCACTTCCTCCCAGGGCTTTCTGCCAGCAGCCTGGACCTTCAGAGATTTCTAGTGAGTCTGTGGCTAGATGGTAAATTACCTTAGGAGAGGAAGCAGGTCCTCCATGAACTTGGCCACCACTGTCTGTTTTTATTTCCTATTCTTCTTATTTTCCTAGTAACACTCCTTTTGGAAATGGCTCATCTTGTCCCAGATAAAATAAACTGGGAGAAGTTTATCCTCAGGCAGTGGCTGTTGTAGCAGGAAGTTTAGGCAGTGGGTGAGGGGGTGTGTGGGGACCATTATGGGTCCATAATGAAGCCCATGGGACCCCTCCCCAAAAGCCAGAGCCTGTTCAGAGGGGGAGCAGCGGGGGAAGAGCCTGAAAGAGCTGGAGATGCAGCCCCTTCCCCGGCCATCCCTCAAACCGCGCGGGGGAAGTCCTGGGCTTTGTGGGTGGTGAGGGTGCCCCTGGGCACCCACCAAGACTGGGATGAGTGATGGGTCCCCAAAACAGGGAGCAGGGGCTTTAGACGATAGGCTGTCTCCGAGACCCCGGGCAGCGTGCATGTCAGGGCCAGGGAGGGGCAGTCAGTCTGCTGTCCCCTCCTCCCACCCACCACTGGCACCCTGAACCAGCTCCAGACCATGCCCTGTGACTGAGCCTGCTCTGGAATCCGGATACCGGCTATCATAGCCTTCAGTCCAACCCCCAGGCCATGCCTAGGAATCGTCTCAGCTGCCCCGGACCTCACATCTTTCTGCAACGCGCACAGAGCTGATACCATCACGCCACAGTGGGGCAGGGTCAGACGTGACTGCTTTAATGCTGTCACTCACGACGTCTCATCCCAACCCCAAGGAGGCAGGCCACGGCTGTAATAGCTCCAACCAGACTAGAAGAGAGAGGAGGCTCCCGCAGGGCCACCCTGACCCCCTGCTCTCTCCCCCTCCACAAGGGACAGTGGAGGCTCCAACAGTGCAGGAAGTCGCTGTGCAGTGCCCAGCAGCTGAGAGTGGGAAGGGGGCTGGGGAGCCTGCCTGAGACGTCAGGTGACACCGACCCCAGCCCAGTGAGGTTTGGTTTCTGTGAGGACAGAGCCCAGGGCCCCTTGGTCTGCCCAGGCTTCCTACTGCTGGGTGCTGGATCGTGGCTCCCGAGGGCAGCAGTGAGGGGTAATGAAGGAACATCTGCTGGGGCTGGAAGAATCTGGAGCTCACCAGAGGTGGTCAGTCCCTCCCCCGCAATCCAGGCAAAGGAGGGAACCAACACTGTGCTTCAATGTCGGAATCGCCGAGAACACCACTGATGTTAGAACACTACCACTGCTGCCGCTACAATTCCTAGAGGCCGCTCTACCCCAGGAGCTCCGTGTGCGTTATCTCACTTATTTCTGCCATTTCTCCACTTTACAGAGGAGAAAACTGAGGCTCAGAACAGCTAAGGTCACAGCACTAGAAATACTGGAGCATCCAGGCCATTATTCTCCCCACTGCTCTGTGTGCCTTCTCAGATTTGGTCCTTCTTTCCCCTTCAAAGCAGCCCTTTGTGAGAGAGGGAGGAAGGAGTTAGGAGCTGGCAGATAAGGGGAGAGGGCACCCAGGGGGGAGGGAGGGAGTGCCCAGCCCAGCCCACAGGGTGCATGACAGACAAATGGCTTCCCTGTGCCCCCCACCCCCGGCCCTCCCCAGCTCGCTGGGCAATAGCCTCGCTCATCTTCCTCCCTCTGAGAGGGCTGGGGCTCAGGGTCCTGCCTGGCAGGGTCCCCAACAGGGAGATAGTCCCTCTCCCCCCAGGAATGTGCATGAAATCCCAGTAACTCTCTCCAGCTGGGCCCAACTTTGCAGAGGGCTCTGGGAGCAAACCCTGTGGCGAGGGGCGGGCTTCTGGGAAAGTTAGCCTCCCTCATGTTCCTCTTTCCCCCTAATGACAACTCAAGGTGTGAAGGGCTGGGTGGGAGGGGCTGGGACCCTGGTGACACTGGGGAGAGCATTCCAGATGGCGGGAATGCTGTGTGCAGAGTGGGAAGTGACTGCCCTCAGCCCTGCCCAAGGAGTGTCACAATCTCTCTCTCTCTGTGTCACACACATGCACACGTACACATACACCCACATACACACGTATACACCCGTACACATATACATACAGACACCCATACACACATAGACTCACACATACATACACTCACACACACTTGGATGTCCTAAGGCCCGCACAGGCCTAGACAAGTTGGCTTTGCAGATCGTGACCAGCAGGGGACTAGGGAAAGCTGAGGGCGGGGATGAGAGCGGGCCACAGGCAAGATTAGAGGAGGGGTCCCAGCCCGAGCTGCCTGGGAATTGCCCAAGGAGCAGACACGTCCCCTGCCCTCCTTGAACCAATGCTTATTAAGCACTGAGTGGCGCAGGCACTGTGCTGAGGGCTCTGACACGCACTAGCTCATTTACATCTGACAACAACCCTGTTGTGGTTCCCATTTTACAGGTGAGGCTCAGAGAATTTGAGTGACTTGCCCAAGATTCTACAGCTAAGTAAGTGGCACACTCAGGAAGGAGCTGACCTGTCTTCCCCCGCAGACGAACAGGGAGAAATCCTCATCAAGGCCGCTCGGAGCTCTGCACTGAGGACCCGGACACCTGGGTTCCTATCTCACTTCCATCATCAGTGAGATGTGTGACCTTGAGCATTTTATTAAATTTCTCTGAGCCTTCAGTTAGCCACCTGTCAACAGAGGCAATGGGGTGGGGGCATCAAATGAGGTAATTTAAGTAAAAGCACATGGAATACAGGTATAGTATCATATATATGATAGTAAGCTAAGGTGGCCACAGGTGTAATTTGGCCCAGCATGCTAGCTCAGGGAAGAAGCCAGGATCCCAGGGAGGGGAGAAGCGGCAACATCATCACCACCAACATCATCACCACCATCAACATCATCACCACCAACATCATCACCACCAACATCATCATCACCACCATCATCACCACCATCAACATCATCACCACCAACATCATCACCACCATCATCACCACCATCAACATCATCACCACCAACATCATCACCACCATCATCACCACCATCAACATCATCACCACCAACATCATCACCACCATCATCACCACCATCAACATCATCACCACCAACATCATCATCACCAACATCATCACCACCATCAACATCATCACCACCAACATCATCACCACCATCAACATCATCACCACCAACATCATCACCACCAACAACATCATCATCACCAACATCATCACCACCATCAACATCATCACCATCAACATCATCACCACTGTCAATATGCATTTATGGAGTAGCTAACAACAAAAATAGCAGCCAATTATTACATATTGACTATGTGCCAGGCACAGTGCTATACACATTCCGTAATTCATGTGTGCTCCAGACAGACGACATGGAAGTCAGAGGTGAGGGAGAAACAAGGGCAGGGCTGCAGAGCCTAGAGCCCCAGTCTCCATCCAGAGGGGCCAGAGAAGGTGATTGCAAACTGACCTCCACCTGAGTGCAGAACCAGAGAAAATTCTGTGGTCAAAGGCTTTCTGCACTAATACTAATCCACCAGGGCAGACGCAAAGCCGAAGGGCAACCCAGCCCAGGGCAGGGGGAATGACCAGGAGCCCACCTCAGGGAAGAGGGAGGCAGGGTCTCCCAGCAGCTCCTAAGGTCAGCCTCTTCGGCCTGTAGCCCAGGACAAGGAGAAGGCAGAGGCCTGGCTGAGTCTGAGTCGTGCTGGTCAGGTAGTCGTGCTGGTTGCATCGGGCTGAGGAAAGGGCTCTGTGACTCACTCAGTTCCAGGCCTCTGGGTGGGCTCCCTCACCACCTGGGTCACAAGAAAGCACATGAAAGGGTGCTCTTCTGTATGGACTGAGCAGGGGAGGAGAGGGATGTATCCGCTCCTGGGCAAGGAGAGAGAGGATATTCCCACAATCCCCCAGTGTGATGGAGCAGAAGCCGCCCCACTTGGAGTCATGGGAAGAAAGCATTGAAATGAGAGAGAGACAGGAGCTGGAGCAAGCTGAACACGAGGACTCGAGTCCTGGCTGCCCACCTCTGGCCAGCAGGAAGGAGCCACTCCCGCACCCCTGGGCTGGAGAAATGGCCAGAGGGACTCTGACCCGGTGGGTGGGCGGGCCCTTGGCAGTGAAATCAGCCCCACCCCCAGCCAATCCTACCTACCAACATCCAAGCCGAGTCCAGACACCCAGCTTCCTCTGAGCTCCTGGTCCCCCAGAAACACCTCTTCGGCCTGTGCCACAGAAGGCGCGCAGACGGCAGACCGACCCAGGACAGCTTCTTGGGCAGGAGGGCCAAGTGCTCCCCAAGGAGCCTTGGAAGGTCAGCCCACAGGAGAGCCTGGGTCAGTCCAGCTCCCGAGAAAGCAGCATCTCTGTCCCCAGGCAGGGGCAGCGGGAGAGAGGGGTTACATTAGCTATGGATAAAACCTAACCTCTGAGCCAGGTCCACTCCCTACATATCTCTCCCCAGATTCATGCCCTGTCTATCCTCTTTTGAACCCAATTTCCAAGACATAACCAATGCTTGGAATTTCCCTTATACACCCCACATCTCACACACGTGTCCCTGCAACACTCCTTATCCTGCCTACAATGTTCTCCATTTATTCTCCTGGAGAACTCCTATTATGCTTTCAAAACCCTGTTCAGAAGGCCCCTCATCTGTGAAGCCAAGAACTCCTAAAACTAATCACTCTATTCCATACACCTGTCATGGACCTTGGACAGACTTCTCTTGAGGCATGAATCATAAAATAGAGCATTTGTATACATGTCAGATTTCCCCATTAGCCGGGGGTAGAACCCCCAGCAGCTGGCACAGTGCGTGGCAAATGGAAGGTGCTGGGATGTGTTTATGGAACTGAGCGGGGGGCAACAGGTAGGCAAGTGAGCACGATGTCTGGGTCCGCTTTCCATCACTGAGCAAAGGCTGGGACTCAGGACCAACGAGGTATGGCTAAGAACAGGGGTGGTAGGGAGAAGCAGACTGAGACTGTTGGACCCTTGTGTGGGACCTAAAGCTCCTCCCACCCCCACCATGGGGCCTCAGGGCAGCGGGCTGGTCTGGTTCCAGGAAGAGCCAAGAAGCTCCTGACTGTCACTGGCCTGCAGCCCCCTTGACAAAACCCAGCTCTGTGTTTACTTCCCAACTGGGGATTTCAGTTTCTCAGTCTGAGGGACCCAAAAACCAGGCACGCTGTCCCCAAGTGACAGGTGAGAGCACTGAGGCATAGGGGATATCACTGGTGTGACCCCAGAGACAGGTAAGAAGGAGTTGGTTGGGGGCCATCCTTGAAGCCTTGAGCCAGGGCAGATGCAGACTCTGCATCTGGGACACAAAGCAACCAGCCCCTGCTGACAGAGTAGGGAAAAGAGGGACTTCAGAAGTCGATCTGGATCCAATTCCAGCTGTGAAGTTCCTGGCTGTGGGACTCCAGACAACTAACTTAACCTCTCTGAGCCTTTTTAGTAGAATAAAACCAATGTGACCAACCTCAGCCCAGCACCCAGCCTGGCTCCCGGGAGGCCCCTTGCCCCACTCTCCCTCACACCCTGATTCCCAGCTCTCCCAGGCCCTATGCTCCAGCCCTGGCCAGCCCGGCTGCCTGCGGGCGACTGGTCCTGTCCTAAAGCCTGTGGAGCTGGGGCTAGGGGAACAGATTTGTCCCGGTGTAACCAGAGAGTGTCTGGGGGCTCAGTTCCAGGGCTCCAGCTGGGGTCAGTGCCAGGCCCCCACCTCACAGCTGTCAAGGGGAGGAGGCCCGGAGACAAAGCAACTGGGAGTGAGGGGATAGGTAGGGCTGTGTCTGGTAAGGGAGACGGGGTGGCAGTTCCATGCATGTGAGGGACCAGGACTGCTAAGAAGACCCCATGGCCTGATTGGGGAATGTTACGCAGATGCAGGTTCCAGGGCCGCTCAGCCACTGACAAGCTGGGTGACCTTGCATGAAGCGCTTAACCTCTCTGAACCTCATTTTGCTCACTGGGAATAGCATTATCTAATTTTGCAGGCTTGATGTGAGGATCTAACCCCAAATCAGCCAAGGCGCCGGTCGGTGCCTGACATGTTGGAGACTTCAGACTGATTCTCCTCTTTGCCTTCCCCTTTCCTCCTCCCCATCTCTCTTTTTCCCTCCACTAGTATTTCCTCCACCAGGGTGGGGCCCTCAGTGTGGAGCAGGCAGGGCCCAGGGCCTCCAAGGGAATTTGCACTTATATTTTGAGAGGGACATGGAGAGAGGGCAATTTGAGGGAACAAAATCAGAGTTATCCACTCTGGCCCTGGCACCTTTGAGCCCCTGCCCGCAGTATCCCACCCTTTTTGGCCCTTGGTTTCTTTAATGACCACGTTAGCGCCTTTACAAACTCATTTGCGTATATTATTGTTTGCACTGTAAGCATGCTATAAGGCCCCTTAGAAGGACGGCTGCCTCCCTGTCTTGCTGAAGTGGCCCCAGAGTCACTGAGGGGGTGATGGGTGAAAGAGCGTGGGAGAGGGCACCCGGAAGCAGGGAGCTGAGGGCAAGGGCTGACGTGAAGCTGTCTCTCCCTCCTGCCTGGATCCCACACAGGGCTGGCCCACCCAGCTGAGCTGGCTATGGCAGGAGAAAAACGTGAACTTCAGGAGCCAAGCAGGGTATGTGCACTTATGCATCTCTGCTGCTTAGGGTCAGAATAGTGCCTTGGAATACAGTAGATCCTCAATAAATGCTTGCTAAACCAAAGGAGAAGCAGACTCAGAGGCTGCAGGAGTGGAAGCAGGAAGGCTTGAGGATAAAGAAGAGAGACCAGGAAGGAGATGATGGTGGATGCTAAGAAGCTAAGGTTTAGAGAAAAGAGGACGAGGTTTGTTTAATTGACTGCAGTATCCCAGCCCGAGAGGTCTGTGAAAGGAGAGGAGAGATGGGGGGAGGGTAAGGGTCCATGGAGGAGTCTGAGGTTCCTAAGTCCCTGTGATACACACACGCAGACACTGCCCTCCCAGCGGGACCATAGCCCACCAGCTGTGGATGGATAGATGCTGGGCCCAGAGCCTTTGCAAAGAGTCCTCCTTCCAGTCACGGTCAGTAGTCCGGCCAGAGGGGCTGCAGATTCACTGGGAGCCAATCTGTTACGGAGGACTCTGTCAGACACCCGCTCCCTCAGGGCGTTGGAATGGAGCAGAGAGACAGAGACAGAGAGAGGCAAGTGCTTGTCAACCCCGCTTTAGGAAATTGGCTCCATGATGTTTATTGCAAACTGCAATTTAGCATCTCTATTCAGGTGCTCGCCTGTTTAATTACGTATAATACGGTGTGGGGAGGAAGGAGGGAAGGGGGTGCATATGATTTTCTCCTCAGTCCCTTCCTCCCTGGGTGTTGGGAATGTCAGAGGTGAGAAATGGAGCCCAGCAGACGGAGGGAAGGGAAAGGCCTGGCGCCATCCACGCTTCCCATTCCAAGCCTGGGCTGGCAGGGCTGGCCAGAAAGCAGCACGTGCCCCTGGCCACAGATTCAGTTCCAACAGCTCTGGTGTCCTTGTCTTCAGGGACCTCCCCCAGTGGCCGCCCCTCAGGCTGAGAAATCATTCGACAAAACTTCACAACTTCCCAGGCCGTTTTCTTTCCAACGCCCAGAGAGACTGGGTGATTTGCCCAGGTCATCAGAGAGCAAGCTGAGAGGGGCTGCCACCTACCCCAGCCCCACTTCCCACCCATGGAGCCAGGGCTCCCGGGCAATAGCCGGGCGGGTCCAGACAGCAGGCGGGAGGCTTAGTCCCCTCCCCTTAGACTCTGGCCCTATGTGTTTTTCAGCTTCTCGGGCACTGGACAGACTAGGTTTCCCCCAAGGATCCCCATTCATGCTCAAGCTCCCATCTTCCCCTCCCCAGATCCTCACACTTTCTCCAGAGCTGGGAGGGCAAAGCACCAATTAGTTCATTTGCCTGTTTAATTGGGTAGGAAGGAGAAGGAAATTAAACTCCTCAATAGAGATCTTCCCTGCAGGGCCAGAGATGGAATGAGGGTGTGGGGAACCCCACCCCTGAGCACCCCTGAGCCTGGCCTGTGTTCCCCAGCCCCCATTCCCACCTCCATGCCCCAGATCCCAAGATCAGAGCAGAGGCTGGGATTACAGGGCCCTGGGGAGCCAGCATATGAGGTCTGTCCTGCCCTAACTGGGACAGCCCCCCAGAACTGGAGCATGATGGGGGGGGGGAAGCTGCAGGTGAAGGGGTTAGGGCAGGACACCGCCTCAGCCTCTGATTCTTACTTTTTGCCCACCTCTCTGACTCCAAAAGTTTTCTTTCTCTCCCTCTCTTCTCTCTATGTCTCCCTCTGTCCTACTGTCTCATTCTCTGCCTTGGTCTCTTGGTTCCAGAAAAGCCCCTCCCCCAGGGGGGCCCAGGAAGTATGGCCAGGTTCCTGGGGTGCACCGTGGCCACCGTCCTCATCCTCAGTGTGGCTCTTACTGTCTTCTTTCTGTATCACCGGCAGCAGAAGAGCAGGCTGGAGGTGGACGGGGGCGAGTGAGTGCGAACCAGCCCGTCCTCTGTCCCCCCAAACCTCCCCCACCCCACCCACTGCCCACCCCC
>NW_006783618.1:118512-155713 GCF_000442215.2 Lipotes vexillifer
GCCCTGTCTCCTCCTCCTGCCGCCAGAGAGGCGGGAGGGGGACCCTAACCCTCCTGCAGTAGAGCTGAAGCCTTCAGAGAGCTCACTGCTTACAGGCACCTCCAACGTTTACGCTGGCTCAGCAACTCTGAGAAGTACGTTTGCGATTATAATCCAAGGTTTACGGTGAGGAAACTCAGGCATAGCGGTGAAATGCCTCCCACAAGCTCACCTTCTCCCAGCTGGACCAGGGTGAGCTGAGTGGCACACTCGCCTCTGACACCAAGTTCAATGAGGCACCAAAAACCTCCATCATTGTGAGGAATAATACTCTAATGCAATATTTTTAAAAAATCCAAATGAATGCCCAAAATACACAATAAACAAAATATCAACACTTTAAATAAAGACAGGATCAGTAATACTGATTTTTCTTTTTGCCTCAGGCTCTGATATGGCTTGGCATGGCCCTATTACTTACCTTGTCTTTACTTAAAATGTTGATATTTTGTTCGTCATGGATTTTTGCATTCATTTTGGTTTTTTAAATATTGCATTAAAACATTCTTTATCGCGGTGACTGAGACTTACAGCACCCCATAGGCTTTGCAACTGAGGCCTCAGTCCCCCCGCCTTGGTCCCGGCCCCCGCTGAGGGCCCATGTGGATTTCCCACTGTCCTTCAAGCCAGGACACCTGACTTACTTGGCTCCTGGGCCCAGGCTGGAGGGAGGGACAGGCTGGGAAGATGGGAGAGGCTTTCTCAGCCTCCATCCCACTACACTGAGTAACCATCTCCCAAGCTCTGGCCACTCAGGCCACCTGGGCCTCCTGATCCCGGGGCCATCCTTGCAAGGGGCCCTCCGGGACCAGTAACTGTCAGGTGGCCTGACTGGGGCAGAGACCCCCATGTGAGCCTCATTCTGTTCCCCCAGGGCTACCCTGCCCTTCGCCCAGAAGCTGGAGCCTTCTCCCAACAGGCAGAGCCACCTTGCACCTGAGGACATCCAGGTGGGCCTGGGTCGCTCAAGTGAGGGAGGGGGTTGAAAAAATGGGATATGGGCTCAGGGCGGGGCCCCAACCTGAAGGCAGAGCCCTCCCAACTCCATGAACTCCTGGACAGTCCCCAGTGCACCACTAGCCCTGCCCAGTTCCAACAAGGCCAGCTCCAGGCTAGAGACCGTGGTCGGGGCTTTCCCCTCCTCTACCCTGAGAAATGACAAACTAGGACCCTTCCTACCCAGGCCCCCCGCCCCCCGAGGGGAACCTCTTTCTCCACCTCTCAGATCATTCATTTAAAAATAACCATTGATGCGTGGCCCTGGGCTGGTCAGAGAGAGCCTGCAAAGCCAATGGCTCAGGCTGCCCTGTGCCTCCCAGATGCTGCCAAAGTGGTGAATGCAGGATTGGGGGCGCGTGGGAACCTAGGAGGGGAATCCACGTCCCTCCAGTAGGGCCGCCTGGAGCAGGCCCCTGCAAGAGTCCGTGCAGCCGCTCAGCCCCTTCTCTTCCAGATCCTTCGCCTGGAGCCTGGGAAGCAGCATCCACAGCAGGAAGAGGAAGAACTGCAGAAGCTGCCCGCCCAGCCCCACTACTATGATCTGGGGGCCTCCCCTCCCTACTGCCCCTTGGTAAGGACCTCTGAACCTTGAGGATACTGTCCCCAACCCAGCTCCACCGGGCCTGGCCACAAGCCCAGCTGCCTGAGAGAGAAGGGGACAGAGGAGGCTGAGGAGACTGGGCAGGGAGGGCACAGGACAGCCCCCCCCAGGGATGGGGAGGCCCCTTCTTGTTGCACCACCACAGGCACCGTGACGACCAGGGCAGGAGGGTGGGGTTTCCAGTGAGGGCAGAGCCCCAGCCTGATGCACAGCTCTCCCTCCCCCAGCCCCACGCCCTGGCTCGGTACCCTGCACCCCAGTCCCTGGACCTGCCAACGACCACCAGAAAGCCAGCCCCAGCCCCTCCTCATGGTCCCACTCCCAGCCGCTCGGAGGGCCGGCGTCCACTTGAATGGCTGCCACCTCTGCCCAGAGCCCACTCCTTTCAGCAGACTTGGGGCCAGGGCAGTACCCATACAGTGCCAGCCCAGAGACCCAGGCCAGACCGCCTGGGCCCAAAGATAACATGTTCTCTCCTGGCACTAGGGGGAGAGAAAGGTCATGGTCTCCACAGCTTAGCCATCCTCCCTCTCGGTTGGAGGTGCCAAAGTGAGCCCGTCTTGAGATGCCAGATCCTGTCCCCAGGGAGGTAGCCTTCCTATCCCAGGGTGCCAAGCCCAGAGGACCAACCCAGCCCCCCCTTATGATTGTACGCAGGTGGTAAGAACACTACCAGCCGTTTGTAATTCCTCAATCAATCTCGAGGCTGGGAAGTGAGTTAGAACTCACAGTGGACTCAAAGTCCATTCCTCAGACAGCGGCTGGACAACCCCTTCCCCTGTGAGGGTGCCCACACCCCCGTGTCCCTGGCTGTACTGCCTGGCCCTGCCAGTTCCAGCAAAGGGAGTCTAGTGACAGTTCTGAGCACGGACTGCGTGCCAGACACTTTGCTGAGACTTTTTAAACACGACTCTGTTTAGCCCTCACAGCAATCAGTGTGATAAATCCTATTATTGCCCCCATTTTATAGATGAGGAAACTGAGGCTCAGTGAAGTGAAGAGGTTTGCCCAAGATCATCCAGCAAGTAATTGTGGAAAGCATCATTCAAACCCCTGGTCCTCTGGCTCCCAAGTCCAGGCCCTACCACACAGCAGTCATGGTGATGGCCAGACCTGTGGGGAGTTTACCTGGAGAGGCTTGAAGAGCCTCAGAGTGGGCGCCAGCTCATGCAGAGCCCTCCAAGGCCCCAGGCTTCCTGCGCACAGCAGGACGCCCAGCTCTGCTGCCTGGCTGCCCCTCAGCTCTAGGGGCCTTGAGAGCTGCAAGGCAGCCCTGAGAGCTTGGGTTTAGAGTCCTGAGTGGGAGATCGGATGTCACTTTGGGCCATACAACCAGCACCTGGCGGTGTGGAATCTCCCACCTGGAGAGCCTCATCTTACCCACCCCTGCCTCAGGACAGTGAGAAAGCACATTATCCCCAGGCCTGAAAGTGGGTAAGGTAGGAGGGAGTGCGGAGATCCCAATGTTTCCAGAAAAGGAAAGCTATTCCCCCTCATGATTCTCCAAATCAGCCTTCCCCTTCCTCAGCTCAGCCCCGAGTTAGGAGTCAGTAACCTTGTCAGAGCCCTGGGTGAAAGGAGAAAGCGGGGGAGAGGAGAAAAAAACAGGAAAGGGCAGGCAGGGGGCCTGAGGCCTGGGGGAGAGGGAAGATGTTGGAAGGGAGTGATTTGGAAAGTCATGGAAGACTCCAGCGGGATCTCCTGAGGAGTGGGCCCAGGCTCGGCATAAAAATTGCCGTGATGTAATGGGACAGCTGCAGCTGGCCCTAATCCCCACTAATGACTTCTCGGCCCTGCTCTCTGACTGCTGCCCCCTCAGCCTGGCATGCACAGCCCTCCCTGGGGGCACGGCAGGAACCAGGCCAAGCCTGGCAGCTCCAGCTCCAGGACAGCCCCCGCCCACCACCATGACCCCTCCTCCCCCTCTTCTCTTTCATACAAGCCCCAGACCCCAGCACATGGCTCTGACCCTGTCCCCTCCCTGATAGCCTTGCCTCCCCAGGTTCTGCCATATTGGATTGACAGAAACCCCAAATGAGCTGAAGCATTCGAGACACGAGATGACTACTTGGGACGAAGAGCAGAGTGGGCTAGTGTCCACCCACCTCGCCACGGGCAGGAGGGGCTAGGTGATGGGCACACTCTGTGTCCTGAACCCAGAGGCCATGGGATTAGGGCATCACGGTGGATGGACGCTTGTGAGAATGGCCTGTGGGGTGGTGTACGGAGGTCAGCTCCGGCATCCTGGGGAGGCGCTGGTGTTGTTGCCAAGAGAAGTGTAATTCCTTTTGGCTTACAGAGCAATTACCGGGCCAGGAGAGGATTTATCCCCAGCACTCGGGTTTGTTGGCAGTGCAGCTTGTATACAAGTCACATTATCGATGATGTCATCAATTCTCCTTCCCAACAAGTAGTGAGAGGGAGACAGGCAGAGAGCATGCACCATTCACCGAGGCAGAGCTCCAGAGGGGAGGCTGCAGGGGTCGGGGGGGCCAGCAACAAGAGGCTCGTCCTAGCCCAGTGGCCCCAGCCTGCGTGGCCCAGGCCCCATGCTTCCCACACACTCCAGGGCACTAAGCAAGGCGTGACCCTCCCCTCAATTTCTGTCGAGGTTTCTGGGCTAAGAGTCCGCTCAGGCGGCAGGTACCATTTGAAGAGCTGGCTGGCTCAGGACTAGATCTCAGGGAGGACTTCCAGAGTCTCCAAAGTAGATGTCTCGAAGTGGTGGGAGGAAGAAACACTGCCTTACCTTTAAGGAGAGGGGCTTCCATCTCCCCAGTCTTGTGAGAATGGACAGCCCAGGCTAGAAGCAGAAGACTGGATGCCACGACATTTGGAGGGATGGAGTTCTGAAGCTTTTGTGTTGGTTCAGGTCCCCCAAGAAGGAGACGCCAAGATGGAATCAGACACACAGAGTCATTGGGGGGGACGCCGGCGAAGGATCGAGGAGGGAGGGGAAGCAGACAGGAAGAGGGCGAAGGAAGGAAGGTTGAGTAGGAAGAGTCTCGAACGGCCACACACTCTACAGAAGCTCTGGGCAGGCCACAGAGAGCCCTCGAGCCACAGCTGCCATTAGAGGAGCCCCGCATCCCGCAGGGATGAGCTGCACAAGGTCCTCATCACATTCGGTCATTGGTGGGAGCAGCCTGGGGAAGTGTGGGCGCAGCAGAAACACTGAGGTGGATCCAGAGGGGTGGCAGCTCACTGCTCACAGCAGAAATCTAAGTCCTGTGTGTCCACAGCTGCCACGGGTCACCCTGGCACCCCAGGGATCTCCGCCCCCATGATTCCGGGGCCTCTCCTCCGGAGGGTGTAGCCCCTATTGCTCCACTAGATCTCAGGGCCACAACTGGGCACATTCTGTCCTCCCCAAAACCGTCCTAAATTACCCTCGCTCAGCTGCCACCTGCCTTCTTCATTCCTGAGGCGTCTGAGCCCTTGATGATGACACCCTTCGCAGTCCAGGGCTGTTGCATGTGTCCGTTCACAGCTAAAGCGGAAGAGGCCCAAGTCATCACCCATGCCTGTCACATAGCCCTCCCCGCCTCATGTGTGACAGCAGCCTGGCCTCCTCCTGCCGGTCAGGGCCAGTTACACCTGCCAAGATGTGACTCCTTGCCTGCTGGCCTGGAACACGAGGAGTCCAAATGTGCCCAGCAGAGCCCAGAGGGGCGGGGATGGGAAGCACACAATCCTCACACTGGGTCATTGGGAGTGATGGTGAGTGGGGTCACACCTGTTTTCATCCCTTGTATTCTTCCTATTCGGGCCACAGCGCCACATAGAGGCCTATCAGAGTATTGCCACCGAGCTGGCATTTCAGCAAGCATTGGAAGCTACAGTGGGGCTGCGCTTGATGGAGCCTATGGTGGTCGACAGTGATCCTCTAGCATCCTGTGTGGCCAGACTGAGGAATCAAATGGAGATAAGACAGGGACCCCCATCCCTGCGTCCTTTAGGGCTCTACGACGACACCGATCTCTCCCCGACCTCGGGTACAATATCACTTTTGATTGACTCTCTTGGCGGGTGGGGGCAGTTGCAGAGGTCTCCACTCGGCCTGCAGACCATGGGCTTATTGTGGTGTCAGCATGTCAATTCCAGTTCTGCCCTGGGGAATGCCGTATCCCCAGCAGTGAATTTGCTCTGTTCTCTGCGGTCCTTGCCAGGCTGTTGGATCCCATGTCCTGAGAAAGTGCCCTGCAGGTCAATGCAGTCTTGCTTATCCCCCCAAATCCCACCCAGGAATGCTCGCCTGGCTTCTGCTGGAACGTGCTAGAAGTGTGTGCCACTCCTTGCTCCTTGGGTGTAATTTCTCCTCACTCATCAGGTCCCGCTGTCTCCAGCTTAGTTATTAGCCTGGCAGCCAGGAACACAGGTAGAGGCAGCCCTCAAGGGGGGCACCTCTAGCCTTGCAGGGCAAGCCTGGAATGGTGTCAGCCCTTATAGGGGAAGGCTGGGCACCTCCATGTGCTCTGAGAGACACATCCTCCGGCAGGGTGGGGGGCTTCCATCCATTTATCCTCAACGCAGTTTCAGAGTTGCAGATTTTTCCAGCCTGAGCTCGCACTTAGCATAACAAAGCTGACGTGCCTGAGCATCTCTGGAGCCCTGTGATTCCCGCTCTCAAATCCTACATCTGCTCTGCCGCTGCCGTCCACTGCTCCACAGCAGGAGGAGATGGGGCCTCTGTGAAAGCTACCTGAGAGGGTCTCTAGCTCTCACACTGAGTCTTTAACCGTCAATGGCCCTCAGTTTCTCATGAACCCTCTGTAAGTGCCAACATCACTAAATAATAACCAGCCAACTCTGCTGCCCCTCCGTCGTCGCTTGCCGGGCATCTCAAAGCCCGGTTCACTGTGCCTGAGAGAGCGTTCCCCTCCACCATGATGTCCTCCCAGGCCCCCGCTGGTGGAAGCTTCACCACTGGGCTGTCACACTGTGCCAGGGACTCTCCGGGCCCTACTTTCCACTCAAGGTGGGGCCTCCTTGCTGCCAGGCAGTGAGTGAGCCAGGCCCAAATCTCCACTTTCCCATTTGCATCTATTTTCTCAGACCACTCCTGGTACCACTTTTGATCACCCGAGGCCTCCAAGAAGAGACAGCAAGACAAGATTTGATGTACAAGAGCTTCGTTGGGGGAAACACCTGTGACAGATAAAGGGGAGGGGACAGGAGAAGGCGGGGCAGGCTTCTGACCTCCACACAGGTCTGGCCCTGAGAGAGGAGAGGGGAAGGAAGGAGGGGCCTCAGACTTCAGCTCAGCTCTGGGATGCTTGCCCCGGGCCAGAGGGGAGTCCTGCCTCTCAGGAATGGGTCTCCACTAGGACCGGCCATGCTCAGTCACTGGAGGGAGCAGGGGACATGTGGCCTCTGCAAACGCCATGGTGGATCCAGCCAGGCGGCAGCTGGGTTGTTGTTCAGCCACGCTCCCCACAGCAGATCTGAGCGTTGCGTTTCCATGGCTGCTCCAATGACAAAGCGGGGAGTATGGGAACTCCAGGGCAGGAATGACCTTGGGATGGAATTGATGGTTGAGTTTGCCAGGGGCCAGGGTGAGACTTTTACCAGTTCCCCAAACTTATACCAAGAGGTGTGTACCTTCTGGGATGAGATTCGGAGCAGAGCCTGAGAAAGGCTGGTGCCTGGGGCTAGAGACACGCCTGGCCGACAGGGTGCTGACTCCCTGACCTGTCGCTGAAGTTCCCCCAATCCAAGCAGGAGTCTCAGGGCACTCCTCCCTTGCCTCTTTGAGATGGATTCTTTTAAGACAGAAGGCAAAGTGCCAGGGCTTCCAGGGCAGCCCCACCTGCCCTGGAGAACTCCCCTCCACCCACCTGCATGAGATGGTCCCAAACCACCTTTGCCATCACCCCATAATCTCCCAGGCCTCTGTGGGGATCAGAGCCAAGTCTGCTCCATACAGATGGCCCTCAGTTGGGAAGGACCCATGTAGAGAAGTTACTGGGCCCACGGCTGGTGGTCTCTCAGCAGACAGCCTCAGTGGGAATCCCACTGAGGGCTCCCTGCCTGAGTCTGGCAGCCCCAGGACGGCCCCGGCCTCACATCCCCCTGATAGCACCTGTCCACAGGCATCCTCGTGACGATGGGAAGGTCAAGAGGTGGGGTCCGTTCATCCTGCCACACCCTGGGTGTGTGGAACGAGGACACTCAAGGTGTGGCATCCGTCCCCAGCCTCCGCAGGATGGTCTTCACACCATCCCAGAGTACCAGCCACCCTCCCACCTATGGGAGTCCCGACTTGTGGTGCCCACGCTCCGCCTGCCTCCAGGGCCCCGCGGGGACAAAGGGAGTCAGGGCTTTCACCCTCAGCAGCTCCTACTCACATGCCGCCCTGCTTGCCTTGAGCCCACGTTCCCAGCCCTGGGCCACCCTCACCGGCCCTCCAATTCATGGCTCGGGAGCCAGACCTCCCATCTGTTCAGCCCCATTCCCCTTCCCCTTCCTTCTACCTCTGGCCTCTTGTACCTCCACCAACCTCTTCCCCCGGACCCCTTCCTCCTGGAAAAGAGGTGTTTCCTCCACCCTCACCTCCAGGCAGGCTCTGGAAGCACAGGGGGCTGAGGAAGGAAAGGCTTCAGGGTGTGACTTTCACTTCTGAGAAATCAGGAGCTAATTGCTCTAATCTTAGCCCAGCCACGTGTTCCTGACTGCAGTCACTGATGGGCACCAGACAGGCGCTGCTGAAATCAGGACACTTACCCTTCCTGCCATGCAGGCAGCCCCGCCAAGAAGCAGAGAGTGGGCACCAGCCTGGGTCACAGGAGCCTGCCTCGCATGACGTGGAGCCCTCCTCCCTGCCCTCCAACCTGGGGAGAGCCCTCTCTCCCTCGGCCCCTGCTCTGCGGACAGGTCCATCCGTCTGCCTGCCTAAACGTCGGCAGTGAACTGAGGAGAAGCTTGTGAGGAATGGTCCAGGGCTGAGAGCTGGAAGCTCCTCAGAGATCACGGATCATTTTGCCAAAGGGGAAACCGAGGCCCTGTGAGGGAGAGGGGCCAGGCACAGCCATAGCAGGGGCCGTCAGTAGAGCTAATGCCCATGCGAGGCCGGGAGGGTCTCTGCCCTTTCAACTTCATGGCAGCCCCTGCCCTCCGAGCCCTCTTATCTAGTAATTTCCAAATCAAGTTAAGAGTCAAGTAATACAGAGCCGCCGAAGAGCTCAGGGTGGAAGCTGGAGCTCTGGGTTCTAACAACAGTGATTCATGTAATGAATTGTTTTATTCCCCAGTTTTACAGATGAAAAACTAGGCTCAGGTGGGTTGAATAATCTGACCAGCCACAGCAAGTGGTCCAGCTACAATTCAAAGCCGGGTCTTCCGACTCCAAGTTTGACTTGACGCCACCGCTGCCCTGCCAGTTACTTCCATGGGACCTTGGAAGGTCACATCACTTCCCCTCTCTTGGCCTCACTCTCTTCCCTCTGCAAAATGAGAGGGTGGCCCAAATAGTCTCCGGGAGGCAAGTGCAGTGGAGCCAGGAGCGGGACCCACCCTCCTCTGCCCATCCCCACATCAGTCCAAGGGGACACAGCGCGGTGGAGCATATACAAATGCTTGTGGTGATTGATTGCTTCTCTGGTTCTCTCTCCTTCCCTCCATACTATACAATCCTCCCTGGTTCCCTTTCCTCCTCACGCACCCACCTCACTCCCACACCTCCCCATCTCCTCCCAGCTCCTGGCCCTGGGGCGCTTCATCCGGTCCTTACTCCCCTCCCCCACCCCCTCCTGCCATCTCCCCCTTTCTACCTCATTCCTAGGGCTCTGGTCCAAAGAACACTGACATCCACTATGCAGAGCTGGACACATCAGCCCTGGAACTCATGCCAGGGCCACGGAGCACCATGCTAGGGTCTGAAGAGGTTGTGGAATATGCCACCATCCAGCTGAGCCCACCCTAGCTCATGACCCCTAGCGGCCCACCCTGCCTCTGGACCACAGGTACACTCTGCCCACTACACTTCCCAGCAGTGCAAATGCCCAGCTGCACAGAGGCCTGGAGTGATGCAGAGCTGGGGGCTTCAGCAATGGATAAAGGGGGGTGGGGGGAGCCAGACAGGTGCAGGAGAAGGAATCCTGGACCAGGAGCCCGGAGGTCTGGAAGGTAGTCACCTTCTGCCACCAATGTACTGTGTTACCTTCATTTCCCCTTTTGCAACCTCCGTTTCTCCACCTGTGAAACAGAGAGGTTGGAAATAATCTCTAGGGCTCCTTCCTGTTCCAGCGGCCCCCATATATCCTTCTGCGGGTCCAATGGGCACATGCCTCTCCCAGAAGTGGCCTCACTCCCTGCAACACTGACGCCCCTTAGCCATCATGGGCACCTGGGTGCCACATTTTATTTTCTTACCATGGCTCAAGGCTGCACACCCACATTTCCTCCTGACCTTGACCTCTCTTGGCTCAGCTGAACAGTTTGAGGCAAAGTTCCTATCCCCTGAGGGGCTCCCTGCAAAGTGACAACCCAGGGCCCCTGAGCTGAAAAGGGACCAGCTGGGCTCTGCAGGGTGCAGTGAGCAGGTCTCTTTCTGCGGCATGGATCCCGAGTCACTTAGAGGCCACAGCGTTGAGATCTCAGATATTGACTTGGGGAGATGGTGAGATCAGAGGGGTTTCAGCAAACACATGAGCCTTCTTGAGGGATTAAAGTAAAAGCTGAAGGTCCCTCAAACTGAGAAAGTAGAATCATAGGGCTGGAGACTCGGGTCAAAGGGTCCACACACACACACACACACACACACACACACACCGCCAGCTACAGATGAGGAAAGCTGACCTCGGGGCCCTGTACTTGAGATGGTTGGGGGATGAGCAGGGTGGAAGAGGATAAAGAAAGGGGCAGGAGGGAGAAAGGAAGGATCAGCCAGGAGAGACATGGCAGTGCTGAGTGTGAGAAAAGTCCCACAAGACCTGTGAGGGCTGGCATGGGGGCAGGACCCAGGAGGGACTCACTGGCGGCCCCTGCAGACCGTTCCCCACCGACTAGGAGCCAGTTGGGTCCTGGGACCCAAGAAGGGCCAGGACTCTGCTCCCACCCATGCCACCCATCTCCACCCCGCTGCCTCTCAAGCTCTGTGTTCCTGCAACACATCATCCCCCAGCCGCCTCTGCAGATCGATTTCCTTGAGCCTCAAACCCCCGCAGAGGGTATGGACCCAAAGGGATGCAGGGACCTCCCCCAGGCCCCTGCACGGCCACCCTTGGAGAACTTGCCCCTGGGATCGGCTGTCTCCCTACTCTGACAGGGCCTCCCCCTCGCCAAGGAAAGTGTGCTGCGGGCTGGCGTGAGGAAGGGGCTGGGCGCCAGGCGGCGTTTGGGCCCCCCCCCCGCCCCCACTAACCAAGGGAAGCAGCTCAGCTAAAGCAGAGCCTTCTTGTGAGGTCTGGGCCCCGGGGGTGGGGGGGGGGAGGCTGGGCCCCGGGGAGGGCCCCCCCCACCGCCAGGGAGGAGGGCATGAGGCTTGCAGTGAGGGAGACAGGCAGGGGGAGGCAGAAAAAAGCCATTAATCGCATAAATCCTAATTTGGAAGCCCTCCCGGCCCCTCTGAAGTACAAGGAGTTGGGGTAGGTGTAATCCTGGGCGGCGGCTGGCAGAAACCCAGGAAAGGGAGCGGTTCTGCTGCCTTTCCCCTCCCCCACTGCCCACCCCACCTCACCCACATTCCCACCATCAGCAGAGCTAAGGGTGCCATCCTGGGCCCCGGGGAGACCCTCTGTTTGGGTCCAGGGCCTGAAAGGTGCTGGACCAGGGTGCCCAGGACAGGGGAGAAGCTGTGACAAATTGACAGCTTCCAGGGAGGCTGGGCAGTGTGGAGGGGAGGGAGCGCAGAGCTAGGGCCAGGGTCGGGTGGGCAGGGGGTTCCGAGCTGGTGGCTTGGTGGAACGGAAGGAGGCTGCCAGCCGGGAATTAGCTGGCCACCCCCCCCCCCCCCCCCCCCCCCCCGAGCCTGTAGGCCTCCAGTTGGGCTCGACCCCCTATCCCTGCTCCCAACTCCTGCTCCTTCTACAAAGCCCAGCTCCAGTGCCCCCTTCTCCTGGAAGCCCTGCACACCCTTTCTGGGCTCCCCGAAGCCCACCTCTCCCCTGGCCCCTTCCCACCACGTGTTCTCTCTTCCCCGCCCAGCAGGAGGAAGGAAGATGTCAGACAGGAACAGGTGCACGGGCCGCGAGCAGAACACCACCCCCAGTCTCTCCCCACCCCCTTGCCTGGGCGCAGGCCTGAGCCATAAACCCCAGGGAGATCCCCTCCCCTTAACTCCATCCCTTGGGCCATCTGATGCCATCAATGAGGCCTTGGCCAGAAATTTGTTGGAACCTCCAGACCATTAGACACCGACAACTGGCGAACTAGTCTGAGAGAGAGGCGCCTCCCCTGGAAGGAGAGGGAGGATGGGAGGTGAGGGGCCAGTGGGCCCCGTGGAACAGGCTCACCCCATATCCCAGATTCCCGGGCCGAAGAGGCTGGAAGCTGGAACCCCGGGATCTGCCTCTGCCCCCAGGCCACCCTCTCCCATGCCGCCTCCTTCCTGCCCCATGCAGCCCACTCGACCCTGTCTCCTTTCTCTGCCCCGGGACTGGCCAGTCCCTCTGTCTGCCCGCAGCATTTCCTGTCCCCCAGTCCGTCTTCCCCACCGGCCTCTCACTCTCCCTTTCACCAGCTGCCTCACCCCCTTTCTCGGTTCACATCTGTTTCTCTCTCATGTCTCTTCACGGCCCCCCACGCCCTCCCTTGTCTCTCCCACCCCGGCTGCCTCTGCCCTTTCATCTCCCCCTTCCCTGGGCCCTCCCCACTGAAGTTGCCGGTTCCAGGGGCCGTAACTTCAAAAGGAGATCAAAGCTGGGCTCCCCCATCAAAGACCAGACTCTCCAGGAGCGCACCCCCCCGCCAAAGACTGTAACTCTCCCTGACAGACCAAAGTCCTGCATCCCAGCACCCCTGGAAGCACATTCTCAGCCAGAGCCTGTCGCTGGAAAGGACATTGTGTTTGATGAAAAGCTCCCAGCACTTGGGATTCAAACAACAAGCTGGAAAACTATAACAGCCAACCCGTTCCTGGCTGTGTGACCTTGGGTGAGTCACTGAACCTCTCTGACACATAGCTACATTATGTGTTAAACGGGACTATAATCTACTTTATAGGATTTTTGAGTGGATTAAAGGAGAGAATGCAGGTGAAATATCTAGTACGATGCCTGTCTTACAGCTGGTGGTCAGTAAGTTGATGCTCTTAATACTCTACTGCTACTGCAATAGTACTCCCAAGGCTGGAAGTGTGTAGAGACCAGGGCAGAGGTGCCCAGGGAGTAAAGCCTACTGCTGCCCTGTAGGACAGGAGTCCTAACACCCCCAAGGGGTCACTCGGCACACGGGCTCCACCTGAACCCAGACCTCTGGGTCTCATCCTCACCAGGATGCAGTGGCCACTTGATAAGCCCCCTCCCATCACCCCCACCAGACACTCAGCTCTATCTCCAGACTGGGCTCTCCTGCCCCCGCGGCCGCTTCTCGCCAAGCCTCTGGCCCAAGTCCTCACCCTCAGCTTCGGCCCAGCCCCACATCCCTCAAGGGGATGATGGCGTCTAGATGGGGTGGGAGGTGGAGCTGGAAGGCTGAGGCTGCATTTATGAAACTTTTCTTGGCTCCAAACATCAGGGAACTTCAGGAAGACATGACTTGAGTAAGTCCCTAAACCTCCCGAAGCTTGTTTTCTCATTTGTAAAATAAGGGGTTAGCGGCCTCAAATCCTCCTTTGGCAGCAGGCTCTGCATGCATTATAATTTTAAAGAACCTAGGAAGGAGAACCCAAGGCCCTCTGAGGCCCCCTCCGGACGGGGAGACATGGCACAGAGCTTCAGTCTGCACTGTTTCCCACAGCCAACAGCCCTGAGCTCTCCCTGGGTCCTGCTTTTCCAGGGAGTGACTGAGGCTCCGGAGGTGACGGGACCTGCCCCCAGGCCACACGGCCAGCCCTGGCCTCTCTCAGGCCCCCATCCCTACACCATCTGATGGGAATTATTCTTCTTATGTTGTAAATGCGCACATGGGGGCTCAGAGCCTAGGTACACAGGCCGGGCTCAACGTTGCTGGCCTGCCCCACCCACTGGGACCCACTGGACCCTCCCTTGGATGTCTGCCCCCCTTCCAACAAAGCCCGTCCCTGACTCCCTAGCCCCAGGGCTTCAGATGGCAGCACCCCACCCTCCAGATCACCTGCCCCCCCCCCCGAACACACTGTGAGGAAAGCAACCTGCTCCTACCTGCTTCCTGGCTCAGTGCCCCCCACACACTCCAGGGCCCCCATAGGACTGTCCGCGCTGATGGAGGTGCTCTGTATCTAAGCTCTCCAGTACACAGCCACCAGCCTCAGACTTGGATGTCAGTGTAATCTTATTTTTCTTCTTAAACAGACACACACGGCTAGGGGCTGCCATACTGGACGGCACAGATAGAGGTGCCACCAAAATGCCTGGCCTCTGCCCCTCTCCTCCGCAGGCACATTCGGCAGTGGAGACTTTTGAAGTGTGTCTGTGGAACGTTTAGGGTGGCGAGGTGGACAAGGGAAGTTCCTGCCCCCGGGCTCCCCACGCCAGGCCAGCCTCCTCGGTTGAGCCCCAAGTGGCCATGGCCCAGATGCGGCCAGGCACGGGGCACGGTGGGAGATGGAAGGTGGAGCGATGCCCGGGGAGCAAGTGGCCACCTTACCCGCTACCCCCAGACACACCCCCGCAAATCCCTGCGGGGGGTGTGCAGCCTGAGCAACCTCGCAGGGCCTGGTTGCTCTTTTTCCTCCCCTTCCTGAGGACGGCCTTTTCGCCCAGGACCCCTCACAATCTCACATTTTCTTCCTCCCCTCTAGGCCTGGAGGAGGTGGGAGGCCCAGGCTCACCCCTGGAAGGGGCTTGGGGGCCGAATGGCCAAAGTCTTTTTTTTTTCTTTTTTTTTTATAAATTTGTTTATTTATTTTTGGCTGCGTTGGGTCTTCGTTGCTGCGCACGGGCTTTCTCAAGTGGCGGCAAGCGGGGGCCACTCTTCGTTGCGGTGCACGGGCTTCTCACTGCGGTGGCTTCTCTTGTTGCAGAGCGCGGGCTTCAGTAGTTGTGGCACGTGGGCTCAGAAGTTGTGGCTCGCGGGCATAGTTGCTCCGTGGCATGTGGGATCTTCCTGGACCAGGGCCCAAACCCGTGTCCCCTGCATTGGCAGGTGGATTCTTAACCACTGTGCCACCAGGGAAGCCCGGCCCAAGTCTTATGTCCAACCTCTTGGGAGGCCAGGAATTGTGCAGGCCGGGCAGGCCAGGGAGAAGAGGGCCGGGGAGCCTCCCCCAGAGCCGGCCAGGCTCCTCCACTCATTGGCCTCAGCTGTCTTCAGAGGGCGGAATGGAAGCTGCTGCCTCGGCCCCTCCAGCCCCGTCAGACCCTAGGAAAGTGGGCTGGTGGGGCAGAGCTCCCCCTGCTGGGCAGCCCTGGAAGCGTGCCCCTGCTCCCAGGCCACTGCAGCCAGGGAGTCCTCAGCCCCAAGGTGAGCTCCCCCAGGGAAGCCACTAGAGGACTTCAGGTGGGAGTGGGAACAGGATGGAGTGACTGGGGACCCCGAGACATACTGGCCGGGGCTCAGGGTCGCGGGGAGCCAAGTGGAGATCAGTTCAGGATCCCAGTCACCCCACTGCTACTCACTTCTCGCCCCAGAGAGAAGCCCCTTCTCTTCCTTCCCCTGCTCCATTCGTCTAAACCCTCCTCTGCAGCACAGGGAGGTCAGCCCTGGACAGACCTGAGTTCAGGCCCCGCTCTGCCACTTACTTGCCTGTGGCCATGGGTGAACAGGTTAACTCTCCCCCGCCCAACGCTGGAGTAGGGAGAATAACGACCCCCTCCCACACTGCGGGGAGGAGGGCATGGACTGGGAGGTGCCCAGTGGGCGGCAGACCCCGTTATCACCAGTTCTTTTCCCTGCCCTCCCTCTTCCCCTCCTGTCTTTCCCTGGAGCTCCAGGATGAGACCGGCCGGGCCCCTGGCCCTCCAGAGCTACCCTTTCCTCTGGGAAGACCACTACCTGGAGCTGGCCGCCTACCTGACCACTTCCCCAAGCCTCTTTTCACTGACCTCCCTGGGCTCTGTACCCGCCTCTAATGGCCATCCATGTAGAGGACACTGTCCCCTCTCCCATACTCATCCCAGCCCCCAGCTGCTGCTCTGGGCCAGCCCAGGACAGAAGCCTCATCCTGTATGCCAATCCCCTCCACCCAGACCTACAGAACCCTCAGGCTCCACTTCCCTCCGGCACACACAGAGCTTTTTTGTGGGTCAACAGTAGAATATTACTCAGCCATAAAAAGAAACGAAATTGAGCTATTCGTAATGAGGTGGGTAGACCTAGAGTCTGTCACACAGAGTGAAGTAAGTCAGAAAGAGAAAGACAAATACCGTATGCTAACACATATATATGGAATTTAAGGGGGAAAAAATGTCATGAAGAACCTTGGGGTAAGACAGGAATAAAGACACAGACCTACTAGAGAATGGACTTGAGGACGTGGGGAGGGGGAAGGGTAAGCTGGGACAAAGCGCGAGAGAGGCATGGACATATATACACCACCAAACGTAAAACAGATAGCTAGTGGGAAGCAGCCGCATAGCACAGGGAGATCAGCTTGTGCTTTGTGAGCCCCTGGAGGGGTGGGATAGGGAGGGTGAGAGGGAGGGAGACGCAAGAGGGAGGAGATATGGGAACATATGTATATGTATAACTGATTCACTTTGTTATAAAGCAGAAACCAACACACCATTGTAAAGCAATTATACTCCAATAAAGATGTAAAAAAAAAAAAAACCAGTTGGTTGAGTGCATGGAATCTGGCGGAGAGTGAGCGGGCGTGCCCCAGTGTGTACCCCTCCCCCGCACCACACACTCCCTACCCTCTCTCTGATGCTTCCAGACAGAGCCCCAGCCCTGACTACCCTCCACCCCCCACCTCCCTGAAGCCAGGGCTGAGACTGCTGCCTCTCCTCTCCTGCTGGGGAGCTAACCGTTAGGGTCACAGGAAGAGGACAATAGAGCTGACCCCATGAGGTGGCTCCCCCACGTCTCCAGCAGCCCACAAATCACCCCCAAACTCAAATAGCAAGTTCCTTCTTCCCACTCCCCACCAGCTCAGGCATTGTAGACAGGTCACCAAAAAAGGTCAAGCCACACGCTCTGCTGGCCACTCAGAGCTTGGGATATCTATGGGGCCAGGTGCCCTTGCTCACCATCAGGGGAAGAGATCCAGGAAACCTGGGGGCTCCCAAATTATGAGATCCTCCTCCTGCAGGAGCTACACAGCTTCTGTTCCAACCGGGCTCTCCTCTGACTGGGAAAGAGCCAACCCAGGAGGCCATGGAGAGGCTCCCATCTTCCAGCAACCTCCAACCCTTGGGCCTGGAGCAGAGTGCATCTCCAGAGTGTCAAGTGCCATTGATTGAGAGGGCCCTGGGGGCATCTGGGCTGGGCCTTATGAAGGTGCCATCTGTCCCCCCTACTCACATCTGCCCACAAGCTAGCAGGCCCTGGAGAGCTGGGAGGGGGCAGCGGGGCCTGGCTGTCCCAGTCCCCAGATCACTGGACCAGGACGTGGTCATCTCAGAGTCAACCTTCTTGTTGTTCCTGGGCCAAAGAATGCAAGGAGGGGACCAGGCTGGCTCTTGTACACAATCATGGATGGAGAGCCAGAGTGGGTCACTGCCAGGGCAGCTCAGGAATGTCCCTATCTCCTGGATAGGATCAATCTTTTCTCCCAGAATTCCCAGTTTCATCTAGGCCCCCCATGGGCTGAAGAGGCTTCAGGGGGCCTCCATCTCCCCCACCAAGTCTTCCCTTCTCAAGAGCCCCCTGGGGATCTATTTCTGGGATCAATCAGATTGAGCCCTACCCTGGCAGAGGGTCAGGAAGCTCAGGAGGAGAAAGGTCCAGAGGAAGAGGCAGCCGAAGTGTGTGTAGCTTGTCTGGGAGCCTGAGATAACCTTTCTGGCCTTTGACAAGAAAAACTTATGCTATCATTCTACATTTCCAGCCAGCAGCCCAGCCTCTAGCCCTACCCGCCTTCCCCCCACCAACGCTGACCTCAGTCCTCATTCCCAAACCAGGACTGTGGACCCAGCTACGTTTGCAGAGAAGACTGACTATCCGCCCACCACCTACAAACTTGTACAGAGAAGGTCATAACCCCGGGAGCACACTGACCCAGCGTACGTCTGCTAATTTGAGTTCCATTTTTATAAAGCGGGGCGAATCAGCATATCATAGTCACTACATCCTGATTTCAGCAAGGCATTTTTCCAAAGGTGGGCAAGATGGAGAAATATGGGCTACCTGGTACAGCAAGGTAGGTTCAGAATGTCTGTACATTGGTGCCCTGAGGTTCCAGTGTAGTTTTACAGACTCTCTCTTTTGCTTTGCTTCAGCGCTCATCATTTCTTTGGATGAAGAAAGTGTGCTTATTGAAACCTTATGGGTAAAAGAGGTAGAGTTGGAAGGAATTAGGAATATTCTGTATCATTAAATTGGTCATTGAAAAGGTCTGTAAAAGATAAGAGCTTAGATCAATTAGATCGAAACCAAAAAATAAAATTTAACAGAAATGAAAAAAAAGTTTTAACAGAGACAAATGTAAAGTCCTTTATTTAGGTTCCGAATTCAGTCACATACATTTAGGTTGAGAGAGTCCTGGTTTATTTGCAGTTCGTGTAAATTTCATTGACGACATGTTTAAAATGAGTTAGCAGCTTTTGAGGTTTGCTTAAATTGTTAGATACAACCCAATGCTGTTTAACTTAGCTGTTCAATGACTACACCAATTCCCCCATTGTTTGTTTGTTCACTTGCTTGCTTGTTTATTTGTTTTATTTTTAAATGTTTTTGCTCTGTGAGCCTCAGTCTTTCCACACTGCCTTCAACATAGCTCCCCTCATGGTCACAGGATAGTGGCCACAGTTCCAGGCATCACACCTAGCCTCAAATTTCTACTAGAAGAGACCAGCTCTTCTTGTGTCTTTTTAAAAAGGGAGGAAACCTTTCCCAGAAGCCCTTAGCAGGCTTCTCCTCCACCTCATTAGCTAGAATTATGTCACATACCCATGCCCTTGTCAAAATCATTCACTGGGAAGGGAAATGGGGTGACAGAGAGAAGAGATACGATTAGGTCACCAAAAGTTCCTGCTCTGATGGCAACGAACTTTCTATCATTAGAGATGTTCAAGACTGAATAAAACCTGCCAGAGATATAAGAGGAGATTCTGGTAGTGGGTCGGAGTCGGAGGTGATGACCCTGAGGTCCTTTCCAGCCTAGAAGATGTCGGTCTTCTATAATTCAATGATTATACACGGCTCACAAGGACCTTCCTCAACCAAGGACCATGTCTCTGGTTGAGATCTCAGGAAGTACACTTTGTGACTGAAGGCAACGTCCACGCCCTAGGGGTGTCCCTCACTTCACACTGTTTACCCTTCTCTCTCAAAGACCCCCTTCTTTGTCTCCTTCTCTCCATGACCACGTCTGGGCACCTCAGAATATCTCAAGAGACTGGAGTAAAGAAACAGACAAAAACAGAACAGGGGCTGATCCCAACCTTCCGCCCAGGTGCGGGCTCTCGGGGGGGGGGGGGGGGGGGGGGGGGGGGGGGGGGGGGCACATGCCTGCCCCCGGGGGGGGGGGGGGGCCCAGCCAGGGAGGGAATTAACACCCACAGTAGCAACACACCTGTGGAGCCACTATTGTGTGTAAGACAAAAGGAACCAAAGGAAAACTGTCCGTTTGATTTCTGACTCGAAGAGCTTGCAGTATAATTGGAGGCAGGAGACAGAATACACCATGGAACCAAAAAATAGTCATTCTATTTTCATAAACCACACGTGAAAACCAGCCAGGTTTCTTATATCTAAAGAGAAAAATAGTAATCTAAGATTAGTACTCAGCGACAGAGGATGGAGACAGACAGTAAATGCTCTGGGAACACAGAGGATGAAGAACAGTGTTATTAAAAATAATAGTAGCTGACAATAACAACAACAATGGACATTTCCAAATATGGTAAGACCGTCCCTTGCCTGGAGACTGTGACCAGCAGCTGTGCATCCCCACCAGGGTGACTGGGTGCCAGGAAAGACACAGGAGAGGTCCGCACCTGCTCCTGCAGATGTGTGCCCACCTTGCTTCTGATGAGATTTTTGTACCCTTGCCAAATATAAAACAGAACATTATCATGCGTTTGAAAAATAGCAACTCCCAAATTTTGAAGAGTATCCTAGGTGTTGGGCTCAGTGCTAGGAGCTTTAAGTACATTATCTAATTTAATTCTCAATGATCCAAATGCTCTCTTGAAGCCCCTTTAAGGCTTTGAGATTCACCCTTTCCTTTAGTCTTCAGATAAATATGGTTCCCCTCCCCATGCTCTCCAAGATTCCTGAGAATTGCCAGGACCTGGCATTTTCATGATTCCCTCTCGTTCTGATGATGTCCTCTTCTCTCTCAACCCTGTTCTGCCTCAGTTCTGGAGTTCATGCCTTTTTGTCTTCTTGTTGATCTACAGAAGCGGGGTACTTAACTAAAAGAAATGACAGGTGGGGTGGCTCTGCTTTTTCCTTAATTTTCCCCCAAACATTACTCACGTAAGGATGGACGTAGAACTTTACCGAAAGTTGAGAGTAGCTGGGGAAAAGATGGGCGCTTCTCTAAGCCCAGCAAACAGCTGGAAATTTAAAACCCAGACCTGTTCTTGCAAGTTCCACCCCCCCACCCAGGCACATCCTCTGAGTCCTCTCTTCAGCCTCTGCCCTCCAGTCCCACTGCTAGGCCCTCCCCACACCTGCACCACTTTGGCCCCCTCTTCCCGGATTTCACTCTGCGGGGGTGGGTGAGAGAGTAGGCTGGAGAACTTTACCTGTCACACTCTAAAGTGTGTCACTTTCAAAACAAAGATTCCTGTCTCTCTGCCAGCAACTGGCAGCTTTCTCTAGAACGCAAACCAGCTGGAGACACACACTCCATTGGCAACAATCTGCAATACAGTGACCACAGTTACGCAGGGAGAAACCGAGCTTAGAGTGGTTATGAAATTTGTCCAAAGTCACAAATCATGGTGATCTCTGGTTTGAACTAGGTCCATCGGCTCCAGAACCACTCCTTCTAACTCTGGCAGTAATCTTCAAAGAGGCAAGGCTTGAGGGAACCTTGAAGGAAGGGGACCTGCCCGACAGCAAGCAAAAGGCATGAGGCAGAGCCTGAGACCGGCTGAGCTGAGGGGAGTGAGCAGAGGTGAGCCCGGAGGCAGGGAGCCCGGGCGGAGGCTGGAACAGAAGGAAGCCTCCATGCCAGGCTGGGGGCCACTGGAAAGGAGATAAGGGAGTGGATTAGGAAGCTAATTAGGAGGGGAAAATCTCATGGAAAACCGGATCAAAGCAAACAGGACTGAACTTGGAGGGTGAAAGAGAGAATGGCTCCAAGAATCACGCCCAGATTTCTGACGGATGTTCACTGAGGGGGTGATCATGGTGGGAAGACTTGATTGAATGCGTTCAATCAAGTGTGTGCATGTGGTGATGGAGGTGCCTGTGAGGCATCCACGCAGACATGTTCGCAAGCTGCTCTGTGTATGGGTTTGCTGCTCCTGTGACAAGCCCACACTGGAGAGGCGGTCATGGGCCTACAGATGGTAATTAAAGCCATGGGAGGATGAGCTGAGGCTGGGACAAGGTGTGAGAGAGGAGGCGAGGACCTTGGACAGAACTCCAGGAGCATCCCCAGGAAAGGGAGGGGCCCAGGGAGAGAAACGGGGAGGACTCATGTCAGGGAATCCGGGGGTGCAGGAGGGTCGGGGGTTGGGGCAGGAGGCAGAGGTCCACGTTGTCCAATGCTGCTCCAGAAACATCCTGAGAATGACCATTGGAGTGGGGCGGTGGCGGGGGTGGGGGGTGGACTTCAGACACCACTGGCTATTCCCTTCAGAGGAATATCACCTGAGAAGTAAAGGAGAGGTGAGAACATAAGACAGCAAGATATGGAGGAGAAAGGATAAGATGTTATGAGACGAGACAGGTAGGGGTGAGGGAGAGAGGGTTTGGTTTTCTTTTGCGTAAGGAGAGTTGAGCAAGGGTAAATGATGGTGGGAAGGAGCCAGACAGTGGGTGGAGGAGGCTGTAGACAGCAGAAGTGAAGATGCAGATGGAGACCGACCAGAGACTTCTGAGGCTCGGGGACGGAGGGTCCCACTGGCCTCTCCTAAAGACAGGCTCTGTCAAAAATATCTGACTCCACAGAAATCCATTAGAGATCTCTCCACGAATCCACGGCCCCAGGAGGGTCATAGGAGGAACGGAGATACTCCTGATGCAACATTCTAACCCCTGGTGGGGCCAGGCTGGCAGAGGAGAGGCAGTGTTCAGGAAATCCAGTTGCACTTTGGGTCCTTCTGTCCATCGGTGACCAACCCCCCAACCCTGAGCACAGGGGCCCCAGCAAAGCTCTCTCTGCCCACCCCCCAGGGGCTGTGTGCATGGCCCTTGGACCACCCACTCAAGCTGCCCCTGCCAGTCTGCATGGACTTGGGCTTCAGTATCCCTCTGCACTCTGGGGCTTACTGCGTGCCTGGGTGCAGAGTAAGCTGGCTCCTGGCCCCTTGATTCAGAGCAGAGGTGTCCCAGAGAGCCTTGGTGCCCAAGAACTCAAGTCCTTCCTTGAGCCTGTCCTCCTCACAGCCACCTGGGAGATGCCTGCAGACCCAGCTCCTCCAGCCTCCCCTCCATGTCCCCAGACTTGGTTAGTTCACAGGCAACCCCATTTCTCCAGCACGATTACAATGTTGGCCCTTTATTGAGCACATGCTACTCATTTATTCATCCGTTTAATGAATACTTATGGAGCACCCCCGTGTGCCCCGCGCGTTACAGATTGCTGGGGATCCAGAGGTGAACAAGGCAGATTCGTCCCTGCCCTTGTGCAGCTAGCAGCCCTCTCCCGACACTTGACTTCCTTTATCCCATTTATTCTTACAGCAACCCTGTGAAATAGACATTACTACCTCCATTTTACCAAAAAAAGAGAAACTGAGGCCCAATGTGGTTAAAAATCAGGCAGCTTGTAGTTGAAGAACCTTGATCTACCACACTCAGAGGCTCTGTCTCCTCCAAGCACAGCTGATCCCAAGCTTCTCTGCGTTTGGGGTCTCCCAGTTCCCTTCTTTAGAGCGACTCCTTCCCCTCCTTCCATTTCCTCTCTCCTTCCTTCTCTCCCTTCTTTTGCTCTTTGGAGGAAAGCGTGAGTTGTTTGAGTCCAGAGTCCCAGGTCTAGCTGGCGAACCTGGAGCTAGCAAGTTGTTAGTTTCACTGCTTGGGGCCCACATCCCCTCCTCCCTGAGAAGAGCATGATTATCCCAGCCCTACCCTCTCCAGAAGGCGCTGGGAGGATTAAATGGGGTCAGAGATGTGAAAGTGCTTTCCAAGGCACTCACAGGCAAGGGGTTATTCTTATCAAAACCTTCTCTAAGCGGAAGCCCTGGGATCAGCAAATTACTTGTTAACGTGCATTGCAGTCACTGTATTTCCTGTCCCAGGCTGTTTACACTGCAAGCCCTTTGCTAGCTGTGTAATGAAAGGGTTTTCCTCTTCTGAAGGAATTTCAGGTGTCATCTAACAGGGAGCAAAAGGAAGTGGGGGCCTTCCTCACACTTCCGAGATCCCAGCCAAGGAGGGATGAAAGACAAACACGTATCAAGTATTTATTACGTGCCAGGCTCTGGGCTAAGCACTTTGTCCACAGCACCTTTGTTTATTTCTCACAACCCCTTAAGACTAGAATACTACTATTTTTACTTTACAGGTAAGAAAATTAATTTATCTGAAATTGCAAAGCTTTGAAGTGGTGGATTTAGGACTTGGACCTAGACCTGTCTGATTCCCAAACTCATGCTTTTCCCACTGAGAAAAACCCAGTCCTGCCTGAAATCCCTGCTAAAGCCACCTCCTCCAATGCAGCCTCAGCAGTGTCGCTCTATGACAATCACTGATTTGCCTCCCTGCCTGCCCTGTACCAGACAACCAGCCCCGTAAGGACGCGGACTGTGTTAAATTCATCTTCGTATTCCCAACCATCAGCACAGTTTGCCTGGTCCACGGAAGCTGAATGGTTAATGGTCAAAGAATAATTTCTGTCTTAAAGATAAAATCATGATTCTCACATACAAATATAAAATCAATCTGTATCAAAAATCTTATTTCACTCATTAATTAATGAGGGAACCACTGATGTTACAACTCCTTCAAAGGAAAACTCAAAGAACCTCAAATATGTATGTCTTTGTCTCCTCGGGCTGTCATAACAAAATACCACAGGCTGGGTGGCTTAAACAACAGACATCTATTTCCCACAGTTTGGAGGCTGGAAGTCCAAAATCAGGATGCCAGCAGGGTCCTTTCTGGTGAGAGCTCTCTTTCTGTCTTGTAGGCGGCTGCCTTCTCACTATGCCCTCAAGTGGCCTTTCGTTGGTACGTGCCTGTGAAGGGAAGGGGGAGAGAGAGTGAGGTCTCTGGTATCTCTTCTTATAAGGACACTAATCCTATAGATCAGAGCCCCACCCTATGACTTCACTTAGCCTTAATTACTTCCTTAGAGTCTGCATCTCCAAATATAGCCACACTGGAGGTTGGGCTTCAACATATGAACTGGGGGTGGGGCGGGGGTGGGGGGAGGGCCACAAACATTCAGTCCGTAACAACATGCAAATAAGGAATGCTGGCATGAATTTACAGATAGATGTAAAATGGGTCTATCCACAGGCAATAACCAACTGCATTCCACTGAACACAATTCAATTACATTTTTAAAGACAACAAGCCTTTGCATTATTATCGGTTTTCTACCACTTGCAGAGCTGTAAAATAGCTCAAAGACAATGAAAAGTTGAAAAAAAAAACAAGAATATGCTAGTCAGGACACCTAATTATCTTTTTGGTCCATTTCAGCCTTTCACAGTGTTTCCCTGTAGAATGAATCAATAAAAGCAGTTGTCTGGGCTGCCACAGGAATTGTCCACTCCCCCAGCCATCCCCTTATTCTGTCTCTCTTGGATTGTATTTTTGCACATGTCTTTTATCACCCTATTTCCACCAGACAAGGGGTGGCCCCACAGCCTGTCCCCTAGGCTTTTCAACTGCCAATCAACTCCCACTCACAGTGACACTAACATCCCAGACTCACAACTACAGCTGCCTGTGGAATATCTCCTTTGTCTAGACTGGAGAAAGTAGGTTGCATCACAATGTACTAAAAGGCAGAGGGCCTCTCACATCAAACAGCCAACATCAAGGGCACAGGTGGGCTGGGGAGATGAGGGTCCTGCAAAGCTTGGATTTCCTAGCCACTCACATTTGCATTGGCCCATGGAAGATCTCCATAGCCCAGGAAAGAGATGCATTACACAGTCATACAGGAAAGAGGCATCCCCAGGTCACTCAGGCCCCAAGGGCTCCTTTACCAGCTGGGCACTTTGAAAAGTTTCAGGTCTTTGCCAGAAACTGCATCTGACAGAGGACTGAGAATGTAGGAAAAGACCAGGGATGTGCAGAAGGCTTCTGCTGGAAAATCAATGGAAAGCAAACCCTGGGATGTCTAAATGCCAAGTGGAGCCCAGCTAGCTCATTGAGAAATTCAGCCTTGACTTCAGATCCTCTGGAAATGCAACCTTTGCTCTGGGAAAACAATTTCTGATTCCTTTCTCTGCCTTCCTTTTACAAAGGTCAAGTTCTATCTGCAAAATGGAATTTGTGGTGCAAGTCCATGGTGTTTATCACTGGACTAGTCCATGCAAACTGGACAAGGTCCACAATCGCAGTTGACGGCCTCACATCTCTAGCCTGGACTAGTAACAGCCTATAACCAGTTTGCTGGTTAGCTCAGGCTGTTAGCTTAGTCAGCTCAGGCTGTTATAATGGTGTACCATAGACTGGGTGGCTTACAAACAACAGATATTTATTTCTTACTATTCAGGAAGCTAGAAGTAAGAGATCAGGGTACTAGCAGGGCCGGGTTCTGATGAGACCCTCTTCCAGGTTGCAGACTTCTTATTGTATCTTCAAATGGTGGAAAAGAGAGTGAAAGCGCTCCCTTGGGTGCTCCTTTATATAGGCACTAATCCCATTCGTGAGGGCTCCATCCTCATGACCTAATTACCTCCCAAAGGCCTAGCCTTCTAACACCATCACATTGGGTGTTAGAATTTCAAATATGGATTCAAGGGGGACACAAACATTCGGCCCATTGCAGTGACCTCCAGTCTCACCGCTCCAGCTCATCTCACACAGACACCAGAGTCACTTTCTAGATATATTTGCCTGTATCATTTTCCTGCCTAAAACTTTTTGATGGCTTCCAATCGCCTATAGGATAAGGCCAGTGATGTTCAAGGCACTCTACAGCCCTGCTCAGTTCCCCACCCTCCTCTCTCATCATCACTTCCTGATCCCCACCTTATACTCCAGCATCACGAACTCCGTTGTCTACTCATCCCAGGGCATTTCTCCAGGCCTTTACTCATGATGTTTCCTCTGCCTGGAATACCCATCTTACATCCTTTCCCTTACCAACTCCTATTCCCCTAGGAGGCTTGGTTCAAATGTCCTCCTTTCCCCTCCTCCTACTCTCCCTCCCCCTGTCATGAGCTCTCTGCTCCAACATGCCCTTCACTCCATCGCTCCTGTTAGTGTTTCTGCTCCCCCTTCCACTAGACAATGAACTCCTTGACAGCTGGAATCATTTCTTGTACTACGTTAAATAGCCTCCCTCCAAAATTCATGCCCACCCAGAACCTGTGGACACGACATTATTTGGAAATAGGGTCTTTGCAGATGCAATTAGTTAAGATGAGGTCGTACTGGAGTAGGACGGATTCTAAATGCAATGTGACTGGTGTCCTTTTAAGAAGAGGGAAATTTGGAAACAGACACCCAAGAGAATGCCATGTGAAGACAGAGACAGACTGGAGTGATGACTCTACAAACCAAGGAGTACCATGCATTGTCAGAAACCACCAGAAGTTAGGAGAGAGGCATGGAACAGAGTTTTCTCTTGAACCTCAGAGGGCGCATGACCCTGCTGTCACCTCGATTTTGGGTTCCTAGCCTCCAGAACTGTGAAAGAGTGCATTTCTATTGTTTTAAGCCACCTAGTTGGTGGTACTTTGTTACTGCGGCCCTAGGGAAATAACAGATTTCTTATTAAGGTCCCTAGCATGGTGTTTGGTTCACCAGTATGTGGTCAGTAAATGTTGAATGAATGAATGAATGAATGATCCTATAGTACTACTATCTGCCTCACTCCCTGGTCTCAAGGAGCAGCCAAGGGAGGGAAGAGGGACTCAGGGCTAGAGGACTCATTCTGACCAAGGGAGGCAGGCTTAGTCAACACATCTTTATTGAGTACTTACCATGTACAAAGGCTCTACAAGGTATAGTGAATCAGAAAGGGCTCCCATGCTGACAGAAATGACCTAAAACCACAGATAATTCAGCCAGTACCCATGGGTGGATCTGCCTTACAAGGAAGTCTAGGCGATGCTCCCATCAGCCTGGGTGACTGGAGCAGAACAGCTGAAAGTGAAGATGTGGAGTTTGCAGAGGAGAGGATTTTAAGGGCAGAGACTCCAAATATGAGACAGACATCACGGATAAGAAATGTATTTACTGTGGCTGCAAGACCGGATATTTGAAATTCACAGAGAAACAAATTAAGGGTCAGTCTAAGACAGAATTTTCTAATACAAGGAGAAGGGAACTAACAATGCTGAATGCCTGCTCTGTGCCAAACAACCAAATCTGATTTATTCATACAATGGAATATTATTCAGCCATAATAAGGAATGAAATACTGACACATGGTACAACACAGATGAACCTTGAAAACACGATGCTAAGTGAAAGAAGCCATGCAAAAGGCCACAGGTTATATGATTCCATTTAAATAAAATAGGCAGAATAGGCAAATCTACAGAAATGGAAAGTTGATTAGTGACTGCCTAGGAATAGAGGTGTTGAGGGGATATAGAGAGTGACTGCCAATGGGTACCAGGTTTCCTTCTTTTTGGGGTGATAAAAATGTTCTAAAATTGATTGTGGTGATGGCTCAGCAATTCTGCGAAATTACTAAAAATCACTGAATTGTATACTTGAAAATATTGAATTTTATGGTATGTGAATTATGTGTCAGTTTAAAAAACATAAGCCATTAAAAACCATTAAGGGGGCTTCCCTAGAGGCACAGTGGTTAGGAGTCCGCCTGCCGATGCAGGGGACAGGGGTTCGTGCCCCGGTCCAGGAGGATCCCACATGCCGCGGAGCGGCTGGGCCCGTGAGCCATGGCAGCTGGACCTGCGCGTCCGGAGCCTGTGCTCTGCAGTGGGAGAGGCCACAGCGGTGAGAGGCCCGCGTACCGGGAAAAAAACAAAAACAAACAAACAAAAAAAAACCATTAAGCCATGGTTTTAAGCTGGGAAGTGATATTTTTTGTCTGCATTTTAGAAAGAAGGTGCTCTGGCCATGGGGTAGAAAACAAAGTGGAAGCAGAGAAGTCCTGACAGTTCTGAGGCTGTTACAGAGTCTTGGTGAGAGATAATGGTGACCCAAACAAACACCGCAGATGGTGAGGAACGGTCAGATCCAAGAAGCATTTAGGATGGATGTAGCAGGTTTAAATACATAGTCATAACTGAGATATGCAGAAGTGTGAATTTCTTTCTCTCTATATAACTGAATTCAACTTCGTTCCTGCAGTGGTTTTAAAAATGTCCTCAAAATATTTTGACAGTCATTTCATCAGAAGGTGGAGTCTAATTCCCCTCTCCTTGAACATGGACCAAATTTAGTGACTCACTTCTAACTAATAGAATGTGGCAGAAGTGAGGCTAAATAACTTCCAAAGCAAGATAATAAAAAAGATTTCTCTCTCTCTCTCTCTCTCTCTCTCACTGCTCACTCTGGGGAAAGGCAGCACCATGCCATGAGGACACTAAAGCATCCCTGTGAAGACCCCGACATGAACAGGAATGAACTCTCCCATCACCAGCCAGCACCAACTTGCCAGCTGTGCAAGTGCATCATCTTAGAAGCAGATCCTCAGCCCCAGTGAAGCCCTCAGATAACTGCAGCCCTGAGCCTTCGGGTTTTCTAGCTGTGGCCACACGGAGCAGAGACGTGCTGTCCTTGCTGTGTCTCCACTGAGTCCCTGACCCACTGAAACTTGCGAGAGAGAATAAAAGTGATTGCTGTTCTAAGCCCCTAAGTTTTGAGATCATTTGTTATGCAACAATAAATAACAAATATGGTTCTGAAGCCCAATGTCTACTGAGAGCAAAGAAGTTTTAACCTTGCCAAGTAGAGGTAATTGAGTCACTTCCCTTTGAAAACTTAAGTCTCTTTGGGGTCAACACGCAGCAGATTCCAGATTCAAACTCACTATCAGGGCTTCTGGTTTTCTCTACTCTTGCCTCCTCCCCAGGATGCCTCGTACATGGCAGGGGTTTAATGTAACATCATGGCCCTGAGCAAGGGCTTCCCTGTCCTCCCCTGAGGGCTAGCTTGTCCTCTGTGGTCCTTGGGCATTGATTTCTGCCTTTGCTGCATCTGCCACTGAAGTGGCTATGGGGCAGGTGACATGCGTGATCTGTCCCCTGGATGAGGCCACTCTATGTAGTTGTACAGAGCTTCGTCCAGGAGGTCTGCCAAGGGGGTGAATGGGAACTGAAATCCCAGGAGGAGGAATTTTGTTTCAGTTTCTGGAATTCACCCACCCCAAATTGAAACAAGATATTAAAGAGGCAAGATCCAACCCAGCTCTTGCACAACCTTGTCTCACTCACCTCACTGTAATCCCAACTCTTGTTCCAATAAAACTTTATTTATAAAACCAGGCAGCCACGATTGCCAATTTGACTTTTTTTTTTAAGTGCTACAGTAAAATAATATTTATCTTGATTATTGGGTTGCTCCCCTCCTGCTAGCCCTGACTTGTCCCATCAGCCCTCATCTCTCAGATTGGGGGCCACTCTGGATTTCCTCGTTTCCAGCCACAGGCCAGGAACCAAAAGGGTAGCAGGGGAAGGCTGCTGCCAGAGGCAGTATCCCAGGCCTCTCCCTTATGCTCTGCAGTGCCCACCTGCTGCTGGTGCAGGACATTCTGGGAGTTTCAGAGGGAAGCAGGGCACAAATTGCCTTGGGCTTGAGCTGGACCTGCGCGTCCGGAGCCTGTGCTCTGCAGTGGGAGAGGCCACAGCGGTGAGAGGCCCGCGTACCGGGAAAAAAACAAAAACAAACAAACAAAAAAAAACCATTAAGCCATGGTTTTAAGCTGGGAAGTGATATTTTTTGTCTGCATTTTAGAAAGAAGGTGCTCTGGCCATGGGGTAGAAAACAAAGTGGAAGCAGAGAAGTCCTGACAGTTCTGAGGCTGTTACAGAGTCTTGGTGAGAGATAATGGTGACCCAAACAAACACCGCAGATGGTGAGGAACGGTCAGATCCAAGAAGCATTTAGGATGGATGTAGCAGGTTTAAATACATAGTCATAACTGAGATATGCAGAAGTGTGAATTTCTTTCTCTCTATATAACTGAATTCAACTTCGTTCCTGCAGTGGTTTTAAAAATGTCCTCAAAATATTTTGACAGTCATTTCATCAGAAGGTGGAGTCTAATTCCCCTCTCCTTGAACATGGACCAAATTTAGTGACTCACTTCTAACTAATAGAATGTGGCAGAAGTGAGGCTAAATAACTTCCAAAGCAAGATAATAAAAAAGATTTCTCTCTCTCTCTCTCTCTCTCTCTCACTGCTCACTCTGGGGAAAGGCAGCACCATGCCATGAGGACACTAAAGCATCCCTGTGAAGACCCCGACATGAACAGGAATGAACTCTCCCATCACCAGCCAGCACCAACTTGCCAGCTGTGCAAGTGCATCATCTTAGAAGCAGATCCTCAGCCCCAGTGAAGCCCTCAGATAACTGCAGCCCTGAGCCTTCGGGTTTTCTAGCTGTGGCCACACGGAGCAGAGACGTGCTGTCCTTGCTGTGTCTCCACTGAGTCCCTGACCCACTGAAACTTGCGAGAGAGAATAAAAGTGATTGCTGTTCTAAGCCCCTAAGTTTTGAGATCATTTGTTATGCAACAATAAATAACAAATATGGTTCTGAAGCCCAATGTCTACTGAGAGCAAAGAAGTTTTAACCTTGCCAAGTAGAGGTAATTGAGTCACTTCCCTTTGAAAACTTAAGTCTCTTTGGGGTCAACACGCAGCAGATTCCAGATTCAAACTCACTATCAGGGCTTCTGGTTTTCTCTACTCTTGCCTCCTCCCCAGGATGCCTCGTACATGGCAGGGGTTTAATGTAACATCATGGCCCTGAGCAAGGGCTTCCCTGTCCTCCCCTGAGGGCTAGCTTGTCCTCTGTGGTCCTTGGGCATTGATTTCTGCCTTTGCTGCATCTGCCACTGAAGTGGCTATGGGGCAGGTGACATGCGTGATCTGTCCCCTGGATGAGGCCACTCTATGTAGTTGTACAGAGCTTCGTCCAGGAGGTCTGCCAAGGGGGTGAATGGGAACTGAAATCCCAGGAGGAGGAATTTTGTTTCAGTTTCTGGAATTCACCCACCCCAAATTGAAACAAGATATTAAAGAGGCAAGATCCAACCCAGCTCTTGCACAACCTTGTCTCACTCACCTCACTGTAATCCCAACTCTTGTTCCAATAAAACTTTATTTATAAAACCAGGCAGCCACGATTGCCAATTTGACTTTTTTTTTTAAGTGCTACAGTAAAATAATATTTATCTTGATTATTGGGTTGCTCCCCTCCTGCTAGCCCTGACTTGTCCCATCAGCCCTCATCTCTCAGATTGGGGGCCACTCTGGATTTCCTCGTTTCCAGCCACAGGCCAGGAACCAAAAGGGTAGCAGGGGAAGGCTGCTGCCAGAGGCAGTATCCCAGGCCTCTCCCTTATGCTCTGCAGTGCCCACCTGCTGCTGGTGCAGGACATTCTGGGAGTTTCAGAGGGAAGCAGGGCACAAATTGCCTTGGGCTTGGCAGACTCCCTGGGTGGTCTCCATCACCCCCTGGAGTTCTGGTCTCTAAGAGAAAACTGAGGGTGGGGAGGACAGAGAAAACACCCATCAAAACTCCAGCTCTCGGGCTTCCCTAGTGGCGCAGTGGTTGAGAGTCCGCCTGCTGATGCAGGGGACACAGGTTGGTGCCCTGGTCCGGGAGGATCCCACATGTTGCGGAGCGGCTGGGCCCGTGAGCCATGGCCGCTGAGCCTGCGCGTCCAGAGCCTGTGCTTCGCAACGGGAGAGACCACAACAGGGAAAGGCCCGTTTACTGCAAAAAAAAAAAAAAAAAAACCTCCAGCTCTCTCCCTCTTTGGGTTCCCCAGCTTCCCAAGGAGGAGCACCTCCACGTGTGGTACAGCAACTACCCTCAAGCCCCTAATCTGTGGTTACTGTTTTTTCATTCATACCTTCATCTGGCCATTTATTTCACAGTCAATCCTCCATCTCAACTATGTGCCAAGCATTTGCTAGATTCTAGAGATACAGAGAAAAATTCCAGTACTCGTGGGTGGAACAATAAGAGGGACCAACATTTACAATTATTAAAGTCATGCATGTAGGGACTTCCCTGGTGGCGCAGTGGTTAAGAATCTGCCTGCCAGTGCAAGGGACACGGGTTCGAGCCCTGGTCTGGGAAGACCCCACATGCTGCGGAGCAACTAAGCCCGTGCGCCACAACTACTAAGCCTGAGTTCTAGAGCCCGCAAGCCACAACTACTGAGCCCACGTGCCACAACTACTGAAGCCTGCACGCCTAGAGCCCGTGCTCCGCAACAAGAGAAGCCACTACAATGAGAAGCCCATGCACTGCAACAAAGAGTAACCCCTGCTCACCGCAGCTAGAGAAAGCCTGCGCACAGCAACGAAGACCCAACACAGCCAAAAATTTTACAAATAATAAATAAATAATTTTTTTTTAAGTCATGCATGTATGTAAAGTGCAAAAGTCGCTTTATAAGTATGCTCAGGTTTAGTTGTAGCAGGGAAGAGAAAGTGATTACCTCTCCCCAGAAGCCTCAGGACAAGGGAGGTTGGAGCTCCCCAAGCTGACAAAGAACCTGGAGGAGTAGCAGTAGTGGAAATAGAAGTAACAGGGTTGATTTAAAGAGAGAGACAGAGAGAGGCCGGTTATAGGGCATAGTATTAGGCAATTGACACGAGTTCATCTGTTACCTGGGGACAATCGTAATACTCTTTTATGAGGTTGTTAAGTGCATTAAATGAGATACATCAAACACTCGGCACAATGCCTAGCACACAGTAAGCGACTGTGTAAGCACAATGTTAACCAATATTAGCCATTCAATCTTCAGTTTAATATGAGAAGCATTGCATGAGAATACAAGTTTAGTTGCATGGATAGATTTTCGAACATGGAGGTTAATTCAATCAACAGTTAAGCATCTACAACATCCTTAGATACTCTGTGGTTAACTTTTAAAAATTCAATGACCTTGGGCTTCCCTGGTGGCGCGGTGGTTGAGAGTCCGCCTGCCGATGCAGGGGACGCGGGTTTCGAACATGGAGGTTAATTCAATCAACAGTTAAGCATCTACAACATCCTTAGATACTCTGTGGTTAACTTTTAAAAATTCAATGACCTTGGGCTTCCCTGGTGGCGCGGTGGTTGAGAGTCCGCCTGCCGATGCAGGGGACGCGGGTTCGTGCCCCGGGCCGGGAAGATCCCACATGCCGCGGAGCGGCTGGGCCCGTGAGCCATGGCCGCTGAGCCTGCGCATCCGGAGCCTGTGCTCCGTGACGGGAGAGGCCACAACAGTGAGAGGCCCGCATACTGAAAAAAAAAAAAAAAATTCAATGACCAATCCTGAGTTTAAGCTAAACCTTTCTGGAGTTTAAAGCTAAATGGTTTCTCTCTTAAGCTCTAGATCTTGCCAGTCAAAATCGCTTTGCTCATAGATTATTGTTATCTGCGTCTGAAAAATCCATTCGGCAACTCAATTGATGTCTTTGTTCTAGGCTGTAGGTACCCTCCCCAGAGGCATCAATGCCACTGACTCAGTGGGTGCAGGCTACCCAGTGTAGGGGAGCAAACCCTGCCATCCCAAAGTGTCTCTTTGGCCTGTGGATTATTTCAAGCTGAAACAATCAAGGCCCAAAAGACTCAGAAACCTTGACCTTCTCCCTAAACTGCCTGAAGGATTTAGATGGAGGGCCTGTTACAGGAGTAGAGACACCACCAGAGAAATCTGGGCTGGGGTTGCGGGAAGACAGAGATCAGAGACCACTCTGTGTCCTATTGTCTATGCAGGGCCCAGCCAACATTTGTTTACCAAACATTTGCTTTTCCATTTCCCTGTGAATTCCCTTCCTCTCCTTTGAAGTCCCAAACCACTACCCCCAACATCCTCTTTTGTCTTTAGCTGAAGATGGTATTTAAGGTGAGGGTTTCAGCCATTTTGGTGAGTCACTCAGTTTTTCTGGGTCTCTCCCATGTATACATGTTATTAAAATTTTGCTTTATTTTCTCCTGTTAATCTGTCTCACGTCAATTTAATTCTTAAAACAGCCAGAAACCTAGATGGGTAGAGGAAAAAATCTTCCTCCCCACCACCGGCAATAGGACACATTGGTCTAATATTTCAAAACCATTATTCAGCCCCTTAGGAAACTGGCAAGATTTAGGGATGAGGATTGGTTAGATAAGGGGTGAGAGAAGGCTTAGACCCAAGGGGCTTAATTTACAGAAAGGTTTGTCTTTGGGGGGACATTTTTGTCCCTCCCAGGAGGGAATAAGACATCGTGCTTAAACTATTCCACTTTGTGCGAGGTGGGAGAGCATTTATAATATTTACTGAGGCACCTACTCTGTGCCAGGCTCTGTTCAAAGGGGTCCCCCCGAGGACTGGGGCAGTTCTGCTTCTGGGACTTCCACCTGAGACACTTCATGGGGAACTCATGGGGATAGAATTGTCCCGGCTTTTGGGAGGTTAGAGTGAGGTTATCCTGTGATTGGGAATTTAGAAAAGTGAGCCTATACTTCCACCAGGATTCCTAGCATTCGAAACCTGCCCTTTGGACACTGATGCTGCTATTTGTGTTTTCTATTCCTATTCTCTATCTTTCGAATACAGTGAAATTTGAAAATACCAGCCTGTTTTTGGCCATGTTCAGAGAACCAAAGAAAGGATTTAATTTCAGCCTGAGTTGAAGTTATAAAAAGAAAAGCTGTCCCCTCTCTCTTGGGGGAGGTGGAGAGGGGGCTGGTCCCCAAGGGGATGTGAGGTCCCAGGGAGGAATCTCAGCTATTGGGGAGGCCTCAGGAGATGGAGAGAGGCTGGGCTCCCGATTCCCCTGGTGTCCCTGTCCCCCCACCACGAGCGGTTCGGCTGTTGTTCCCTTCCTGCCCTGGGGGATCCATGAGAGCCCCTTCCCTGCCCTCTCAATATCTCCCTTGTCACTTGAGCTAGTCTGAGAGGCTTTGTTTCTGCTACTTGCCAGTCACCATCTTAGCTCAAAGGGGTGATTCTAAGAGTGAGAATTATTCTGAGCTAAGAGAGAAACACCACCCCCCCCAAAGAAAAACACCCTCAAAAGCTCCTGATCCTGTCTTCCACACAGCAGGCCACTTAGGCCTTTGTTCATTCCACAAGTATCTATTAAGTGCTTACTGTGTGCCAGGCACCAGGCATAAGAACAAATAAAGACACAGCTCCTGCCTTGAGAAGCTCCCTTCTGACGGGGATGCAGATGGGTAAAAGGGCCGGGTGAGCGTCACAGGGGAAAGCAGCCAGAGCCCCAGTTCTGGAATTCCCTCCTCTGAGGACCAGTTAGGCCTGTTAAAATTAACTCCACCAATTAAAGGCATGGTTAAAAGACAATGCTGCCTGTCTTCCTCTTTATTTTTAATTGCAGGGCCTGGCCTAGAGTTGTCAAACCATTTATAACTAGAGCAGAGCTTGTGAGCAGGAAGCATGGATTGGGGAAGAGAAGGGGTGGAGAACACAGGGGCTCCCTGTCCAGCACCCCTCCTCCACCCAGTCCTCTGGGCCTGGCCCCGGGGTCTCTCTGCCTCTCGGACTGTGACCAGCTACTGCCCCACTAATGGACTGGGTGGCTGGGAGGGCACTCTCCCTCTCGGTGCACACCCTGATTATAGTCATTAAGAAGTCACCCGGAACAATGGGAAGACCAGCGGGTACATCAGTGGCCCAGAAGGTGGGAGGCGGTGGCAGGCGGAAGCAGGACCAGCTGGGACTGGAGCACAGATGCCTGGAGAAAGAGAAGCGGGTGAGGCTTCTCTCCTGCCCTCTCCCTGCAGGGAGTCATCCATCTCACCCATAAAACAGCCCACATTGGCACAGCACAAACTGTGAGAGAGGGCCAGCCCAGTGCACGGGGCTCCAGACAAAGGCGGTGCCCCTCGATCAGCCTCAGGGTACCAGCTCAGCTTCACAGCACCCTGCATCCACGACGACCAGCAGGGCCGAGTCATGGCACTCTTCCCATAGACCAGGGCCAGGGAAACGGCTGGGAGGAAAAGGCCAAAGTAAACCGGCTCCAGAGACACAGAGAGTCCATGAACTTGACTTGGTTGGACCTGGGCTCCCACCTCCACCCTCCGCTCAGATCCGGAGGGACGGAGCCCCTCTTCCCGTCGTTCAGGGAAGCTCCAGGCAAACACAGAGGGTGATCCGGGGTGGCCCAGACCCCTGAGTTCCCAGCCCCCGTGTCTACCTAGACCAGAGATAGGGAGGCGGGAGATCCATCAGGCTGTGAGCCACCCAGCACCAAGGCCTCCGTCTCACCAGGCAGGACCCAGGCCCCATATGCCCCCACCTCCCACCCTCCCCTTTCCAAGGTAGGGACCAGGGGAACCTGGAGCCAGCCAGCCTCCTCTCCCTCCATCTCCCACCCAGCCTGCAGTGACAGTGCTACCCTGGACTCAGTCCTACGTTCCTGGAAAGCATCCACGGTTCAGTAATCCCCTGCCTTTTCATGTGCCAGGAAAAGGCTCACTGCAGAGAGCCTCACTTTCCCAGATGACTTAGATCAGACTTGAAGATGACTCCCTTGTTCACCTATGACAGTGCCAGAGACCCTGCAAAAGCCCACTCTCTGTCTATGAGAGATGATAGCCCAACCATCTGTCCCCACTGGCCAGTCTGGATGAAATGCCCACTAACTTGACCAAACTTCAGTCAGGCTGCTCTCCCCTGAACTTTGACCCCCCCACACCCCCACCCCCCGTCTGAGCCTACATAAGGCTCAAAACAACCCCTCCTTAACTGACCCCTCCCAGGACTCCGGGCTGACTTCAGGGAAAAGTGTCCCCTGATCAACTGTCCCTTCAGGCCACCTGCTCATCCCACCCCAGACCCCAGACACCTGATTTCTTCTAGCCTTGTTTACTTTTCTCTGTTAAAAAAAAAAAAAAAAAAAAAAAAAACCTTTTTTTTTTTTTTTTT
>NW_006783618.1:155832-158824 GCF_000442215.2 Lipotes vexillifer
AAAAAAAAAAAAAAAAAAAAGCCCTTTTTGTCTTATCTTTGAGATGCTGACGCCCTATAGCAATTGTCTTTTTGAATAAAATCTCTTCCTCACCTAAACCCAATTTGTTCTTTATTTGACACCAGCCCAGGAACAAAGACCCTTCCCACTTGAAATTGCCTCTCACAGGCCAGCACCTAGTGACCTCCACGTGACTTTTGTGCCTTACCAGCTCTGCAGGTCACCCGGTTAACAGTTAACGGGTGGGAACTCCTCTTTCTCTGCTCCCAAATACTTCAGGATTGTCTGGTCAAAGGCTTTCTGGTTAGTAACAAAAGCAAGCATATCTTAGACATTGATTATGTGCTGACCACTGTGCTAAGCACTTCACAGGCATTTCCTTGACCCTTGTGAGCTGGGCACTACTACTGCCCCCACTTCTCAGATATGGAAATACACGTTCAGAGATGTGTGTAGAAAATAGGGTACAGGAATGAGGACAGAACCATTCAGCCACAGGACGGCAGACTCATGGGTACACCCCACGAGCCTTAAAATATCATCATTTTCTCCTTGCCTTAGAGATTTAGTTCTGAAGATTAAATAGCTGAATATACACCACACTTAGAACAGTGTCTGGCACACCATAGGTGCTATATAAATACTAGCTATTGCTATTAGTATTCCTAATATGATGATAATGGTAATGTCATTTTGTCCAAAGGGTTGGACAGTGCTGGGTTAAGTAACTTGCCCAAAGTCAGACAACTAAAATGTATCTACTTCTAATGTGCTATATAATTTGCTTCTGTATAACCCCACTACTTACTTATTATGTTCAGTGCTTATTGGCTCCACAACTAGTATGTGAGCTCCACAAGGTCAGAGATCCCTATTTTGTTCACTGCTGTATGTACACCTAATGCTTAGAACTGGGTCCAAAACACAGCGAGTGCTCAATAAATATTGTCAAATGAATGAATGAATGAATGAATTCCAAAGCTTGTGCTCCCAATGCTTATGCTCTAAGGCAGCCTTCTGATCCTAGACCTGCAGCCTCCTTTTAAAGTCAGTCTAAACAATTCCTGATCCAGAAGGTAAAAAGCAAACAGAAAACAAAAAACCAAAACAAACCACCCAGTCCCCCTATAGCCCCGTTAGTAATAATTCCTTTACTTAGGTATGAGATTTGTGGGTTTCCAGAAAACTTTCACATGCATCACCTGGTTTTATTATCCATAGATGTTTTTATTATCTCCAGTCTACAGAAGGAGAAAATGGGATCCAGAGGGGGAACCTGACCTATCAGCCAGACCGTCACCCCCGGGTTCCCGGTCGCCGCCCACGCAAGCCGCCAAGCCGGTGAGCATCCCGGCTTCCTTTCTGCTCTGCTAATTATCCTTTTAACTCGCGCTGGCGTGTTTTTGCGGCGCGATCTGCGGGTTTATTTTTATCTACCTCTCCATAATGGTATCGGGCGGTTACTCAGGGAAGCTCCCGGCTCTGAGCTGCTCCCCAATTTACAATTGCAATTATGATCTCCGACAGAAACACATGCAGCTGGCGTCAATTTTAAGCAATATTTTGATCGTAATAATTAAAAAAGTAACTTATGGCATGCACGCATTAGATAAATTAATGTTCTTCCAAGGCTCTGCTGAAAGGCGTGCATGGGAGAAAGGAGTGAAAAGGAAATGGTGCTCCCGATCTCTCAGGGGCAGGGGGAGTCCATCTCTAGCACGGGCTCACTCTCCAGCTGGGCCGGCTCACAAATTAACTTTCACATTGAGTTTAATATCTGTATGCCCTTCAAGTTGAATGCTACCTGTCCCCGCCCGCCGCCCCGCCACCGACACACGCGTGAAATTGACGGTTATTAAGGTATTTGGATATAAACAAGCACATCTTCTTGTCACTGCTACCCAGGCAGGTGACAGGCAGCTGAAAGGATGTCTGCATCTCTCTCCAACTGGATGTTCAAGACCCAAATGTGAGCAAGACCTGAGGGTTGGGGGCTGGGATGGGAAACGGCAAAAGGACTTCTGAAGGCCCTCTTTCCCAGAGCCCAACACACAAAGCACACACAAGCACTGCGTGGATATATACAGACCTGGACGCTTGCACTCATTCGTACCCAGGTAACCATACACACACACACACACACACACACGCTCACACACGTCTACCTGCTCCAGACACAGGACTCATAACCACACACACACACCCTCATACCTCCAGCCATATCCACAAATTCACATAATTTACTCACACTTATATATATCTGCCCTCTTACACGTGACCCATGATTATCACAAAACACTTCCATCCACATACAAGCTCACATACATGCACACACACACACACAGGCACCCCCATTCACAAATGTACCTGCTCCCAGGCACACGACTCATGACAATAGACATCCTCACACCTCCACCCACAGCATGCACGCAGACATGAACACACACACGTCTGAACACATACCTTGATTTACGGGCATCACGTACACAGCTATCTGCTCACAGACACACAATTCATAACCACAAACAAGGCCTGCACACACACAATGAAACTCATAAACATGCATGCATACATGCACACACATGGACACACACACTCCCTCACACACACGCCCCTCTCACTGCACAGGCAGGGCACCCCCTGCCCCAGCTTGAAGGCCAGGCTATAAGGCAGCATCAGTAGCTTTTCAACTTTTGAGGGGTCCCCAGGTTGGCTGCTCCCTTCAGAGAAAAACAGACAGATGCAAAACTTTTGCACACCAATGCAAGGACCTATATCCTTTCTGAAACCCACCCAGAGTCCCCAGCTTAAGTCCCCTGACGTGAGGGTCCCAGGCCATCCTGTTCTTACCCTCATCAGGGTGAATACAGAAACGGCTCTGGGTAGAGGAGGGGAACGGGAAGTCCCATTCGTCAGCTTTCAGGGACAGTATACTTTTTTTTTTTACAGGGCTTCAAATGCTTGGCTCTTTTTTTTTTTTTTTTTTTTTTTT
>NW_006783618.1:158834-171564 GCF_000442215.2 Lipotes vexillifer
TTTATCTTTGGCTGTGTTGGGTCTTCATTTCTGTGCGAGGGCTTTCTCTAGTTGTGGCAAGCAGGGGCCCCTCTTCATTGCGGTGCGCGGGCCTCTCACTGTCGTGGCCTCTCCCATTGCGGAGCACAGGCTCCGGATGCGCAGGCTCAGCGGCCACGACTCACGGGCCCAGCTGCTCCGCGGCATGTAGGACCCTCCCAGACCGGGGCTCGAACCCGTGTCCCCTGCATCTGCAGGCGGACTCTCAACCACTGCACCACCAGGGAAGCCCTAAGTTTACTTTTTAAAAACATGATGATCATCACTACTTTGGGTAAATGGGAAAAAAAAATCTGCCTTTTAAATACTAATAAGATATTTTAATTTTGAAAAGGTACTGCTCCTATCCCCTACCTCCTAGGCCTGAAGGCACAGGACCTTCAACACGGCAGAGCTGAGCTTATTTCCAAGTGTCTGAGTCAGATGCTTGGATTCAGATCCCGGCTCCACACCACTCACTGATGAAATGACCTTGGAAGGTGCTTAATTTCAGCGTCTTCAATGGTACCACCCCTGCTTCACGGGGCTGCGCCAGGACCAAATGAGAGGAGGAGCCGAGCGCAGCACCTGGCACGGAGCGTGAACCCAGTACATCTCATCTGCTGTCGTTTTTGTTTCTAACATCATCTTGAGGCCCGAGCTCTCTCCCATCTGCACTTGCCACTTCCTTCTCTCTCACCTTGCCTGACTTCTCTTTCTCGGCCTCTCCCGCCCCTTCCCCGGGCATGTTCGGCCCGCTGGATCTTGTCCTCCTGTCCCCTCACACACCTCCTTCAGAGGCAACATCCACTCCCATCACTCACCTACCACGGCGGAAAAACGACGATGGAATCTGAAGGCAAAAGACGGGAGTTTTGATCGTGTGCCCGTGGGGTAAGTCACTTAACCTCTTGGGAGCCTCCACTTCCCCACTGCTAAGACGGGCGATAGTGATGCCTGCCTGCCCCATCTCGCAGGGCTGAACAAGGCTGAGTCTGAGAAAGTGCTCTGAGGTTGGGAAGCCCTAGAAACACATCAGGGGTCACAGTGGGCTTTATCCCATCACCTGGCAACGCTCCTCTAGAGCTTCAGGCCCTCCTCTCCCAACCCCCAGTAAGTCCTTCTTACTCGCAGGCCAGTCCCTCTGCCACAGCACACTTCCAAAACCCATCCTAGAGCCCTCCACCGCTCCCTCCTGTGCCCCTATCTCGCCCCAGACTCCACCCTCTCACACACAGCCCTCAGCACCTGGGCTCCTCCCTCCACGCCCTTTCCTCCAGTCACCACAAGGTCTTCTCTTTCAACTTTCAAACGTTCTTCCTTCCCCTCCTTCCATCTCCACCGCCACCGCTGGAGCCCATCACCGGTTTTCTGCAAAGTCATTGGCTGGTTTCCTGCCTCCAGCTTCTCCTACGGCCCCATCCTGCTCATGGCCAGGACGTTCACCCTCTTCAGGCACCGGAAGCAATACCCAGTCGCTCCAGCCCCGCCCCCCACCAGGTATCGGCTCTCTGCTTGGCTTTCAGTCTCCCTCACAATCCACCTCATTTTCCACCTGTGAGTCAAGTGCCGGTGGGCATTTCACCCAATCAGAGCAAAGAACCTACTAAACACACTCCATCATAGCCCCCCCTGAGCCTTTGCTCTGGCCACCCCTTCCTCCCTTCCTGCTTCCCCCTACCCATATAACTCCTCTCTACACACAATACCCAGCTAAAGGAACCCCCCTCCCAGAACCTTCTATGGCAGCTCCAGCCCTCAGAAATCCCTGGCCTGGGGTTTTTCCTTTAAAACATTTTTATTATGAGAGATTACAGACATACTAAAATGTATACTACTGCAACAAAATGCATGCACCCAATTTTTTTTTTTTTTAGTTTTATGTTCTTTATTTTATCAGTGTTATACATGCACGTAGTTTGAAGAGTGATAGAATTCTACCAGGTTTGGTATTAAAAACAAAACAAAACACAACAATCTCCTGCTTTCTATCCTATCCACCACCCCCAGCCCTGTCCCCCGCCCAGGAGGAGGCAACCAATCTCTAGAGGCAACTATTTTCAATGCTTTTAGCTGATTCTTCTGATATTTACTCCACATCTTTTTTTAAATGTGCTTATATTGCTATTTCTTTGTTTTTCCATTTGGTGCATTACCTGTTGACTTTCCGCCATGTAGAATGAGGATTCGGCCCTCTTCGCACTCCTGTCACATCACTCTCACACACATGCACACGCGCACACACACACAATCCTGACAATTTACTTGTATTATATTTCTTACCCACCCACCATCCTGACAATTTACTTGTATTGTAATTTTTGTTAGATCAGTAGTTACAAGATTATGACTATAAAGATGCCATTCTGATGTCTAATCCTTTGTAGGAAGCTTGTAGAATCTTCTCTATTTCCTGTGTTCTGAAATTTTGCCATGTTGTGCCTTGGTGTGGTCTATTTTTCCATTATTGGGCACTTCGGGGGGGCTTTTCAGTCTGGAAACTTGTATCAGTCAGGCCTGGTACATCTCTTGAGTTCGTTTACGACTTCCTCCCTCCTGTTTTCTCTTTCTGGAAACACTCTGACTCACATAGAGGACCCCCCGATGGCTCCCCACATTTTCTTATACTTCCTATTTTCTATCTCTGTCTTTGTTCTACTTTCTGGAAGATTTCCTAGACTTTATCCTCTCCTGCTTCTACTGAATTTTTCATTTCTGCTATCATATTTTTAATTTCCAAGAACTCTTTTTTTCATTCTTTTTTATAGCATCCATTTCTTATTTCAAGCAATTATCTTCACTTATCTCTCTAAGGACATTAATGATAATTTTTCTGAAGTTTTCTTCTTCCTGCATAGTACTTATTTCTGCTAAATTGCTTCTTTCTGTTTGTTTTTGTCCCTGTCTCCTGTCTTACACGTTAGTAACTTTTCTCATATAAGTGATAATCCTTGGTGGTCAGCTGCTATGTAAGAGTAGGGGACCGAATGCTCATTGGAAGCTTTTTGTAAGTGATGGGACTTGTTGACTGTGGGATTCCTGTATGCTGATTAGCTGTTTAGTTGGGGAAACTCTGATGTTTGTATCTTCAAGTCTCTCCTCTTGAGCTGGTCAGATTCCCCAGAGGAAAGCCTTCCAGTCTCCTGCCCTGAGAGTAGAGGCCTGGCTCCCAGCATTCTGGGGAAGCGGGTGTAAAGGTCTTAGCATCTTATATACATGAATTCATTTCATCTCCCCTCCTTTTTCAGCATGGCATCCATCCTGGCATCCCCAATCTAGAGATCCTCTGTTTACCATGTCCGGGAACAAACCTCAGTTTTCTGCTGGTGTGGGGAAACTGCACAGATTTGGGGAGGGTCCCAGGGATCCAAATGCTCAATTTTCAATACCTATTGTCACCAATGCCTGAGACTCTGGAGGGATTTGAGGTGAAAAGTGGATTTTTAGCTTTCCCCTCTTTGGGTTTAGGCTTTAGTTTTTCTGGGTGGGCTAAGTCCACTCATTCATGGTTTCCAGTCTCCAAACTTCAGCTCCTATTGCCTCCTCTCACATTCTGTCTATCTTTGGGGTTTCTGACTTTTCAAAAATTCCTTTGTAGCCACTTTAGTAGGGTTTGCAAGAAGAGCGAAATTAACTGTGTGTTCAGTTCACCATCTTTACCTGGAAGAGTCTCCATCTGCATTTCACCTTTGAACTGAAGGACTTATGCCTTTTATTAAAGTTCCCTTACTGTCATTTTCATGGGGTTTGAGGAGAGTATGGATGGTTTCCACTTGCCATCTTTAACTGGAACTGGTTTGTTCTTTACTGAACTTCTTTCTAGACGTAAATGTCTGTCTCCCCACTGCGAGCTTCTTAAGAGATTCCTTCTTTTTACTTCTTTCTTTTTTTTTTTTTTTTTTTTTTTTTTTTTTTTTTTCCTAAAAAAAAAAAAAAAAAAAACTGTTGCATAAAGTTAAAATTCAGAACCAAGTTTTTTTTTTTTTTTTTTGCTTTTTTTATTGTTTTGCCTGAAAAAAAAACAAACAGCAAACAGCACAATGCCCGGATATGATAGGAGCTTTTAAATATTTATGGCTGGACCTGTGCCTTTGTGCCGTCTAATCTAACTTCTCTGGCCTTGACAAACGGGCACATTCAACAAATAAATATTTACCAACTATTTACCCTTTGCCAGGCAATATTCAGGCCCCAGGCATCCAGCAGAGATCACACCTGACTGGGTCTGCTCTTATGAACTTGCATTCAGTTCTGTTAAAATATCTCCAATGCTGTGAGCTCACTACCTCTCAAGGCAGCCCACCTGTTGCCAGGAAGCTCCAGCTGAAACCTGGTTCCCTGTTACTCTGGCTCAGTGGTCCAGATTCCTCCTGGCAGAGCCTCCCTCTTCTGCAGGACAGATCTCCAGTTCACTAAAATCACCAGCCCCTGGCACCTTCCCCGATTCTCTCCCCATCACAGCCATGGCCTGGACCCTCTCATGAATAGGAAAGTGTGTTCAAATTAAAAATATATATATTTGGTATTTGTCCTAGGAATTTCCTGAATGATAGGAGTATCTTTTGCTATAAAGTGTCTTTGTCATAAAGTGCCTCTTTCAGCCACACCTGAGTTTATGCTAATGAGGTGACTCAGGGTAGGTTCCTAGGTAGTTTAAGAATAAGGGCTGGGCTGGCTGTTAGGAAAACCAGCTAGGTAACTAGAGGGTTGGAAATTTCATCCCCCACCCTTGGCCTCCAGGGAGGAGAGAGTAGTTGGAGACTGAGTTCAAGCAAGTGGCCCATGATTTACTCAATCATGCCTACGTAATGAAACCTCCATTAAAAACTCTGAACAATGCGTGCTTCCTGGTTGGTGAACAATCAATGTAGATATACTGCGAAGGAGATGCGCCCTGACTCCATGGGACAGAAGCACTTATGCTTGGGACCCAACAGTCCTGTTTATCTGGCTAATCATTTGTGCTGCTTATAACAGAACAATAGTCGTAAGTATAGTGCTTTCTATGAGTTCTGTGAATCTTCCTAGAAAATCGTTGAACCTGAGGCGTGGGCAGGGGTGTTGCAGCTGGCACCTCAAGTGGATGCAATCTTGCGGGACCAAGCCCCTTAACCTGTGGGGTCTGTGTTAACTCTGGGTAGTTAGTGTCAGAATTGAACTGAATTATAGGCCATCCAGCTGGTGTCAGAGAACTGGAGGATGGAAGATGAGCTTGCCATGATGCCTGGCACCCCCATGTCCCTCCCTCCCAGCCTCACGTGCTCCCTGTCCAGCTGAAGAGGACTCCATTTCCCCAAGGAGGACCACTGTTTGACGGGAGGACATGGTGGCGGGCTAAACAGCTTCCTTCCTTCTACCTTTGTGGGTATGGCGGTCTATGTTGCCTCTTATTTCCCGTATTTGAAGGGCCACCTGATTACCTCAATTGGACTGTAAAATGCTTCAGAGTTTTCTTAGGTCCTATGAAGGGCCCAGCTCAGAATGGGTACCCAGGGGATGCTCAGTGGTACCAGCTGACATGGGCTGGCTTGGTCCGCATTAAGGAAAACTTCCCCTCCTCCAACCTCCCTACCTTCTGCAGGCTCCCATGAAAGCTTGCATGAGTGTTCAGAGGGTTCTCACCTGGCTTAGGTCCTAGAAGCCCTTCTCCAAGTCTAAGTCTCCTGTTGGATGGGGAGGGACCCATGTGGATAAGCATCACCACCACCCCCCCGCCCCAGTTTTGGTTAGTGTTGGTTGTTGTTTTGCCTTTTACCGTGGACCATGCACCTGTCTGGGTGGGTAGTGGCTTGATGAGCCATGTACGTACGCTATGAGGTAAAGTGACCTGGCCAGGCTCTCCCTTCCTGCACACGGGAAAAGCAATAATAACTCACATCTGCACGTCACTCTGCAGACTACCCAGTCCTTTCCCATACCGAAGCTCACTCAATCCTCCAATCATGAGTTTGTCTCACATCATGCCTAATTTACAGACGAGAAGACAGAGGCTAAATGAAGTTTTGGTGACAGTTACCAAGTGATGAGGATTCAGGTCTTCCGGCTGCACATCTCTTGAGCTTCTGTCCCCTCATGCTGTGATCCACCTGAGGACAGAGTGGGCTGCAGTGGGTGGGCCGTGAGGAGGGTGCAGCATCCTTCAGTCCCTCTGATCTGCCTTCTGTCCCCTGAGCTGCAGCTCCTCCCTCACCCACTCCAACCCACAGGCCCATTTATGTGCCTCTGTCCAGCTGAGGGATGGCACTGGGGACTGGCAGGAGGGAGCTGCCGGCATGGGGCTGCGGCAACCCACGCCTCCCTCCTTCCCTCCAGCCCTTCCTAGTCTCTGCTTCTGTAATCTGCTCTCCCAAATCTGCTTTCCCGAGAGAGGTCACTGTCAGGCTGATTCAGAAGAGGACCAAGGGGCTTCCCTGGTGGCGCAGTGGTTGAGAGTCCGCCTGCCGATGCAGGGGATACGGGTTCGTGCCCCGGTCTGGGAAGATCCCACATGCCGTGGAGCGGCTGGGCCCGTGAGCCATGGCCGCTGAGCCTGCTCGTCCGGAGCCTGTGCTCCACAATGGGAGAGGCCACAACAGTGAGAGGCCCACATACCGCAAAAAAAAAAAAAAAAAAGAAGAGGACCAAGGAGGGACTGAGAAAGCAGCCCTCAGGAATCTCTGGGCTTAGCCTAAGTTTAGCCCTTGGGTCCAGCTCAGCAACCTGCGGCAGGGGGTGGGAGAGAGAAAGGCCACTTGGGATCCTTGCCCTGATTTGGGCTTGCCCCACTGCCAGAGCCTCAGCAGGGTCACTTCATCTGATGGCAAAGGAAGTGCTTCCTTACCGCTACTTGCAGAGGCTCTGAAACCCCCAAGTGCCATCAAAGTTGGTTTTATTTGACCAGGAAATAAAGCCCAGGGTTAGTTTTTTGTTTGTTTGTTTGTTTTAAAGTCTTAGATTACTTAAATAGAAAATCTTCAGAAAAGATGACCCAAGAACTTACACATGATGTCACCTGGTAACTTATCTTCTAATGCAGGTGTAAATGACTTGTAGAGATATAGTGAAGGAGCAGAGAACATGGGGACATTAAGCCCCTGAAGAGGGTGGGGAAAGGGTGTGGCACAGGAAGGGGAGCTAGGAGTATTGAAGAAAAGTTCTCCTGACGTACTTTGTTGAAGGTTGCCTCAGCATCAGGGCCCAACCTCTTTCTTGTGATGCGTCAGGATGAGGTTTGCCACCCTAACTTCCCTGTGATCATGGTATCTTCCCCACCTACATCAAGTTATAAGCCAAAGAGATATTTTTAAGTGGCTCTTCTCTCTCCAGATTCCTCCAGGCTCTTCCACCTCTCAGCTTTCTCATCCTGGGGTACTTGGATGGCAGCGTCAGGGGAGATCCATCACCATTCCCCTGGAGGAAGCTGGGAAGGGGGGTTGTGTAGGAGCAGTCAGCATCATCTGGGCTGGGGGCTACGGAGTAGGTGTTTTCTGATTTGAGAAGAAATCAGAGTGAGACCAGACGGAAAAGACATCCGTCTCTTGATTTGTAAGGTAAATTATCCACACTGTGGCTTTATTGGAAGCAAACTACCCACACTCGTGTTGAGAACGTCCTCCATTCTGTTTGTCCTAGGCTTTCAAGAACTCAGAGGGAGCCATGCAACCTCAGAAAGACAGCTCGTGGAAGAAGAAAGGCAGGCAGGGCTGGGGAATTGTGTTCCCAGTGGGCTATCCTGGGCATGCATGGGAAGACCCCAGGGCTGATGGGAAGGAAGGTGACATATTTCCAGATGCACCTCCATCAATCAGCCACTTAGTTCCAGCCCTCTGGGGGTCTGAAAAGTCCTGGATCCTTCAGGCATGGGGAGTCTGATCCACATGCCTCTTTGTCGCAAAGAGCCTGGATTAGCCAACCTCAACACTCCCCTGAGGAGCGGGAAGAGAAGACAGGGCCACTCCACAGCCTAGGAAGTGTGGTTTCCTGGGCCCTTCCAGACCTCAGGGACCAAAAGCCACCCCAGTTGCTCCTGTGGCATCTCCAGAACCACAGAAAGACCAGGCTGGATGGAAGAAAGCCCCAGCCCCTGTGTGTCACAGATGAAGAGGTCAAGGGCAAGGGCCTTACTCAGGGCACACAAGTGGTTAGCAGAAACCCCAATGTCTGGCTCTAGACAGACCCCTCACACCCACCCCTTGGGGTCCTTCCAGAACTGCTGCCGGAGCAGGTGGCCTCTCGGGTGCGGGGCCCTGAAGTTGAACCCTGGCCCGGCTCAGGGGTGCCCATGGACACCCCCCACAATCCCTGCACTGGACGGCTGCTACAGCCGGGTCCCTCCTCCCCCTGGGCTCCCCCTCCTGGGCTGGGCCAGGCTCTGGCCCCTGCTGCGCCCTGGCAGCTGTCTGCGCTGCCAGAGGTGATTGCCATGTTTGCAGCTCCTTTCCTTGTTTGGAAAGATGTGGAGGCAGGTGAGGCTGGAGAGAAAGCAGTACTGACAGGCTGTGATCAGCCTCTGCTGCAGAGCAGAGTCTCGGAAGGGCGGGCTGGCTGGCCGCGGGGGCTGTGCTTGGCCTCCGCGCCCCACGCCCCGCGCCCACCCGCCAGGACCCAGTGCAGGCCTCCTCCTCCAGGCCCTGCAGGCTCTCCACAGCCGCCAGACCCCTGCCAAGGTACCCTGGCCCTCCCTCTACCTCCGACAGACCCCTAAACGAACCCGCACTCCCAGCCAGTAGCCCTCCGGCCCCCTGCCAATTCTTTCTGATGTCTAACTCAAATCTCTGGCTCTGGCACAACGCCTTGTCTTCATAAGAAGGAACATTATGCGGTCGTGCTGGTTCCCTTCCCCGCACTTGGAGGGACATCAGTCACGGTGGGATTTTTCTCTGCTCCTGACAAGGCAATTTGTGAGGAGCAAGGCTTTCTCTCTCCCGCAGGATGCTAAGTGGGAGCCGAGGAGGTGAGGGGGGTGTGTTCTAAAGAGATACCCAAATTAAGCATCCAATCTACCATGTCCGGTGTCATTCAACATTATTCATCTTCTCCCGGGCTCCCCGCTGGGACGGCTCCCAGAAGCCCGCGGTCGTTAACCGCGCAGTTTATCTCCCTCCACCGCCCAGGAGAACAAATGGACGCCCCGCGGTGCCCCCGCCCGCATTGGCATTCAAAGAGCCTGCGCTCCAGCGCTCCGCAGCGCGGGAAAGTACCTTCCAGTCTGCGGGCTAAGAAGCATTGGGCTGCGTTGCGACGGTCAGCGCGGGGAGGAGACAGTGGCCAGGGGGAAGGGCTTGGGGGTGTCTAGAGACCCCTCGCGGTTGCAGCCGGGCTCAGGAAGACCCCTCCCAAGCAGCCGCAAAGCACGGGAAGATCAGCTCCGGGTTTTGTGACCACCTGGAGGGGTGGGATAGGGAGGGTGGGAGGGAGATGCAAGAGGGAAGAGATATGGGAACATATGTATATGTACAGCTGATTCACTTTGTTGTACAGCAGAAACTAACACACCATTGTAAAGCAACTATGCTCCAATAAAGATGTTTAAAAAAAGATGTAAAAATCAATAAATAAATCACAAGGAAAATAACTAAATCAATCAATAAATGAGGCTTATAGAAAAAAAAATGAAAGACCCCTCCCAACTCCCGCTGTCTACCGCAATGACTCAGCAGGGGCCTGGGGCCCCGCAGCTGAGGACTGTGCCTAGGTCTTTTTTTAGTTTACACATTCCAGAACCTGGAAGGGACTCTGTTTTTCCTAGGCCTGCTGAGACACTTCCTCCAACCACCCGGCTAACTGTGCCCCACACCTGCCAGGTCTGCATTCAGGCCAAGGAGGAGGGGCTCAGGGGCACATCCCCAAACCCTTGGAAACGGCTGTTTGTTGAATCACGTATTTGCAATGCTGCTTCTTCCCAAACTCGGGTCCTGAGGCTCACTGGAGAATGTCCCCACCAGACCAGCAGGAGGCGCTCTGCCCAGGCTTGGACAGATGAAGACATTTCCTAGCGGAAAACCAAAGGTGACCTCAGAAGATCAGGGGGAGAGGGGTAGGAATGGACACCCCGGCAGTCCTGGCTTTCTGCTCCCAAGGGTCCACTGAGATTGGTTGATAGCTACTCCAACCATAATCACCCACAAGCTCACCTCCCAGGTCCCACTTTTCCCCAAGTCTAAGGATTAGCCACCCAGGCTCTCTAGAGCTCATCTTGTCCTTCCCCTGCACCCAGACCTACCCTCCTGTGGACAAGCCACCACCAGCTGGAGCAACAGAGAAGGGATAGAGAAGCAAGAGAGAAGAGAGAAGCAGTGTGGGGCAGGGTTTCCTTTGAAATCCTGCTTTGTGCCAAAGTAAAAGAAGGAGCAGGTACAGCATTGGATTCTGGGCTCCCTCACCCGGAATGGTAGCAAAATCTTCACATCTTTTGGCTCTGTATTTTTCATCCTGGCTTCTAGTCTCAGCTCTGACACTGATCTTCTCTGTGAATCTGGATGGCCACACATTCTCTCCCTTCCTCAGTGTCCTGTTTCTAGACTGGAAGTTTGGATACTGATGCCTGAGGGTCCTTCCAGATTCCTTTCTCCTGATCTCCCTCTGGACCCTTGCCTCCTGGTCTGGGACAGCAGTCATCATGTGGGAACAGAGTCCTGGAAATCAGCGACACCAGGGCAGCCCTGGGTACAAGGTGCCCTGCCACCTTGTCCTTAGAAGTTCACTGATACTTGTCAGACAGCGAGACCTGATTTATGCTTTGGAAAACTGGTCCCAGAAGTTCAGAGCATTCACAATATTCTCCTGGGTGATAGGGCAAGGAGTTGGGAAGCATCTTGCCCCAGGGCATATTTTGACTCCAAGAGGGGTGGTGACTTGCTTAAGGCTAGAGGTGGCATAGCAGGCGCAGAGACCAGACAGCCTGTCTCCAGACTGGAGCTCTCCCCTCCGATGTTACAGAGCTGCCTGGAGGAATGAATGCCTCGTATCCCAAGCCTGAGCCTCTCCAGCTGCTCCTCCAATGCCTCCAACATTTTCTCCCAGTGGCAGCAGGGACCAGTCACTGAGCAGGCCCAGCTGAGTCAATGTTTGCTGGCTGGTAGCGAGAGGAATTATGAACAGGTCCTCATGGATGGAGAGGTCCGACACAAAGCTATGCTAATTCCTCATAAGCTCTGCCTGCCGCCTTTTATATATCAACCTGAAATGTAATTATCTTTATGGCTGGTGGAGTAAATCACCAGTATGTGTCAAAGAGATTTGCTCCTGTGTTTTATTACGTAATATATTAGCTCTACAGTTTTAAGATGTCATTACTTGGCTAATCACATGAAACGTTTTCATGAGCAAACAGTGGTGCTGGCAGGAGCTGGGGACAGAAGAGACCTATGGCTAAGTCCTTCTGGTAAATGTTGAGAGAGGCCTCAGGAGGTCGTCTTGCTCAACCCTCTGTCTCTAGGCTTAGAGAGATCTAAGCAGGCAGGGGTTCTGCACCATCTGAGGGACTTCAAGAGGTAGGAGAGAGGGAGCAGCAAATGACCCTCCGATTTCACTCCGGGGTACGTACCCAACAGAAACAAGTGCTTTTGCCTTATGTCCACCAAAGGACATGGATAAGAATGTTCAAAGTGACTTTATCCCTAATAGCCAAAAACTGGAAACAACTTAAATATCGTTGTAGGAGAGGGAAAACTTTTCCTCTACCCTTTAGTTCTGTACCTGGGCTCTGCAAATGAAGCTAACAAAACACAGATTAACAGAAGAAAAGGCATACAAATTACACTGGTGTTAATAGTTATATGTGCATGGGGCTTCACAGAAGAGAAACGAAAACCCAAAGAGGTGGTTAAATCCAGCGGCGTATGTACTATTTTAACAAAGGGTAATAAACTGGGAGATGTAACTAGACAAAGGAAAAGGGGGATTTGAGATTCTGGGTGGTAAAAAAAACTGTGGGAAGGTGACCAAAAAATGTATTTATTTTATGGTTGCACTTCAAAGTGGTATGTGTTCAAACTCTTTCTTCTCTTGCTATGATTTTGGTGGCGAAAGGCAGTGTGGTGTAGTAGAAATAACACAGGGTCTGCAATGAAACCCACGCGGCTTTGAATCCTAGCTCTACCACTTTTTCATTCTGTCATCTTGGACAGATCACTTAAACTCGCTAAGCGTCTATTTCTGCATCTACAAAATGGAAATAATAATGCCTTCTCTGCAGTGGTATTGTGGGAAGTAATGAGAAAACGAGGGCAACTTACTTGGCGCCGAATGTGTTCTTTCTTGGATCGTTCATGTGATCGTTCAGTAAACATCTACTGAACTCCTACACTGTCCCAGGCACTAGGCTGCAAGCTGGCACACAGCATTGCCATGATCTAGAGTGAACTAGCCGTCTTTTTGCCTGCTTAGCATCCCGTGGTCCAGCATTCGGACTTCCCTTTTGGCAACCAACCCCATTCACTCGCAGTTCAAGTGGTTCACCTATAGCTAACCCCCACTCCATCCCCCAGTTCAGGATATTCCATCCTTCTGCCCACAGAGCTTGTTTCTGGGATGGGCTCATGGTCCCGACTGGCTCCATTAGAGTCAGCCCTGGGACTTTTCCTGGAACCATTGAGAAAGAGGTGCTTCTTTTCCATCGAGGATGGTTAGCTAGTCAAATGGAGCCCTGTACCTACTGAGGATTGTCTTTGCCACTTAACTAGGAGAGAGTGCCTAGGAATGAAGATGACAGAGAGCAGAGAGAGGAAGAGCG
>NW_006783618.1:171574-197289 GCF_000442215.2 Lipotes vexillifer
AGCCTCATTTAAACACCCAGATCCATCCACACGAGGACTGAGTTGGGTTTCTGACACTTGGAAATAAAATAATCCTGATTAATATACAGTTCTAAAAATGACTAACATTCGATGAGTTTTTACTATATACCAGGCATTGTGCCAGATGATTTACAGGCACCATCTTATTTAATCTTCACAATAATCTTATGAGGTAGGTTGAATAAGTGTCCCCCCCCACCTGGCCCACAAATTTTATGTCAACCTGGAACCTCACAATGTGACCTTATCTGGAAGTAGGCTTTTGCAGATATAATTAGTTATGATGTGGTCATACTGGATTTAGGTGAGTCCTAAATCATATAACTGATGTCTTTATAAGAAGAGAAGACATGGGCAGAGGGGGGAGAAAGAGAAGAACGTCATGTAAAAATGGAGGCAGAGATTGGAACGACGTAGCTATAAGCCAAGGGACACCAAGGATTGCTGAGAGGACCAGCAGCAAGAAAGGAATTCTTCCCTAGAGTCTTCAGAGGGAGAGTGGCCTTGCCAACACCTTGACTTCAGACTTCTAGCTTCCAGAGCTGTCAGAGAATACATTTCTGTTATCTTCAACCACCCAGTTTGTAGTAACTTGTTACAGCAGCCCTGGGAAGCTAATACAGCAGATAATCATCATCACTATTGTTGAAAATGAGAAAACTCAGGCTAAAGAAGTTAAGTAACTTGCCTGAGGTCTTGCAGCTTATTTAACCAGAGGCAGGACTCAACCCCAAGCCAACTCCAGAGTTGTCTCTCTTAATCATTAGATGCTACATAGCAGGCACGTGTTTATTTCCTTCTAGGATCATGTTTCATTGTTCTTTGCGTCCAGCATGCCTAACTTGGTGTCTGACATTTAGTAGGTGTTCAACAACCACTCATGAGTTAAAATCATTGAGAGCCCTACTGAGAAGGGCATTGAGAGGGCAGAGAGGGATAAGACACAGCCCTCGACCTCCAAGAGTTACAATCTACACAGGTCATAGAAGGAACGTGTGCTCAGGGCTGAGTGAGAGCTTAAAAGTAAGCCCTGGAGGAGCTCTGAGAAGGGAGAACACTAAGAGCTGAGCCAGAAGGAGGCTTTGTGAAAGAGATTGACCTTGACTGAGGCCCAGAGGAACTTAGGAAAGAAGAGGTGAAAGATTGATCAACAAAGGGAAGTGATGAGAAAAGGCTTAGAGGAAGGACTTGGTGTGATGCATCTGGAGCAGGGAGTTCAACCGGGGAGTGGCGGGTGATGGGCTGGGAGGAGTCAGGTAGGGCCAGACCATAGGAATTGTTGAGGGTCAGGCAGGAACTTGGACATGAACTAGTAGCAGGTGCCTGTAGGCTTTGGCAGAGGCAGTTCCTGCACATGTTCCTGCTAGAAACAGAGGCTCGACTGCAGATCTGTGCTCCCCACATTTCCCTGCCACCAGCAGTTAGGCAGAGCCACGTGCCTGGTTCTGGCCAATAGACTGTAGGTCTAAGTGTCACTTCCAGATGAAACATAAAAGAGCAGGTACAAATCCTGCCTGTCTCTCCTCACTTTGTGGCAAGTGTGGCACGTGTTGAGATGGTGCCGTCACCAGATCTAAGCTGCTTGGATCACTGGGGACAGCTGTCCTAGAGAGCCTTGCAGATTTTTGTGAACAAGAAACAAATGTGTATATACTAAACCACGTCAAAGAGGGTCTTTTGTTACCAAGGCATAAGTCTAGCCTTTCCTGACTAATGCAAGGTACTGAGTGACTGGTAGCAGGAGGCTATTAGGGAGAGGGTAGTGGGTGGGGAGGAAGTAAGGGTCAGGAGAGAGATGTGTTTAGAAATGTTGAGGGGGGTGGGATGAAGTAAATGAAGGTACTAAAGGGGCTGATGGATTTAGTGATGGGCTGTTGCCTGAGAGAGGCCAGACCAGGGCTGGAGTTAGGGTGGGAAGCTGGGGAGGTGCTGGATCTGATAGCAAGAGAGTGACTTCGTTTTGTGCAGCTGATGAAAAAAATCCCGAAAGAGGGTCAGGAAGCCATGGGAGCAGATGAGCAGGCGAGCGGCATGCCCTATCCTCCAGGCCTTTCTTTGATAACACCCGCTGCCCCTGCTCCGTGGGCCAGCTGGTGGCAGCAGGGACTTTCAGGCCATCTTCTCTTTTTGTCCCAAGGTCAACAGCCACAAACCCAAAGGCCTTCCTAAACGTGATTTCATTCTGTTATCACAGCAGCTGTGGGAAGACGTCCTCGTTACCCGAGTTTACAGAGAGAAACGGGCTCAGAGGACTTGAAACCACAGCCAGGCAGTGACAGTCAGGGCTGGATGGGCCGAAGACCACTAGGGCTTCTGACTCCCAGAGCAGAGGCCAACCTCCCACCCCACACACAGGTGCAGCCACATCAGGGAAGTCCCGCCAAAGCTGGAGACGGCCTGGGAATGGCGGAGAAGCAAGGAGGGAAGGGTGAGGGCTGTGGTGCCTTCTGTTGGGATTCGCTACCATGGGAATTTTTTTCAGGAGCAGGGCCTGTCCCCAAAGCCCTGAGGCTGTCAGAGAACTCTATCACCCTATCTCAGTGGCAGTCTGCACCATTCAATCACACCAACCCCCCACACTGCCTGGCAAATGTACTTAGCAAAACACTACATTTCTTGCCTGTTTGAGTCAAGGCCCTATCGCTAAGCTCTGGGCTGTGAGATACAAGCAGATGTTTGGGGATGAGACTTCCAAGAAATTTCATTAAAAGGGAGACGAAGAGTTGGTAAAGCCCTTTTGTCCCACTCTCTTCCTCCTACTTCCTGCCTGGAACTCAGACTCGATGGCTGGAGCTCCTGCAGACATCTTAGACCATGAAGTCTAAGAAAGCCATATGTTAAGGGAGGTAAAGCAGAAGTACATAAGAAGCCTGAGTCTCTGATGCCCTTGGCACTACCCCAGCAGCCCTGGAAGGTCCAACGCTGGACTTCTGTCTGAGAGAATAAGCTACTGATTGGAGTAACTATCTGCAGTCAAGTCTCCTAGTAGCAGCTAGACATAATCTAACAATGGTTATGGTGACTGCAGCAGCCAGTGCCCCAGGCTCTGCTTCTTTAACTATGGAACAACAATCAGAGTAATAGCACCTGATGGCATTTCAAACTGGGAGAGAAATAATGGATTTTTTTTTTTTTTTTTTTTTGCGGTACGTGGGCCTCTCACTGTTGTGGCCTCTCCCGTTGTGGAGCACAGGCTCCGGAAGCTTAGCGCAGGCTCAGCGGCCACGGCTCACGGGCCCAGCCGATCCGTGGCACGTGGGATCTTCCCGGACCGGGGCACGAACCCACACCCCTGCATCGGCAGGCGGACTCTCAACCACTGCGCCACCAGGGAAGCCCCGGATTTTTAACTAACCATGCCGTGGGAAAATTTTTAAAATAATAATCCAGAAGTGGGGAGGATCTTCTGATATAAACCTAGAAGTCACAAAATAAAGAATTGATCATTTTAACCTCATCAAAATAAAAAATTTTCTTTGTAGCAAAAATCACCTATATCTGTCAAGATAGGCTAGTTGGGGCTTCCCTGGTGGCACAGTGGTTGAGAGTCCGCCTGCCAATGCAGGAGACGCGGGGTCGTGTCCCGGTCCGGGCGGATTAGCAGCTGGGCCCGTGAGCCGTGGCTGCTGAGCCTGCGTGTCTGGAGCCTGTGCTCCTCATGGGAGAGGCCACAACAGTGAGAGGCCCGCGTACTGCAAAAAAAAAAAAAAAAAAAAAAAAAAAGGCTAGTTATGCTGCAGCAAGAAAAAAAAGTCAGAATTTTAGTGGCATAAAACAGCAAAGGATTATTTCTTGCCCACACTGCATGTCCTCTTGCAGATTGGCTGGGGTCTCTACTCCCATGTTGTCACTATTGTCACCTTCACTTTGGGTTCCCCAGCTGAAGGCATAGCCATCATCTGCTGATGCCGATTGCCATGGCAGGGGGAAAGAGAATGCACAAAGCAATGCCAATTCCAGCTTCAGCCCAGAAGTGACAAACATGCTTCTGTTCACATTTAATTGGCCAAAGCAAGTCACACAGCTGCCCCTGGTCAGCAGGGTAGGAGATATAATGCCTTCTCAGGGAAAGAAACTGGATATTCATGTACAGAAATATACAAAAGCAACAGGCTTAACCCACTGGAAACAGCTTTAGGCTTTCCTATCACAGACAGCTAATTTCTCTGATAAATAAAAAGCACCTACAAATCATCAAGAAAATGACCACATCCAGTAGAAAAACAGGCAAAAGATACATTTTACAGAAAAAGGAATTAAAGATGCTTTAACTCACTCATAATAAGAAAATTGCAAATGAAAGTTACATTGAGATACCATTTTTCACCCATCAAATTGGTGAGAGTGGGCAAACAGTCACGGTCATACGCTGCTGATGGGCAGTAAATTGGGATAACCTCTATGGAAGGCAATTTGGCATATGTTCTTCTAGTTTTTGAAATGGATCCTGCAGATGTGCTCACACATGAAGGAAATGATATCTGTTCAAATTTTTTCATTGCATTGTTTGTAACAGCAAATGATTGGGGGAGAACTTATTGCCTTTTAATAGGGAATGGATTAAATAATTTAAATTAAATAAATAATTTCCCTCTATCCAAGGGAATACTACACATATATAAAAAGGATGAAAAGAGGTTGTTTTTTTTTTTGGTAATGATATGGAACAGTCTCTAAGATTTAATGTTAAATGAATAAAGGAAGGTACTGAACAGTGTGTATCGTACATCACTATTTGTGTAAAAAAGGGAAAAATACATATTCACGATTGTTTATATATGCTAGAAACATCCCCCCAAAATACACTTAAAGTGAAAATATTGGCTATCTCTGAGGAGAGAGTAGGAATTCTCCTTCTGTACCTTTTAAGTTGTGAAATAATATGGGAATATATTGTCTAATCTAACAATAAAATTTAAAAAATAAAAGAGAGAGCTGACCTAGCAGTTTTAGTCCTAGGTATATACCCAAAAGAAATAAGAACACACATCCAGGGCTTCCCTGGTGGTGAAGTGGTTGAGGGTCTGCCTGCCAATGCAGATGACGCGGGTTCGAGCCCTGGTCTGGGAAGATCCTACATGCCGTGGAGCAGCTGGGCCCGTGAGCCACAACTGCTGAGCCTGTGCATCTGGAGCTTGTGCTCCGCAACAAGAGAGGCCGCAACAGTGAGAGGCCCACGCACCGCAATGAAGAGTGGCCCCCGCTCGCCGCAACTAGAGAAGGCCCTCGCACAGAAACGAAGACCCAACACAGCCAAAAATAAATAAATAAATAAAAACTTAAAAAGAAACACACATCCACACAAAAACTTGTGCATGAATATTCACAACATTATTATAATAGCCAAAAGATGGAAACAACCCAAATATCTGTCAATTGGTGAATGGATAAATAAAATGTGGTATAGCCATACAACGGATTATTATTCAGCCAGAAAAAGAAATGAGTCACTGATACATGGCTACAGCGTGGATGAACCTTGAAAACATTATGCTAAGTGAAAGAAGTCAGACACAAAAGCCACACATTGTATAATTCCATTTAAACGAAATGTCTAGAATAGGCAAATCTGTAGAGGCAAAAAGTAGATTCATGGTTGCCTGTGTGGGGGGCAGGTTTGAGGGGGAAATGGGTAGTTGACTGCTAATGGGTACCATGTTTCTTTTTATAATGATGAAAATATTCCAAAATTGATCGTGGTGATTTTGCACAACTCTGTGAATGTACCCAAAGCCATTGAATTGCACGCTTTAAATGGGTGAGTTGTATGTCGTATGAGTTATATCTCAAGAAAGTCTTTTTTTGTTTGTTTTGTTTTTGTCTGTTTGTTTTCTCAAAGAAGAAAGGAGAGGAAAAGAAATGGCCCAGGAGACAATGCCTGAGGACACATCTCACTAGACCACGCCCCCATGATTCACATGTCTGGTGGGTTGACATAGTTCATTCGCAAGCCTCACAGGAAATCCAGCAGGGCCGCTGTCGGCCTGGGTTCCCCCAAGTGTAGAGGCTTTCACGCAGATAGCTTCTTTGGGAAAGAGATCCTGGGAAAACGATGATGGGAAGTGGGGAAGGGGGAGAGTGGACCAGGGAAGGAGAAAGGCCCAAGCCTTCGTAATTGAGCTGGTTACTGCCGGGGGCAACTGAGGCTCAGTTCTGCTGGGGACCCTGCAAACCATGCAAAATGCACCAGCTCAGGGGAAGGGGAGGATTGTTCTGACAGCAGAGAAACGCTGAGCAGACAGCAAGAGAGGCCAGGCGCTATCTGACCACATTTGCTGTGACAACCAAGGGTACAATAGTAACAGAATGGGGGGCTGAGAGCTGAGACGAGAGTGGGCAGTCTTCCAGCCCCTCTGGAGCCTCCTTATTTTTGACTCACAGAGCTCTTCCCTGCTACCTGATTCTCCAGCCTCAGCCCAGAGTACCGCCACATCATTCGCAAAAGCCAAACCCATCCTCAAATAACAAATACCTGCTACCTTTGTGGACTCTCAAAGGCATGTGCTCTAGGCCACTGAATGCACCAGATGTGATTTTTTTTTTTTTTTTTTTTTAATAGGGGGAATTCTGTTTTGTAGTTTGTTCACTACATTCTGTAAGGGAGATCCCAGAAACACTTTATTTATTGTATGCCTGAGGATGTGCCCACATGTGCTTTTTTGTTAAGTAGTTGTGGGTCACAGAAGACCAACATGGAGCCACAGTGTTACTGTTACAATGTAGATCATAAGCCTACTGAGAATGCCTGTAATTAATTAGATGTATACCCTTGGCAATCAAAATTTACGTGTCCTGATACCTTTGAAAACCATGAACACCCCTATAATGTATGTAATTTTTCATAAACTACAAAAAGCTAACTTACAGTGACACACTGTGCCATTGGCTTGTAGGGACAATGGTCTTAAGCCATTGGCTTGGTTCACTTACTTGCTGTATGGTTTGTTTCTCAATGGCATCTCCTATATGAGCCCAATTCACTGCCATGCTTCAGTGAAATTACTAATTGTTGAAATTCTCCTACCTTTGGATTTACTTGAAAACACCAATTTAAATCTATAACTTTCTAAAGTAACTTTTACTAAAAGTAAAGGAGAAGTTATAAATATCATTAATAAGTATCCCAAATGAGTTTTACACATTAAAACTTTCTGAGGCAAAGCAGTGTAATGAAGAGGGCAGACACTCAGTTTAGAAACAGAAACTTTCTTAAAATTTCCGGAATGTCCACTTACTAGCTATGGCCTCAAATAGATTTCTTAACTATTCTAGGTATTATGTTCCTTATCTTTAAAATGGAACAGTCATTCCTCTTAATGTCATAAAATTGTTATGATAACAGAGATAACCACTGTGTCTCTAAAAGTATATTATTTGACCGATAGTTAAAACAGTGTGTGTATATCTCCCTGTTAGCCAGATCTTATTTTTAAAGACAAAAATCTGAGCCTGAAACTGATTTTTTTCCCCCAAACCCAGGGCTAGGTGAATATTACAATTTAAGTGGCTACCGTTATGTTTAAATTGTATAATTTAATTACAGGACTATCAATAGACTATGTGGAAAACAAACTTTATTGGATCAGTTCGGGAAATGGAACCATAAACAGATGCAACCTGGATGGTGGTAATTTAGAATGAGTGCCCCAGTTGTGTTTTTTTTTTTTTTTTTTTTTAATAGGAGGCATTCTGAGCCAAGTCTGGCGCACAGGGAACCATCAGGCTGTGGGTTGCTGTTTAGGTCAAAGATGAGGAGTGATTGGAAAGCAGGGCATCTGGCTGATGTAAACAGTGACCGCAGCACCCAGAGGGGGTTTAAGAGATGCTCTGAGTCCTGGAGGTGTTGCTGAAATAAGCACGCTGCCTCAGAAGTGGGGATTCTTCTCGGGACAACACTCATTCAAATGTAGAGGAGGATGAGGTGGGCAGAGTGGCCCCTGCCCAGAGTGAGGGGAGAGTAAAGTGTCCAGGTTTCTACTCAGAGAGCAGATACTCAAGCCTCCTCCCCCCACCAGCCCCGCCTCGGAACACTCAAGGTTCTGCGGTACTTTCCAGTGTCTTAAAGGAAGCCTGGAGGCTGCCTCCATCCGCCTCAATGGGCTGACTGTGGAGGCGAGGGCTGGAGAAAGGGGCTGAGTCCCTGCTTCATGCTGCAGCCGCAGGTGCCCGCAGCAGGGCACCCTGCAGCCGATGATATGGGGCTGGCTGCCCCCCGCCAACACCATGCCTGTGGAAGGAACGAGCGCCGTGAACCAAGGAACAAGATCCTTATGAGCCAAGCTGTCCTGGAAGCTCAGACCAAAGTCCCCAGCGGGCCTAGCCAGGCCACCACCTCAGTGGGGAGCCCCTTCAGGAAACAGCAGCTCCTCGGAGCAGTGCTCAGATCAGCAAAGCCCTGTGGACCCACCGGGGCTGAGTCCAGTGAACTAACGCTGCCATCCTCAGCTCTGTTCACCCACCAGCCACCATCCGGGGTCAAGCTGGCCCCAGGAGTACTGGGTCCCCCTTACCTCCAAAACCTACAAACACCTTCTCCCCGCCTAGCTGATGTTCAGCCACTCCAAGGGGTGGGGTCTGCTTTTCTCTAAGCCCTCTAACAAGAAGTGTGGGTCACTCCTCTTCTGGACTAATGGAGAAGGTGATGTAAAGACGGTGGCAGAGGCTGGAGTGGTGCAGCCACAAGCCAAGGAACACCTGGAGCCACCGGAAGCTGGAAGAGGCAGGAAGGATCATCCTCTAGAGCCTTCGGAGGGAGCACGGCTCTGCCGACACTGATTTCAGACCTGTGGCTTCTATGACTGTGAGAGAATTTGTTTCCATTGTTTTAAGCAACCCAGTGTGTGGTCGTTTGTTACAGCCGTCCTAGAGAACTGTTATAGCCCCTTAATAAAGAGCCCCCCCAGGGATCCCCTGGTGGCGCAGTGGTTGAGAGTCCGCCTGCCAATGCAGGGGACGTGGGTTCGTGCCCCGGTCTGGGAGGATCCCACCTGCCGCGGAGCGGCTGGGCCCGTGAGCCATGGCCACTGAGCCTGCGCGTCCGGAGCCTGTGCTCCACAATGGGAGAGGCCACAGCAGTGAGAGGCCCGCGTACCGCAAAAAAAAAAAAAAAAAGAATCCCCCCAAATAAAAAGTGCTCTTACCTGTGAGAATGGCAAGATGATGAGACAGGCATGATGATTCAAAGACTTGCTTCCCAAACCAGGGTTCACAAATCCCTCAAAGTCCTGTGAGCACATAGAGACAGGGGCCAAACACAGCCAGCTCCCTGGAATGTGAACATACTCAAAGATCCTGAAGAGAAAGTTGAGTGATTTAACTGATCAGTAATTTAAAACAAAGAGACATGCTTTGTGGAGCAGAACCCCCGATGTGCCTGAACTTTTTTCAGATAAGCAAGGAGCTTCAAGCCAAACTGGTGGTTATTTGGGGGCTGTGCCCCTTGACTCCCCTGTGATCACTATCACTTTGGGGTGTCCACATTCATCTCGAGGGAAGAGGGCTTCCCCAGAAGGAAAATCCAAAGTGACAAGAGGTGATTCCTCAGACGCCACACTAGGAGGCTCAGCTCCTCCTCCTGGAACGCAAAGGCTCTCGGGTGTGCCCTGGCCGTGGACCAGGCAGTACAAGCGCTCATCTGACTTCCTGTCCTGATCCCAAGCTCCCCAGCTGACCCCTTAACCTTCTATATCTAGTTGTCTGGTCTGTGTCGAAGGGGCCTCAGACCTTAAGTGTGGCCTAAGGAAGCTTGAGGCGCCAGCAAGGACACGCCCCCATCAGGCCTCAGCAGGACTCTTTTCCAGGATGGGGGTGGGTAACGGGAGGAGATGGAGGAAGACTGAGCTACAGGGGAAACTGTTCTTCCCGAGCGGGCAGAGGGGACAAGTCCCTCCGGGTTAGGAGAAGCAAGAGAAGGCCCTTCTCCAACACAGATGTCCCCAAGCTTCTGCTGGGGAGATATTCCTGAGACTTTGGCTCTGAGCCTCCACTCCCAGCTCTGACCCCCAGGGCTCAGGGCAGAACCGAGGGCAGGAGATGGTGGCGGCCACAGGACAAGGCCTCCTCCACCTGTTCCTCCTGCCAGGCCTGCGCTCGGAGGGAGGCCACTTGGAAGTCGGCTCTGGGCTCTGGAGCGAATAAATGTTGACATTTGGAGACTGGGAGCCGTGCGGGTATTTTACTGGTGTTAATGTGATGTGGGCAGGATTAGACATTCCCCAAATTGCTCTCTGGAACAGAGCAAGTGAAGGCAGAATGGGTCTCCTGTCTCCCTCCTGCCACTCAATTAAGGATTTGATTAAAAGCGCCTTCCCAGTGAAATTGAACGAGCGGCCTGCTGTCTCTGTGCCTGTCGTGAGGAAGGGAGGGGGAAGAGAGGGGGCCCTGGTCCCCTCTGCCCTACCTCCGTGCCTCTCTTCCTGGGAGCACCCCAAACTTTTCTCTGCAGACCTGCCCCTCCCCCAGACCTGAGCTCCAGAAGCCTCTTCTGCCCCCAGGCCCCTCTCTCCCCCTCATTCCTTTATCCTGCGAGCACGGGCCCTCCATGTTTCTCTGGCACAGGATCCTGCAATGGTTTTTGGCTGAGAACTGATACCTGGGCAGATGGGGACTAATCCCCACACACACCACAGGGGCTTGTCTCTCCTGATCCAAGCTTCCATCCTTGGTCTGAGAGGCCGAATGGCTCTCAGATCAAAGACCAGGACAGAGGGGAAGGGTCTCAGGAGGTCTGGCTGGCTTGCATTTCTCTGGCCCGACCACAAAGAGAGAAATGGGTGCCACATGGAGCCAGGTGGGAGCTGGGGGGCAGCAAGGGGCCCGTGAGGTTATCCTGCCCTTAGAGGCTCAAGGTTAGCAGCTCCAGGACTATAAACAGGCCCTGTTTTCATGCTGTTTGTACATTTGACAAGGCTTTCCTTGCCATTCCCCTGTTTTCCAGCCAGGCCCTTTCTCTTGCCCCTCCTGCAGGGCCCAGTGCCTCCTCTGTCCCTTGCTTACCCCATGGCACAACCTTCCCTCCCAGCTGGGCCACCAGGTGCCCAGCTTCCCCATGAGCCCCACAGCCCAGGCTCCTCTGAGCATCACCCCCCTTCACCTCCACTCTGGGTCCTCTGGGGAGGACCATTCCCAGCTCTTCCTGGAGGTCAAACTCCAGGCCTGCTCAGGCTGAGCCAGGAGTAGACCCCACGGAGGGGTGTGTGTGTGTGTGTGTGTGTGTGTGTGTGTGTGTGTGTGGGTGGGTGGGTGTGGGTGTGGGTGTGTGTGCAGGTGCGTGAATGTGAGCCAGAGGTGAGGTGCATATAAGTGCATGATGGCTCGTGTGCTTCAACACATCTATTTGGCCTCAGCTTTCTAGATACTGGAGACTAATCTCCAAAAGAAGGTTCCAGAATCCAGCCATGCTGTGCCTCAGCCCAATCTGCACCATGCCCACAACGGCTACCAGGAATTGAACAGTAACCATTGCCTGGCACTGAGCTTGAGGCTTTACACAAACTATTTTATTTAATACTTGTAACAACCTAAATGAGAAAGGTACTACAACTATTCCCATTTTACAGATAGAAAGACTGAGTAGTTCTGCCCAAGGGAACAGAAAGCAATGGGCCAACTTGTGATTGCCCCAAGTCTGTCTGAGTCCACAGCTCATGGTTAAACCCCTCTTTTGGGGGCAGGCTGGCCCACACCCTGGGCAGTGAGCAGAGCATCCACGGATGGTTCCCGACCAATTCCTCCCCCATCACCCCGTGAAGTGCCCCCCAGACATGCCATCTTCCAGGCCCATGTCCTCAGCCCTCCGAGTGAGTCCCACCTGCTAAGACCAGAGCCCAGAAGCTGCATATGGTGGGCACCACACACCACACCACAGCAAGCCAGGGAACTTAAAAATAATTTTTTTTACTTATTATTATGGAAAGTTTCAGAAGCTGGTAAAATAGCTCCCCACGTACCATCACCCAGCTTCAAAACTTAACATTTTGCTAATCTCATTTCATCTCTTCTCCCCACACAAATTTTCTTTTTCTAAAGTATTTTAAAGCAAATCTCAGACATCATTTCATTTCACCTGTAAATACTTCCATATGTATCTCTAACAGATAAGGACTTCTTTTCCTTCAACTTAATTACAATAGCATTAACACACCTAACAAAACTAACAATGGTTGGGGCTTCCCTGGTGGCGCAGTGGTTAAGAATCCGCCTGCCAGTGCAGGGGACACGGGTTCAAGCTCTGGTCCGGGAAGATCCCACATGCCACAGAGCAACTGGGCCCACAAGCCACAACTGCTGAAGCCCGTGTACAAGCCACAACTACTGAAGCCCGCGTACAAGCCACAACTACTGAAGCCCACGTGCCTAGAGCCCATGCTCTGCAAGAAGAGAAAAGTACAATCTACGATAGAAAAAAGAAAAATCAATAAAGTGGACTGCATCAAATTAAAAAAAAAAAATTAACAATGGTTCCTTGATATTATCTAACACTAAATTGCCTCAACAATGACTTTTTACAGTTGATTTGTTCAAATCTGGATGCAAACAAGGCCTGCCTGTAGCATTTGGCTAATGTCTCTTTGTCTGTAACAGCCCCCATCATCCTCTCCAGGCAGGTGTTCTGTCCTATAGAATGGCCCACGTTCTAACTGACTGATCCCATCCTCACGGTGTGTTGAACAACCTCTTCAACCCCCAAGAGCATTTCTGTAACATAGATCACATCACTTTCCAGCTTAAAACACCTCTGTGGCTTCCCTTTGCCCTAAAAGAAGTCCACACCCCCTTCTGGGCCCACAAGGACCTGCCTATGAATGGCTCCTGATTCCCTCTCAAACTTCACCTCCCTCTCCCCCAGCCCCGCCCCTCCTGCTCCAGTCCCTTTAAGCTCTGCTCCAGTCACACAGGCTTATCTTCCTTACTTTGAACCTCAGCGGCCAGAGCAGACATGGTTCCTTCTACCTTAGCTCTGCCACTGTGGCCACCAGCCTTCGACCTTGTCCTTCTACCGCCTTTATGTCCCCTCCCCAGAGAGAGGCCTGCCCTGGCCACCGTACCTAAATAGATCCCTCCCCCGGTGGCTCCCTGGCTCCATCTCTTTTTTGTGTCCATTGCGCTTCTCAGAATCTGTAGCTACTTTTGCTCTTTATTTGTTTCCTTGTGTTTTAAAGGCCTCCCTCCTCCACCACCCAGAATGCAGGCTTTCTGAGGGCAGGACTGCATCCATCTGGGAACTCTGAGGCCTAGAACAGGACTTGGAACATAGTAGTTGCTCAAGTATTTGATGATTGAGAGAATAAATGGAAGGCGGGAGGGAGAGAGAAGAGGTTTACCTTTCAGAGAGTTCACAATCTGGTTGGAGAGACAGGAATACAAGAATGCAAGACCTTTCAATCAATCAATCGAAATCTATTAAGCACCAACTAATAACCCCACCCGTTTCCAGGCATGGAGGGAATATTTTGGGTGTTAGCAGCGCTCAGTTAAAGGATAACCGGGTACACTTTCTAAGTCTAGGTGGAAATACTCACACGAGGCTTCATGAGGGAGGGGTCCTGAGCTGAGCATCCATCAGAAAAATCCCTCAGCTTTCCTTAGCATCCCAGGTTCCCAAAGGATGCCTGGGAGGCAGGCAGGGCCAGTGTTACGATTCTTCCCTTTTGAGAGATAAAGAAGTTGAGACCCAACTATTTGCCTACAGCTTACAGGGGCAGAACTGGGACTGGAGCCCACAGTGTGTAACTCCTCCCCTCCCTGCTGGGCCGGCAGAGTCAGGAGGCAGGCAGAGGGGAGGGAGGGGGCAGGGACCACCGGGGCAAAGGCCAGGAGGACAGAATAAGCAGAGGCCAGGGAGGGTGACTGGGGAGGCCAGAACTGTCCTCCCAGCCCGGAACTGTAGACCTCGGGTGGGAGAGACTCTTCATCATTTCTGCCCCATCAGATGGGGCATCTGAGTACCTGTCTCGGGGGGCCAGAGCCTAAGGGAAAGGGAGGGAGATCTCCCTGTGCCTGACTCTGGGCTGCAGCCTCTGGAAGCCTCACTCACCGAACTTCACGCTCCCTGCTTTATGGCACAGTTATGTTTAATTTAGACAAAAGACCTCACTTGGCCTTTTATGGTCCCAGTCAGTAGTTTTTTGTCTTTTTACCAGAGCTGTCTGTTTTTACTGTTTTGATCTCTACTGTTTTATTAAGTAATCCTTTAGTTGTTTTTGTTTGTTTGTTTGTTTGTGGTCTTATTTATTTCACTTCTTTTTCCTCTTTTGCTTTTAAATGCAAACAGAGAGGCAACAGTATCCCCAAGGTGAGGCCAAGAGGAGGCTAATGAGACCTGGGACCCCAGACCATGAGCCTTGGTCCCAAATGTAGCCCCCCAGGAAAGACCGATGTTCCCATTTAAAATTGACCCACTTCAGCAGCACAGAGATTCACAGGGCAAATGACTCTCCCAGAAGATAAGATTAGCCCCCCCATGGCCCAGAGGGCTTACTGGAACAGGGCGTTTTAATTTATTTCTGGGAGGGTAAGTGACATCTTGATGAATCCGTTATGACATGAAGACATCTGATGTGGCCTTTAAAGCAGCCATTAAACTTAGCTTGCTCTTACTGCCAAGTCACACGCAAAGCAGACTGTTCATGCCTTCCCCAAACCCCACCCCAGGGGCAAGGTACGAGGCTAGGGTCTCCACAGCAGACATTCCTGGGTAATAAGTAACAGACCTGCTACATTTTGGTGTAGCTGCATTACAATGTCTCCCGTGTCAAACCCGAGGAGTTAAAATGTCCTTCCATTCTAACGTTAGGGGCTTTGTCTATTTAGATATATGGGCACCCTTTAAAGACATAATCTTGTCTGTATTTTGAAATCTACATAAATGGTTTCAGGCCATCGCTTCTTCTGTCTGTTCCATTTCTTCCCTTTGGGTTGCCCGTGAGATCTTCCCAAGTTGCTGAACTTAGACGCGGGTCATTACTTCTGACTGCTGTGTGGCATCCCATCATATGCCAACGCCACATTTTATGTACCCATCCCCAGTGAAGGACACCAGGCAGGCTCATCACGACTGGCACTTCCTTGCGCCTGTCTCACAGGGGCGAGACTCTGAAGTTGTACACCCAACAGTGAGTGTGGTGAGGGTGTGTAGACCCTCACTGCTAAGGTCAGCCAGATTTCTCTGCAGCAGGACTCACTCTTCCCACTGACGGGGACTGGGCGCTTCTCTTTCCCAGCTCCTCACTAGTACCTGACATGATTCCAATTTTCTCATTTTTGCCAGTTGAAAAAGGTAAAATGGTACCTTACTTTGTGTTTAAAGATTAAGCTACTCTTCATATAGTTACTAGCTCTTCAAAGGGCCACTTATGTGAATGGCCTATTTATAGCCTCTTTCCTTTTTTTCTTTTAGATCCTTGTATTTTTCTTATGGGTTTGTAGTTATTTGTATAAGCTGCATACTAAACCTTTGTCAGTTTTCAACTTCTAAAAATACCTACTCCCACTCTGTTTCCTCTGTTAACTTTGTTTATACTGTTTTTTAAAAAACAGAAATCTCATGTTGATGTGATCAAATCCATTTATTTTGTACCTTATGGGTTTTTTTTTTAATCTTTTCAAAGAAATGCTGACTTTGAAGTTCATAGTTATTTTTTTAACACATTTTCATCTATCTGTGTTTATAATTTTACTTTTTACATTTAGGTCTTTCTCCATTTGGAATTTTTTTTAATATGGTATTGAGTAGGTATCTAACTTATTTCCAGAAACGGAGCCACGTTTTCCCAGTACTCCTGTCTAAATAATTCATCATTCTCACTAATTTGTGATGCTACCTCTATCATATGCTGGGTTCCCTATAATTTTGTTTATTTAGACTTGTTTTTGTCTATATAGTTTGTTTATGTATGTCTAGGTCTGTTCCTGATCCCTTACTCTATTCCTTTGGCTTATTTGTCTGTTCCTATGCAATAACACACTGTTTTTATTATTATGCTTTTATTGTAATCAGTTTGATTGTCAGCAGAACAAATGCTTCCTCTTTGTTGCTTCTTTTCTAATTGGATTAATTATTTGTGGGGCTCAATTCTTCTATATAAATTTTATAATCAATTAGTTTAATTCTCCAAAGTTCCTGCTGGAATATAATTGCATGTGGAAATTAATTTTGGGCTAATAGACATCTTCCCAAGATTAAGTCATTCCAAACATGGATATAGTATTTCTTTTTATTTAGGTCTTTCATTTAATGGTTTTGGTAAAGTTTAATATTTTTTGCCCCTTTGTGGTCTTGTGCCTTTGTTGTTAATCCCTAAGGCCTTTGTGGTTTTCAATGCTTTTATCAGAGACTGGTCCGCTGTCTTCTCCAGGATCCTGGGAAGGGCCTAGAAATGTGAGCATGTTACTGTAAAATTGCAAAAATAGAATATTTTTGCCATAAATGGTAAAGTCTACTGTCTCTTTCCATTCCAGCCTCCCCTCCACTGCACCTCCCTTACAGTTGGGCAGTATTGGAGTGATCACAGGTACTTTGGGGGTCCAGCTAAAGGGAATTTGAGCTGGGGATACATCTAATTTGGGATTTATGGGATGTATCCATGTGGTCACAATCACTTCCGTGTATGGTTTAGTCACTGCTAGGCATCCTGGTGTCAGAGTGGCTTCCAAGAATTCATGGAATTCCTTCCACCCACTGTCCTGACTCACCAGACGTCTGGATATAAAGATGGAGAGCTATAGGTAAGTCAGGTGGTTAATTAATTTTTAAAATAACGTGTTGCTTTTCTCTTTGTGACATTCATTGTGCTGTTCAGTTTTTTTTTAATTGTAACTAGTTGTGATTTCTTATTCTAAATAAACATTTCTTTTATACCTAACTTTGGATCTGTACTTTTTAAAAATTTTTCTTAAAGAGGGCTCCTCAAATTGCATAAACTTCTGCCCTTGAAACCTGGATTTGTCCCCTAGATATTTTCAATGGTATTAATGCTTCCTATATTCAAATGTCTATGTTGATCTAGAAACCAGCAATTTTGCTAAACTCTCCTATTAGTTCTAAAAGTTTGTTGACTCCTTTGAGTTTTCTCATTAAATTATCATATTATCTGCTAATAGTAACTATTTATCTCTTTATTTCCAATACTTATATTGTTCTATTTCTTTTTCCTCTCTTATTGCATTGGTCAAGACCTTCAGTATTCTGTTGAACAGTATGATGTCAATAGTGGACATTAATAGGAATACATCAAAAGTTTCTTCTTTAAGTATGATGTTTGCCAAAGGCTTTGGTTGTCTAGTCTTTATCAAGTTAGAAAAGTTCCTATTTTCCTAAGAGGTTTTTTTTCTTCATTTATTTATTTATTTTTGGCTGCTTTGGGTCTTCACTGCTGCACACGGGCTTTCTCTAGTTGCAGCAAGCAGGGGCTACTCTTCGTTGTGGTGCAAGGGCTTCGCATTGTGGCGGCTTCTCTTGTTGTGGAGCACGGGCTCTAGGTGCGCAGGCTTCAGTAGTTGTGGTGCATGGGCTCAGTAGTTGTGGCACAGGGACTTAATTGCTCCGCAGAATGTGGGATCTTCCCGGACCAGGGATCGAGGCCATGTCCCCTGCATGGGCAGGGGGATTCTTAACCACCGCACCACCAGGGAAGTCCCTCTTAAGAGTTTTTTTAGAATTACTTATTGATGAAATAAAGTTTAATTGGAACACAGCCATGTCCATTAATTTACATATCGTCTATAGCTGCTTTCACACCACAGTGGCAGAGTTAAGTAATTGAGATAGATACTGTCTAGCCCATAAAGCCCAAAATATGTATTGTCTCACCCTTTACAAGAAAGTTTGCCAAGCCCTGCTTTAAAGTGATAAATTATATTGATAGGCTTTCTAATATTGAACTATTTTTCCATTACTGAGATAAAATTTTCCCATTTGAAGTACTTGTTTAATTCATCGCAGTATAACTTACATTCAGTAAAGGATAGTTATCTTAAATGTATAGCGTAATAAATGTGTACATATGTATACATCCATTTAAATATCACTCAGACCAAAATAGTGAATATTTTCAGCACAGCAGTTGACTCATTCCCTCAACCAGTCTATATGGCCAGCCACTCCCAAGGTAATGACTCTTCTGAACCCTCTCTCCATAGATTCATTTTGCCTGTCTTGAAATCCTCAGAAATGGATATTCTCAGACTATCAAATAGTTGAGAGTCTTATGTGTCTGGCTTTTCACTCAACAATGTGGATTGTTGTGTAGAGCAATAGTTAGTTTTTTTAAATATTATTCAGTATTCCATTATTTGAATAAGATGCATTGATTTTTTAACACAGTATTAGAGTCCATTGGTATTTTATTTAAGTTTCTTTTATACCTATGTTCTTAAATAAAAGTGGACTGAAGTTTCCTTTTCTTTTTTTTCTTTTTTCTTTTCTTTTTTTTTTTTTGGCTGCACCACTCGGCTTGCAGGAGTTACCCGACTTTGAGGATCTCAGTTCCCTGACCAGGGATTGAACCTGGGCCACAGCACTGACAGTGCCAAATCCTAACCACTAGACCACCAGGGAACTCCCTAAAGTTTCCTTTTCTTATAATGTTCTTTTCTTTTCTGGTGTCAACTTTATACTAAGTTACATCAAGTTCAGAAAATAATCTAGACAGCTTTCCCTATTTTTTATTTTTGGAACAATTTGTGTTGGATACTAATTACTTATTCCTTGAAATTTTAATAGAATTTACCTAAAAATACTTATAAAACACCATGGGACTTTTGTAAAATCTAACAGGGAGGTTTTTCTAATTACTACTTTAATTTGTCATTTTGCTATTAGTCTTCGAGTATTATATTTATCTTGTGCCAATTTCAGCACTATATATTTTCCAGAAATAAGTGTATTTCATCAAGGCTTTCAAATGTATATTGTTGTATATATGTATATAGATGTTCTAAAATTTTATATTTTAAAATCTGAGTTCTATTTCCTGCCTAATTCTGTACTGTGGTTATTTGAAAAACTTCTCTTTTGTTTCTTGATGTTTTATTAGTCTTTTTGAAAATGTTTATTTTACGAGTCTTTTCAAAGAAATTTTGGGGTTTTTTTTAGTCATTTGTATTGTATTTGCTACTATTGGTATTCTTAATTTCATTGATTTCTGCTCTAATCTTTATTTCCTTCTTGTTTATTTGGGTTTTCTCTACTGGTTTTTTTTCCCCCTCCAGATTTGAATACGTAGCTCATTTGTTTTCAATCTTTCTTGTTTCCTGATGGATGTGTTTAAAGCTATAAATTTTCCTCTTGGCACTGCTTTATTTGGAGTACATAAATTTTGACAGGCAGAGCTTTCCTTGACATTCAGTTCTAAGTAATTCATAATTTTCCTTAATATTTTCTCTTCAGTCCAAAGGCTATTTGGTAGCATGTTTTTATTTTTCAGACATGTAAGATATTTTGGCTATTCTTTTGGTCTCTTCCCACCTCTTGTGTCTCCTGACTGCCATCATGTTGACATTATCTGGATTTTAGTTCCAGATTTAATTTATATTCATCCTTCATTCAAGTAACAATAAAATTTAATAAATTCATTTTCAATCTTATTTTTCTTATATGAGAAAGATTCACTTTCTTTTTTTATTGCTGGAATATATTCTGCATACATCTTTAGCCTGAGGATATCTTTATTTTACCTCCACAGTTAAATAAATATTTAGCTGTGTATAAAATTCAGCAGTTTCTAGATATAATTTGATCGTCATCCCATTGTCACTCAGATTCTCCTTATTTGTAGGTGACCTGCTTTTTCTCTATGGAAGTTTTCTCTCTGTTTCTGGTGCTCTTAGATTTCTCCTTAATGCATCTATGTATGAGATTTTTTTCTTCTCTGTCTTGTTCAGCACTCTCTTAACCCTTTCTGTCTGAAGGCTAATTTGTTCCTTTAATTGTGGAAAAAGTTGTCACTGTTTCTTTCAATATTTTCTTCCTTCTATTGACTCTTTTATCTTCTCCAGAGACACACACCTATTAGTGCTTACATTGCTATCCTCGGTGTCTCTTGATTTCCTCATAGTCTGAAATGAAAAAAAAACAACAACAACTCAGTTTTTCCTCCAGTGTTTCTCCCCTATTCTCACACCATTACATCACTCACAACACTTCTGACATCAGATGTATGGGTTTTCCCCATACTGAGCAATTCAACACCTGCTGGCTGTCTTACAATTTAACTCAGTTCTGACACCGTTTACATGGAAATAATGTGGCATCTCACAGGTTAAGGGCTCAGTCCCACCAGACTGCCCCCCACTCAAAATGCCCATCAGAAGTAGGAGGTTCCTACCACAACTCTGTCCAACTTAGCTACAAATCAGAGGCCCCCACGTCCCCCTCCCCAAGTTTGATTAATTTGCCAGAGTGGCTCAAAGAACTCAGGGAAACACTTATTCATATTTACTAGTTTATTAAAGGGTATAATAAAGGATACGGATGAGCAGCCAGATGGAGAGATACATCACGCAAGGTCTGGGACGATCCCGAACACAGGAGCTTCTGTCCCAGTGGAGCTGGGGGTGCCTCATCCTCCTGGTATATGGATATGTTCACCAATCTGGAAGTTTTTCAAACCCCGCACTATTGGGATTTTTATGGAAGCACGATCAATTAACTCCATTTCCAGTTCCTCTCCCCTCTCTAGAGAAGTGGGGGAGGGGCTGCAATTCCAAGATTCTAATCATGGCTTGGCCTTTCTGGTGACCACTCCCATCCAAGAGCCACCCAGGAGCCCACCCAGTCACCTCATTAGAACAAAGGACGCTCCTACCACCCAGGAAATTACAAGAGGTTTGGGAGCTTGGTGTCATGAACTGGGTCAAAGACCAAGTATTAGGGAAAAAAAAAAAGTGCTCCTGGTACTCTTCCCACTTAGGAAATTACAAGGGTTTTAGGAGCTCTGTGCCAGGAACCAGGGACAGGGACCAATATATATATTTTCTATTATCTCACGCTATCCCTCAAAGAGATCCTTAACCCTTACTTATTTATCCTCTTATGATCCACAGAGTTGGGTTTAGCTGAAACGAATGTTTCCCAAAGGCAAGTCTCCATCCCAGCTTGTCCCTCTGCTGCTGCAGCTGAGGAAGTCAGGAAGGTGGCGAAAGTCCATTTCCAAGGGGCTTCCCTGGTGGTGCGGTGGTTAAGAATCCGCCTGCCAATGCAGGGGACACGGGCTCGAACCCTGGTCCGGGAAGATCCCACATGCCTCAGAGCAACTAAGCCCGTGCCCCACAACTACTGAGCCTGTGCTCTAGAGCCCACGAGTCACAACAACTGAAGCCTGCGTGTCTAGAGCCCATGCTCCGCAACAAGAGAAACCGCAATGAGAAACCCGCTCACCACAACGAAGAGCAGCCCCTGCTCGCTGCAACTAGAGAAAGCCCGCGCGCAGCAACGAAGACCCAACGCAGCCAGAAATAATGTTTTTTAAGTCCATTTCCAGGATCCCACTTCCTAGAACCATCCATTCATTCACTCATGCATTTATTCCTTTCTGCTCTGTGCCAGGCCCTGTCCTTGGTTCTAGAGGCTCTGGGTCCCTGATTATTCCTCCAACACACTCATAGCTGTCCTCCTTGCTTAACATTCTGCTTCAGCCATTCAGGACCTCTCCCAGCACCTTGAAGATGCCAGGCGTGCTCCCCTCACTGCTCCCCTTGCTGTTCTCTGCACCCGAAATGCCCTTCTCCTCCTCCACCTTTCCTGTCCCTGTCAATGTTTACACTGATGACTTTTTCTCATCATTCAAGTCTCAGTTCAAACATTACCTCCTCAAAGAGACCATCCCTGGCCACTCTCTAAAGTAGTCAGCCCTCTGGCCACTCTGCTTTACCCTGTTTAATTTCTCTCTCTCTATATCTCTCTATATATCTTCTATATATATATCTCTCTCTATATATATTCTCTCTATATATATATCTTTTACCACTCCTGGAAATTAGCCAGGGTGGGACAGGCTACGCTGCAGTAACAAAGGTGGTGGGAGAGTCAGAGTTAATGTTTATGCAGGGTTTATCGTGTGCAGGGTACTTCGTGTAGCGTCTTGTATGTATAATCTTTTTTAATTTATGCAACACCCAAATAATGTGCATATTATTGTGATCCTCATTGTACAGGTGAGGAACCTGAGGCTTAAGGAGCTAGAATGTGGTGGAGTCAGGATTTAATCTGAGTCTGTGTGACTCTAGAGCCCCCGTGCTCTCAACAAGTATGAAATAGGAGGGAGGAGCAGTGCTCATCCTTCTCTCTGCCTCTTTCCTTCCTGCTAAAGCTCAGCTCTTTCAGAGCACGTCTGGACATTAGCCCAGAAGGACAAGGGCATCTGGAGCTTGGAGGGGTGCATGGTGCCCCTCAGAGTGCCAGTGAATAGCATGCTCCCTGGAAAGGGCTTTTCTCTCTGCTGGTCCCCACCCCTCTCCCTCCAACAGCACAGGATTGGGGAAGGGACTCCAAAAGACCTCCTTCCATTAAGAATCTAGAGAAAAATCCCAAGCTCATCAATAGCCACAGACTCCTTTTGGCCAGGGTCTTGTACAGGGCTTATCTGATCCCCCTCCTCAATCCCACGAGCTCAATACACACAAGGCAAATTAGGGCTCCCCTCCCTGACCTGAGCCCACCACTTCCACAGGCGTATAGTCCCACATCTAGAGGAGGCGCCTGGTCCCTGGGCACTGCCAAGATGACAACTCATAACCAGAGCTCAACCCAACACTTCTGGTTTGTTTCTCCCCACTCCCTCTGGGGGCGGGGGAGCTGCTGGGGCCCCAGGTCTTTTCCCTTTCTTGTACCCCACATCCCTTCAGACAGAGGAGGTCCAGCCCCTGCCTCCAGGTTAGGAAGTGCTGGGCTGAAGTGAGCAGAGCTGTGGCCAGTCCTTTCCCCAACCCCCTTGGCTCTGACCAGAGGGAGGGAGGAGAGAGAGAGAGGAGAAATTCCCACTCATCTTCCTCCCCACAGGGCCAGATGCTGGTGGAGGAGGCGCGGGGACCAGCCGTGGCACCCCGCCCTCCCTGGTCAGGAGAGGCTTGGGAAGGACAACACCACGACCCTCACCAGGCCTCACCGCTGAGAGACTTCACAGTCCGCAGAGACTTCCCACCGCTTCCTCTGTCTCACCACCACGACAGCTCTTGAAGGTCAGCAGGGAAGGGCTTGTTCGTCCCCATGGTGTAGATGAGGAAACCGAGGCTCAGCAAAGAGCAGTTACATACCAAAGGCTACGCTGTGACCTTGGATTGGTGGCCTAGCCAGGGCTGTCCTCTGCTACCTCACGTTAACATATGCATATTCACCTGGGTGTGCGTGAACAGATGTATGTTTGCACATGGGCATGCATGAAGTGTTTAAATGTCCCTTGTGCAAGCCTTCCTGATGCGATCAGTGCGAGGGCCATGTGCAGGGGAGTGTCTCCTTAGGCCGGACCCCAGGGCTCCAGACTCTGTTCCTGGCAAGTGTCATGCCCCCCCCACCCTGAAAACTGCTTACTGCTTATCCCCACATTCTGCCCTGCCTCCCCCTCCCACAGAGGTCCTCCTCCTTGGCTGAGATCCCCAACTGGCGCTGTTCCTGCTGCCAGCAGAGCTATGTGGACATTGTGTGGCCTCCAGCACGCTCACTGTGATGCGCTGGGCCCCTACCTGCTGCCCCACCCTCTCTTCTTTCCCCAGTGCAATTAGTAAGAAGTTCACCTTGAATCTAACCTGCCCCTCTACTGAGAAAACCGCCACCCTTCTCCATCTCAATTTGACTGGGTGCCTCCCCCGGGCTCTCGTCTTCTGCTAGCCCAGGATGGCCTTTCCCTCGTTGGGAGAACAAGGCTCATACCCTCGATACTCAAGTCGTGCTTGGGGGAAGCCTCGCTTGCCTCTCACCTCTCTCTACGTGGCAGAGCAGGGAGCGGGGAGCCAGGGCCCCCTTTATTGCTGTCAATTTTCCACCTCAGCTTACCTGCGTCTTCACATGGTGTTCTCAGACAGGGGCTGTGTGTACGACAACCAGGTTAAATAAGTGTTGCATCCTTCGCATCCCCCTAATTCCCGGTCCTCTTGCTGAGGACAGCTGAGTGTCTCCCTGGCTTCCGGAGAAGATGCTGGTGTACTGTCACCTGCCTTTATTTGATTAGTGTCTTATTCAAAACGCCTGGGGCCATCGCGCCACAGAGAGGAAGAGAGAGGGAGAGGACGAGTCTCCCCTTTGCCTTTTGCTGCCTGAGCAGCTGGTCCCGGGGAGATGGCTGGGGGTGAGGGGGCAGGACCACAGGAAGCAGCGTGGGGAGATGGCGTCATGTGAGGTCAGGGAGGCAGGCAGAGGAGAATCAGAGAAGCCAGGCGTCGAGGACTGTGAGCTTAGGATGGAAGCTCCCAGAACTCGGATTCATAAACCTTTCCAGGCATCTCATGTCCATCCTCCACTTGCCACCGTGACCCATGGAGGCCCCTCCAAGCCCCCACGGTAGGAGCTGATGAGACACTTGGTGTTTTCCTTCATGCAGGAGAAAACTCGAGTCCTGGCGGCCCCAGTGGTGAATGCTTGGTGCCACTGGACCAGAGGGCCTGGATCCTGGTGCTCCAGGGACCTCTGTGGCCTCCTTGAACACAGATAGACCAGAGACCCGAGAGCCATCAGACAAATTAGCACCTCAGAGCCTCGGAGCCCTGGAAGGCAGGGGCTCCATCCAGGCAGCCCTGCTCCAGGGCCAGAAGAACAGCTGAGAATTTGCTACCTTCTTACATAGGGTCATTGGCACCATCCTACTGTCTTATTCAATTTTCTCAGTAATCCTATGAGACAGCTGGTATTCTTTTCATTTTCCAGATGAGACAGTTGAGGCCCAGGAAGCCAGATGACTTTCTGAAGGTAACAGTCAGCAAATGGTAGAACCAAGATGAAAAACTAGGTCTTCTGATGTCAACACCAATCCCCCCACCATAACTCAAGCTAGTCTTGACAGTGGCCGAAAGGGTGGCCCCTGCTGACATGGGAGCTGCTCACCTTACAAGGCACGTCAAGAACACAACAGTCAGGAAGGAGGAGGTCCGCCCAGCCCCCTCAGACAGGTGTCTCCTTGTGTGGCTGTCTTCTTTTGCAGGTAGTTGCGAGCCAAGCTGGCGGATGTTTGACACAGATCCCTACTGAACAACAGCTGTGACACGCATCCTCACGTTCACTTCCAATAGACTGGCAGATGCACCCGTGTGCCGAGCTTGCTGGCGTTCCTTTTCACACCCCCTCCTGCACCCCCTGGGAATCTATTCAAAGCTACTCAACAGAGCAGCCAGGAGAAGATAAACCCACATCCACACTGTGTTTCTCTTCGTCTCTCTCCTTGTGGGGAAAAAAAAAAAAAAGGAACAGTACAAAGCCTCACCCGATATTCACTGGGAATCATCCTGACATGACCCCAGGGAAATAAGTTCTTTTCAAAGCCACAATTCCACTGCATCCTCTCCTGTGGCTGAGAGCAGACAGAGCGGGCCGTGTGCGGGGCTCCGTGGCTGGCAGAGGCACCCGGCGGTAAGGCTTAATTATGATTCACGGAGCTGCGTTGCGGAGATGGTTTAAAGCCACTTAATTAGTGTAGGAATAAACCACCGTAATTTTCCTGAAATATGGCCTAATTAACCTATGGAAAAGCCAGGGCCACTGGTCAGGAATG